>NC_141541.1:81962500-82275000 GCF_021556685.1 Rattus norvegicus
GGATCAGTTCTTAGGTCAGACAGTTCACAACTGCCTGTAACTCCAGCTCCAGGGCATCTGTTCCCTTCTTCTGGACTCCATGAGCATTCACACTCATGTGAGCATATATAGACCCACATGTACACATATTTAAATAAGACAAAACAAAGTGATCTAGTTAATATAAGCAATATCCTTTGCTCATCGTTTCTGTGAACTGATCTGTGTAGCTGTGTTCTGACCAGTGTTTCACATTCTAACATTAATGAACTCCTACTATCATGACTAAATCTAATAAATCCATTACCTACTAAAATGATCATTGATAATAACCAAAGCTTTTCTTTAATAATGCTGCTGCCTTGAATATATCTAACAGTAAATCTTCATAGGTTTAACACTGTCCCACAACCCGTACTGGGTCATTAGATTACTTCTTCCTACTTTCAATGCATTATCTTACAATATACAGTTGTCTATGTCCTCACATACTGAGTGAATATTAATATCATATTACTAGTGTTTTATCATTATTAGGTAATGAAAGAAGTAGGCAAAACAACCAAAAGTGTTTCATGAGCTCAATACACATCCATTTATTAATGCATATGCCAGCGATTGCATCATACTAGGCATTTGGAAAAGTCATTAACAAAGCAGTCGCCTAAGATCGAACACAAATTAGTCAATCTCACCAGCTTGTGTGTTTTCAGATCCAGAAGCAGAATGGTTGAGAGAGATGGCACTAAATCGCTCTGCTCCTCACATACTAAACCAGCATGTTTGCAAAACACAGTCAACAATGTAACAGCGTCTTGATCCTGGGCACATGGGGAGTCTCCTCACAGCTGTGGCTGTAAGTTACAATGACAAAGTGATGTTCTGCAGCCAAATATTTAGATACAGACTCTGGAAAGTCAAATCAGAAACAAAATCCAGACAATGCAAGTATCTGTAACTAAGTAGCATTTGGGGCATATAAAGAAGACGAGTTACAAAATCACGAGTCATTGACTTTGATTTTATTTTACATTTTTCCGGGCTGGAGAGATGGCTCAGCCGTTAAAGGCTAGGCTCACAACCAAAAATATTTTACATTTTTCCCTCCTAAATACATATGAAGTTGTGAGTTTTTGGGTTTTTTTTTTTTTTGCAATCTATTGTAGTGCTGCATTCAGCATAAACCATTGAATATCTTTAAAAGAAACATCTGGTTGTAGAGTGAAGTAGTCATAAGTATATTGTTAGTATTTTCCTTCCAACAAGTTACTTATCAAAGGAAAGTTAAACAGTTCTTGCATTCCATGACTTTCCAAAGAATGAATCAGGGTAAAGCTGAGACATAATGCTACATGGCAAATGCATTAGGTTACCTTTTTTTTTTCTTTTCTTCTTTTTAAAATTACAAATGTGATGGGGGTGGGGCTGGCAGTTTTAAAGAACACAGTTTCATCAATGTAGTAACCATTAACAAACTATTTAGCATTGCTTTGTGTAAGTTTTGCCTCGAGAGCATTTCTTCACAGTGATATTTTAGAAAGGTTAGGAACTGGTCAGCATAAAATATTTCCCACCTTTTCTATTGTAATTTGTATGCAAAAATCATCACAATATATCTGCAACTATAAAATTACAAACTTTCTAGAAGTTGCTGCATTTCTAAGTGTGGTAGAAAACTGGATCTGCAGGGTGTCTACAATAAGGTAAGGCTGAACGGAACAGAAGAAGTTCAGTCAAAAATGCTTTCTGATAGGTCGCTCTAAATTAATCTAACAAAGACAACCAATGGACAAACTCAAGAATGTATTTTAGTTTTCTTCATGGAGAAGAAATTGGTAATGAGAAGAACATTGTAAAAGATTACCTTGATATTTCACTTTACATCATAATTTTGGCACTTCATGGAACATTTATTTCTCAAAGACCAGAACTGATATAAAAGTTGTTCACATACATTGTAGACATTGTGGTTGATTACTGGCAAACATCAAAACGCAGTGGGTTTAAACATTCCCATGTATTTTCACATGCATGTAAGGGTCACACAATGGGAGTTTATGAATTCTCAAAGATAGTATTTGGAAGTCTATGTTTCAGGCACTCTCGTCAATAGACCTCGTTTCAGACTTAAGTCTCACAAACTCTTTAGCGACATCGTCACTGGTTCTCTGAGAGAGTATTCGAAGGATGGTTAAACCAGTTTCATCCATAGAGAGATTTTTCAGGAGAGGGTACCATGCCCCGTAGCTCCCTTTCTCTGCTATATTCTGTAACTGAATGACTGTCATTCCAATTATTCGATCTTCTCGGGCAAAGCAGTAGTCCTTAACTGAGAGGTGAAGTTCATAGGCTCCTGGGCGGTTCTCATTACCCAGAATGCTGTATAAATTAAAGACATAAAAAATGAATCAAATTTCTACTCGTGGTGCTGAAATACTGTTAAACTTCACATATAGCTTGCTATATGGCCAGGTTTATTTACATATTAGAGCATTGTTAGATAAATATTGCTTGGAAATCAAATACATACTTTCCCTTAGATATAAAAATGATCTTTATTGCAGATGCAGCAGACTTTTTGACATCATCCTCTACAATGTTCTGAGCTACACTTATAGATGTCCTGGGGTATCTGTCCCTACTTACCTCATTGATGGTAAGTGTATCAAATAGGGTTGGCAAATGAAATATTATGTTGTATTTAGTTATTAGATACAGAGACTCTTGATTAATAATCACAATAGAACCTGGGTAAGGGATACTGTTGGAAGAATATATGTGCTATTTCTTTGTCAGCTACTAAGGGTATTTACCTCTGACTCCCAGAGAAGCTTCTCTATCCAGGAGCCTTTTCTCAGGAGAACAGACATTCCTAAGATGTATAATTGAGGCATATCTCCAGGGTACATCAGTTTCAGCAGGGGCTGGCACTGCAATGGTAATTCTCCCCTTTGATAACAGTGAGCCTGTACTAGTACAGCCAAGGACAGCGTGCTATATACAACAGCATGTCAGGGAGGTAAGGGGTGGGATGCGGGAATATTTTTCCTCTAGCCCTTGTTTTAATCAATCAGATATTCCCATCTTTCTAAAGAATACTCATCTGTTTGTCACCAGTAGCAAGTTTCAAATTCCTGTTTCTACTTCTAGGCATTTTATGTAGCCAAATGTTCGTCTACAGATAACATTTGGGTATTTGTTTAGAGGCGAATTGAAATCATACAAACAGGCAAGAATATGGTATTCTGATGAGTAAAAAATAAAAAGACAAAGCAAGGAGTGGCCATATGTGTTAAACATGATGGTCTTCCCAAGAATATTGGTTATGGTGCCTTCTGATATTACAGCTGAAACTTTGCCCAAGTGATTTCCAGAAAGTAGATGTTGTAGATGTTAAAGACATTAAAATTAGATCAAGGTTCTTGTGTGGCTTGAAGTTGGAAGGTTACCGTCCTGTGAGCTGGTTTGTTAGCACCACTCTGGTTATTGGGGTTCTTGATACATATGGGCAGGAGACAGGAGCTCACAATATAGCCTTGGCTAGCTGGGAACTTACTAGGAGACCAAGCTGGAATTAAAGGTGTGTGCCCAAAGTGAGTGAGTTAGTAAAAGCATGGCACTTTAAAGGGAATGTTTGGTGGTGTGGAAATCTCTTGGGTTCTGTCCTATTTTTTTTTTTTTATGCATCACTAGGTCAGCTCATTTAGACTTATAGGAATAAGATTATAAGAGAGAAAATTGCCAACTTAACCAATTATGTATTTGATATATCTTCTTAACATGCCAAGGGATTGCCAAATGCATATATTTAAAAAATAATTCTTGCCGTCATTGTCACCTGACCTAGGGGGTCATGCCTCAGACCTGGGTTATGCTTCCACCCTTCACCTCACAATGGAATGCTGACACATGGCACTGCAATGCTAGAGTTTGCCACATTCCACCTCCCAGCAGGTGGTGGAGTATAAAAGGACATCAGAAATAAAGTGGGATCAGGGTCTTTGCTACATTGTTTTCCTCTTATGCCTGCCTTGAGTGGGCTGTTTCCCTCCATGGAAGGTCGCTTAAGACATTTTTACTACCCCAACTTTGGTGATGTCCTTCCATGCCTAGCTTTCAGATACCTCACAGTCGTCCTGTATAGACATGTTTGTGAAGCCGGTCTCAATTGTCATTAAGGCTTGTGTTCTACAGATGTAAATTCTTCCCTCACATTCAGAATGTTCATTGGTCTTTCCTTCTGGCTAGTAACTATTCTATCTCCTGCCTGGACTATTGCAATGGAAATGTACATAAAGGGTATCATCCTGTACTTGGTCTGGTTTCCCTATACAACCACCACCACCATTTAAAGACACATATTTGCTATTTGCCCCTTCATTTGGAAAAACCCTCTAGATCCCCACCCCCTCAAGAACTGAAAATTAATTATACTTTCAAGTGAGGGTTTCACCAAGCTATTTAACCATCCCCTCTTTCCTATTATATCTTGTTTCTTTATACATGGTATCCTTTCACTTGGCCATGACAAACAACTGAAGGAAGACATTTCTGTGATAGCGAAAGCCAGCGACTATCTGAGTCCAGTGCTCAGTATCCATAACACTGCCTGATACGCACAGCTGCTGTGGTAAGGGATCAAAGCCCAGCTTGAGTTGTTTGTGAAGAATAGGAGAAGACAGGTGGGTTTTACTTTCCACCCTGGCTCCTCCAGTGGGCTTTAGCTGCAAAACAACTAGCATCCAGTTAAGTGAACTAGCGCTATTTTGTTTGACTTACAACTGGAAGGTTTCGTTGTACTTCGGTGACCACGTGTTACTTTTTGTCTTTGTCCCTTGTTTTCTCTTCTTGTCTCCCAGGCTGGGTCCTAGCATGCACACTTCCACAAAGGGGCGGAACATGGCGGTGGTCTGCCAGTTTAGGTCATTGATCGCAATCACTGAAAAGCAGGAGCAGAGTTTTAGCAAACGAGTGTGTTGAAATGAGAGCTTCTGCCTCCTGGTGGGGAACTTGGCCTTGGAGTGCACATGTGCCCTGACCGTACCAACAGGGAATCATGCCACCAGCTGAGACACTGGATGCCATGAATGGTACGGAGACAGAAAGGTAAACACCCTGAGAATTTTTCATGTTAGACATTAGGGAAGCACAACCTCAAAATATTTAGAAAATAGATTAAACGGAATTCTATGTTAGTGCACATAAATTCAATATCCATGCAAAAATCAGATCATAATATATTAAAAATACTTTTATAGCCAGTATTATTTACAAAACTTCATCATGTCATTTAGTTTGTTACTTCTTTCCCAGCTGTGAATTCCGTCACATACCAAATGCTGTGGCCATTTTCTATTTCAGGACTCATAAATGATTCTAAATAAATATGCTTACGTCCCCCTGCTTGGTCTTGGCGATCAGCAGAAAAGTATCTCAAAATTTCTACTGCTGAAGACTGAAACTCTTGGGCTTGATATGTGCATAAGTTTAAAAGACTCTGAAGGATACTGACACCAGGTCTTATATCGGCACAAGTGCTCCTTGTTTTCCTCACATATTTTTCATGTAGTCTTTTCTAATCCACGGCAGTTTCAGAACGCGGTGCAATTAAAACATTGGGAGACCACATTGGATACTGGAAATGACCAAGGCCACAATAAAAACAGAATATGGCATGCTCAGCGAAGTGGTGAGATATTTAATGAAACCCTTCAGTTGGAAAGCAGTGCCCATTGGTGTTTATAGCATTGAGACATTTATTAAGGAAGAAAACTAGTTAGAAGTCCCATAAAATAAGCAGATTCTGTGAATATAGTCAAATATAATTTCTCGAGTTATATTTGACTAAACAATAAAACAAATCCACTTTTGAAATTTAGTTACCAGCGCATCAAGTCTTTACATGTTTTGTTTTTCTGAAGACATTTTGTGTCCTGGAGTAGTGTACATTTAAAAAAATGTATGTGAGAGAACGGATAGCTTTCGTAAGATTTCCGTGGATGTTGAAGGTTAATAGGTGCTCTATCTGAACCCCAGATGTACCTTTTACAGTGACTTTATGCTCTCCAGTCCCTGGGGTGGTGGTGACATCCACATGGACAGAGATCTGGCCTACAGCATCTTTGGAGGAACGACCTGCAAACAGAAGAAACATACTGGCTTGAATGTTCAGACTACGCATCTGTGGGGCATCTATTTTCTTTGCCTAGGGAGGAGATAGTTATTCTATTAATATCTCATGTTGGACACTGATTAGTGCTCACAGAGTTTACAGTTCGAGTTGAGTAGAGCTGTCCTTAGTCCGGTTAGTGCAAATACTAAATGCTATACACTCAGTGGAAATTCATCAGTTGCCGAATTCCTACCACCGTGAAAGTGTTCAGTTCCCCCTTGCGGGGCCAGAAAGCCATGCAACTGGGTGTGTGGGGGAGTGAGGTCAAAATCTCCCTCAGACCAGCAGGAGTAGGACTGCTTCCTCCCTGCTTTGGGCCTGTCTGTCCTCCACCACCCTTGAGATAATCACAAAGCCTGCTGGTCAGATTACAGGTTAAGCTTCCTTTCTCCCTAGAAGAATGGATCTAGCAAGCACCTGGAATTCCTCTTCATGCAAATGAAGCATTCCCAGCCCCTCAGCCCTAGTCAATAACCCACCCTGAAAACCCTTACTTTTATAGTCCTTGTAGCCCCCCACCCCAATAAAGAGAGTTTTCCTACTGAAAATCATGTGGAGAAGACTGTTTCTGAGACTCATGTTGACTGAGATCCTGTCTAACCCACTGGCCTGCCCAGGCTAGCTTTGTGCCTTCCAGTTCAGCCCAGGGTGCAACAGCATCTTGCTATCTAGAGAAAAGCAGACCAGAGCCAGCACCACTTCTCCTGGTTGCGTTGTTACTTTGTACTCTCTTGTTAGGAAATTTCTACCCAGTGACATAGCAGAGCCCTGGGAACTAATACAAAGTGACTCTGAATGCCAAGCTCCACCCCCTCACCCCATAAAGCTCAGCACAGGACAAGAGCTACCAAGTGTTCTCGACATATGTGTGCTTAGAGTGTACATATCTACATCATCTACAAGGTAGGCAAGTCCATGGTCACAGTGAGTCATGGGCTGAGCGGACCTAGAAGAATGCTTGTTGTTTAGGGTGAGATAAGTGAATTCAAGCCATTGCTGCCATCTTAAGCATCTGAGACCCACAGAATCGATTGTGTTGTTCAACCACAGTTTTCTGACTTGTAAATTGAAGAGAATGCCAACCACTTCCTATACCCACACTTATTAATATATCATTTATAAACACAAATTTGAAGCATATACACTATTAATTTTTACCATGTACCCTTTCCACTTTAAAAAAACTGTGACATTGGCTTCCTAGTACACTGTATACGAAGCTGCTACCAACTGTTGTGTGGTCTGGAACTTCATAGTGCAAACAAGGAATCTCTCTTGAAAATGAATCACTGAGATGTTTTAAGTGAAGTTATCCCTATTGATATGCAACACGATTCTACTTAAGAGACCCTACAGTTCCACCAGAAAATGCTTAGATTTAACAACCATTTTCAGTAAAGTGGCAAGATACAAAATCAACATACGAAACTGAGCATCTTTCACACATACCTATAACCTATAACAGGCTGCCTGAGAAATGAGGAAAGCCATCTCATCATCCCCCTTCTCCCAGTAAAGGTCCCAGGAATAAACTCCACCATAGAAGAAAGATTTATAAGGTGACAACTTCAGGGCCCTGACAAGAAGTTAAAGGGGACACCGGATGATGTAGAGGCTCCTAGATCCTGGGTGAGTAGAATTAACACTGTGAAGAATGGCCACGTTACCAAAAAGTCACCAACAGACTTAGTGAAACTGCCATTAGAATTTCAGTGACAGCAGATATGGTAGCAGAGGCAGGTTGGGCCTCATTGAGTTTCAGGATCGTGCCAGTACAGCCAGGGCTTTGCAGTCAGACCGTGTGTCAAAGAATAAAATCCAATGGCATTCTTTACATAGCTAAAAGATAATTCTTTAAAAAAAATGGAAACATGAGAGACCACATAGAGCCAAAACAATCCTAGGTAGAAAGCATATTTCAGGAGATTCTATAACTGAGTTCAAACTATGCTGTGTGTTAGAATTAAACGAAGTGTGGTAGTAATAGGAAAAACAGGTAAACTAATGGAATGAGATAGTCCAGAAATAAATCCACACAGCTATGTGCATATGATCTTTGAGAAAGGGTATCAAGGACACATACTGAGATTTGGTTCAGGAATCCTGAATTCCTGAGCTTTCCAGAGGAAAATGTAGAAAGTTACAATTAAGTTGTAGGTACAGGCAAGGATGTTCTGATCAGGACTCCCATTGTTCAAGAAACAGTCCTAAGAGTCAATATACAAGACCATGTGAAATTAAAAAGTTGCTGTGTAAGGGAAGCCATCTTGGCTAGCTATACTTCAGACATCTAGACTATATAAAAAAGAATTAAAATAACTAAACATAAACCCACAGAACTGCCGGTGAATAGGGGGTAATAAGATTACTAGTTTTCAAAAGGAACATAAAAGGCCAATAATTTTTTTAAAAGAATGCTCAGCATTCTATTCAGAAAAATACAAACAAAAACTACTTTATGATTCCATATCACTCCATTCATGATGATCATGACCAGAAAGGCAAATGACAAGTGCTGGAGAGGCTGTGGGGAAACAGAACCCTTGTCCACAGCTGGTGGGAGAGTGAAGTACATCCACCGAGGAAGTTCCTAAAACATTAAAACCAGAACTACCACGTGACCCAGCTATACCTCTCCTGGGCATATACCTGAAGGAGCTCATACCCTACCACAGAGAGATTCGCTTGTCAATAGTTGGGGTGCGGGGCATAGATGCTCATAGACAGAAGAATGGATAGGGGAAATGTGGCACAAATACACAGCAGAAGTTTTCCTCAGCAGTTGAGAAGAATGAAATTTGCAGGAAAATGGTGGAACTAAAAGGTTTGCGCTGAGTGAGGTGACTCTGTCTCAAAGACGAGCCAAGTGGTCTCATACGTGGATTCTCTTGTTTAATGTTTGTATTTACCTAGAGAGTGGGATGTGAGATTGTGTACTGACTCTGAACCTAGGTTGGAGACCACAAGATGGGAATGAGGTGTAGAGGTAGGGGGAGATCTCCTGGGAAATGAGAGTAGAAAAGAGGTGGGGGGGGCACAGAGGAAGGGGAGGAGGGAGGGAGGGGAAAGGTGAAAGGGACAAGAAAAAACAAACCCACATTTTGTTTGAAAAAGGGCATAACGAAGCCTGAATTTTTTTGCAAGCTAATAACCCCGAGATGTTGAGTATTTCTGGTAAACGCTGACTGTTGCCACAGGGATTTAAAGCCATGCTTCTATAGTCTGTCAGGAAGCGTCTTCCTCTGGTTTGTTGCACAAACTAGTTTGTTCACAGAATAATTGTCCTGAGTGGAGCTGTGTGGTATGCCACTTTGTAACCTTCTCGTGATGTATGACTTTTCATGACTCAGGGAGCCAGAGTCTTATTTGTAGAAGTTGAATTTCTAGCACTTCAAATGAAGCCAAAAGGTTCCGAGGATCTCCAGGTTTCTAGCTAGTGAAGAACCAGGATCAGGATATGAACGGAGCCTGTTGTTCACCACTAGAACCTCTCTTTAGCCTAATTTTGGCATTGATGGGAAGAGCTTGGAATCACTATGTAAGTACATTTTCAAGGGAGGAGGAGGAAGCCCCCCTCACCCCGAATGGTTTCTATTAGTAACAACAACATAGACAATGAGAATGTAGACTGTGACATCAGTTGGGGAGCATTAGGGTACATAGCTAGGCTCATGTGATTTGAGAATAGGTCTTGGTAAGATAATTTTATACCATTCTTAAACCGGTAATAACCTTATGCTAGAGTTTTTCTGTGCAGGATGGATATACCTCTTACTCTGTGCTTGAGTTTTCCTATGCAGGCTTGACCTCCCTCCCCCACAGTCTTTAGATAGTGATTACATTTATAAATATGTTTATATTTATTGTTGTTTTGCCTCTGTGTATGTACATGTGCTGCATGGGTACAGTGCCCACAGAATCCAGAAGAGAGCATCAGATCCTCTGGAAATGGAGTTACAGGTGGTTGAAAACTGCCATGTATGTGCTGGGAACTGAACCTGGGTCCTTTAGAAGAGTAGTTAAATACCCTTACAGCTACCTCTCCAGCCCTGTATTTTACATTTTATATAAACATATATAGCACATATTAAAACTTCATTCTTAATATCTTATCTTACTCCATTTAAAAGCAGATAATAAATGTACTAGGAAAACCAGTAAATTTTAGTAATGGAATTTTTTTATTAGAATATTTTCACTTAATCTTTTGAGACTTGCAAATTTATAAACATAACTATGACATAGTAACCTAATGTAATGGAGAAGACATTTAATCTTCCTATTGATCACTTTGGCCAGATGTATTGGCTTTACTTCTACAGCTGCAATATGTGATAATGTTAAAAGCAGACATTAGTTTTTCTCCTCTGGGTTCTCAATTTATCATCTACCCTTTTCTCTTTGCTCCAAGAGTCTTATAATCCATGTGTAGCATTAGTTGTTTGCCCTACACTCCAGAGTCTAGATGGGTTTGGCTATTGGGGAATCCTGGCAGGAAGAGAAACACAGGTCGTACCAGGTGTTTTCTTTAGGTTCTGTCCTGTGGGGTCCCCGTTGATGGCTGGATTCTATAATGCAGTTTATACAAACAGCCCAATTTAGGTGTCAGTTTCTTCTCCAGCTCTCAACTTCCTGTACAGCTTTTGTCAAAGAGAAGCTGTAAGAGCATGCTGTCTCTTCTGGTTGTATTGCACCCTGCCTATGTGTTTGTATACAGTTTCTATTAAGTTCTCCCCAGTTCATCTTGGACTGGTTGTTCCTGCAGGTTGTGGAGTTAATAGCATCAGTGTGCTATCACAGAAAGGCCTCTACTAGATTCTTGTAGATGAATGTCATTGGTGAAGGAACTAAACTTATATACACTACTTTGTAGCTCTCATCATGCCTGCCAGGCAGGAGGAAGGAAGGAAGGAAGGAACGCCTATGGAGGCTTCTGAAGATTGATTTGGAGATGTCTTATGGACAAAGGGAACTGAAGTGACAGCTGGGCAGCCAGTAACTGTAATTTCAGCTGTGAGGGATCTGATATTCTGTACTGGATTCTGTGGGTACCCACACACAGGTGCCAGCATGCGCGCGTGCTGAAAACCTTATTCTACCTTTAAATATTTTAAGATTGATAAGCACACTATTTTATAAGCATGCTATGGGATCCCAGGAAACCATGTGGTACAGTTTATTGTTTTAGACATAAATCTGGTAGAGTCAGTTGTAGGTCTTCTTACAGGAGTCTTACTATAGATAAAAAGCCTGACTCTCCAAAAGGCCTTTGAAAATCTAAACAAAAGGATTGACTTTCAATACAAAAATCAAACTCCCCACCCCCAAAATAACAATAATAAGATTTGGGAGGCAGAGGCCAGAGAAAATTTTCAATAATTAATATTATTTGTTCGTATTTGAAGTTAGAGATAATAGAAACCTGGCCATTCAACCTTGCTTAGTGCCTAAGAACTGTTAGTATGCAGTCAACTAGTCACAGTCTGCTTCAACACGAACCATGATAGCTAGCAAACATGAGTGTGTGGGGTGAGAGGCTTAAGGATTATTCTAAATGTTCCTGTGGTTTCCTTTCCACCAGGCATGGTGAGGAAAGCAGACTTACACTGAAGGAGTCCCTTAGGATTTCTCTCCTTCTGGGCAGTTACTTCAGTCAATACAGTAGCAGGGGGAACTGACAAGTCTAGGTGAGTGCAGAAGGGCTCAGATCTTTGCAACTCTAGCCTCAAAACACTGGTCCTGGCAGTAAGGAAAGTCAACTGAGAAGTGGGTAAGGAGAGCCGGGTTAGTTATGTATTGAGCCGTCATGTCTGAGGATGAACAAACACATGAAATGTAGTAAGGGGATTTTGAAATGCAGACTACAAGACAGAACTCAAGGGAAAGGCTTAGAGAAGAAAGTTTCCCTTTGGAAATGGTGTTCCTAAAGCTGCAATAAAATGTGGAGTCAGAAATTGCATAATAAAAGCAATTTTCTCCAGGAGGAAGTCCTGAATTCTAAGAATAAAAAAATTAAATTTGTTTCAGAAAAATTAATGAAGCACAAACTACACTAATATCTGGCTAGTTGAAATGTTTAAAATTTACAGATATAAGGCAAATTGTCTTACAGATTTTATAAGTCTCTAAGAAATAAAGAGTCCAATTGGCTGTTATTTTTTTCTCCCAAAAGAGAAATCTAGAAGGAAATGAAGCAAGGCCTACTGTTATGAAAGAGTCTATGATCCTAGACTTTTAAATTTAGTCAGTTGCTTCTCACGTATTTATGTACAGATGAAATTCAAAAGCTAAGGGATAATTTAGTATTGGGCCAGAAAAATGACTTCTAAACTGAAAGAAACCAAGACTGGCAACATCCTGTAGTCCAAAGCATGACAAAGCATGGCAATGACCATGAAGCTTCTCCTCCTCCTCCTCCTCTCCCTCCTCCTCATTGTCACCATCATCACCACCACCATCACCACCACCACCATTGGTGTATTATGAGACTATGTGCACTATGTGCACTATGTACCAGTAGAGGCCGAAGGTACTTGCTTCTTCTAGATAGTTCTGAGACTGACATGGGTACTGGTACTAACACTCAGGTCTTCTGCAAGAGCAGTATGAGTTCTTAACTACTGAGCCTTGTCCCCAGCTCCAGTGATGACCATTAAATATAAGGATATATTGTACTGTCACTGTCTGTTGAATATTAGTGGTTATATCTTCCCTGCTCAGCTTCAGTTTATGAGAGTCATATACTGCATGCCTCTTTCCAAAGAAGAGGCTGCAGGACTAGAAGAACAGGGATGGTGGGTGGGTTGAACAGGAACGTGGGAATGATGGGTAGGTGAAGCAAGGCATGATGGGTAGGTGGAACAGGAGCGTGGGAATGATGGGTAGGTGAAGCAAGGCATGATGGGTAGGTGGAACAGGAGCGTGGGAATGATGGGTAGGTGAAGCAAGGCATGATGGGTAGGTGGAACAGGAGCGTAGGAATGATGGGTAGGTGAAGCAAGGCATGATGGGTAGGTGGAACAGGAGCGTGGGAATGATGGGTAGGTGAAGTAAAGGATGCTGTGTGTGTTGAACAGGACCACAGATGCTAAGGAAGGATGAACTCTTCCATACTAAGTTTCTTTCAAAGGTTTGCTCTCTTGGATTTAATGTTAAGTATTTTGTAAATCACTCAGTGGTTAAGTAATACATCTTGGTGGAAATTTGTCAAAATAAATTAAATGAATACTGGTCTATGTCTGGCCTCTATACCCACAGGGATTCTTTCCTGAGATGTCATACTCCTGGGGCGGAGTTCCACATATGCACAAAGTCATGCATTCCAGTGTATAAGAAGCAGTTGTCTGGATAAACGTTCCATCCAGTTGTGGTGGTGCAGGCTGTAGGACTTGCTGCAGGAGGTAGAGGAATATTCTCATAGTCTAGGATTTACTCTTTTGCAGCTCGTAAATGCTCCAACAGTCCTTTAATTATGAATGTCTAGGAAGTCAGAGATTTTGGTCATAGGTATTTCCTGAATGCTGGCTAGGAGAAAATGAGGTACTAGTTTCTATAAAAGAAGGAAAAGAGAGTTTTCAAGTTATAGAGGTTCTCTATAAAAAATGATAAAAATGTTGACCTGGGGTTTTGATACTATGTGAAGTTTAAATGAAAAAAAAATCATTTAGTCTAAGTGAGATCTTACAAAGGCCTTGTTTACAAGGACAGAGATGCAGATCTGTCCCTCTCTACTGTATGCATTGAACCCCCAGCATGTATTAGCTGGATGACTTGGGGCAAGCCACTAAACCACTCTTTGCTTCAATTTCCTTAGTTGGAGAATCCTTCAGACGTAGACATTAAACAAATTATTAGTTGTAAAGAATTTACAAAATTATGTAATATACACAGAAGGCATTTCATAAACACATGTTCTTACCATGGTACTTTCATCTCATGCAGCTGTGGATCCAATGAGCTATTATAGTAATGGCTGGTGTGACAAAATAGCCCCTGGGTAATAGGAGCATGAATGTCATGGGGTAGCCACATGACCAGCTCCACTGGAGGAAGCGTATGCTTAGTATTGTAAATGTGGCCAACAACTCATGAACCTACTGCTACCTTTTTTTTCTCAAATTGCTTTCTAAATTTCTATTTCTATCCCCATGTTTGTATAGACCTCAAACCTCATAAAAGAAGACTCTCTGTGCAGTTGGATAATGGTCAATGTCCAGGATCACAATGATTAAAGTGAAGAGAATAAGTGCAGGTGAAATGCTCAGCTACACAGCGAACATTTATATAACCCTGTCCCCTAAGACTCAGGGACCATCTTGGAAGAGGTCAAGAGCAGAGAAAATGTAAGAGTCAGAGGCCTGGGATGATCTGATGGAAACTGTGTCTTTTGGACATGCTAGGGCCACTGCCCTCTTGTACTCACAGCAGCTGTGGTGGCCTGCTAAGGACAAGCCAGTAAACATCTCAGCGTGCAGTGGGGGAAGGGACTCATGAGCTCCTACACCTAGTTGAGGAGCTGGGGAGAGTTCATGGCTTCTGAAGGAGGAAAAATATGTTTTAAGTATGTGGTCTCTGGCAAGTTGACCATGGTCCTCGGATGGTCCCAACCTTTGGATATATAGGTATCCTAAATTGATCTTGGTGGATTATTGAAAATGAAAAAAGGAAGACAAATTTGGGAGGGGTGCAGGGTGAATCTGGGAGGAGTATGGGGAGTGAGAACTGAATATGATCAGAATACATTGTATACATGTATGAAATTCTCAAAGAATTAATAAAATAAAGACCCAGTTCTACCTCTCTTTGGCATGTACCCAAATGATCCCCCACTATACCATAGGGGCATATGCTTCAATATGTCCATAGCAACCTTATTTGTGATAGCCAGAAGCTAGAAACAACACAGATGTTCCACACAGAGGAATGGATACAGGAAATGATGTTCATTTATACAATGGAATATTATTCAGCTATTATGAATGAGGATATCATGAATTTTGCAGGCAACTTAGACCCAAAAGGACATCAATGGTATGTACTTATTAATAAGTGGATATTAGCCAAAAAATGTACAGGATACTTAGGATACAATCTGCAGAACTCAAATGGTTAACAAGCCAAAGAGCCCAAGTGAAGATGCTTTAATCCCACACTTGGCAGGGAGAAGAAAGCAATCATGCAGGGCAGAGGGAGGGAGGGTCTGGGTGGAAAGAGAGGGGGAGAGGAAAAGGGGAACATGATCAGGTATTGTGGGGTGGGGATGGGGGGCAGAAAGAATCACTGAGGGCCAGCAGAATGAATGGAAATATGCAACAGTGGAGGGGGGGGCTCTAGAATATATCAAAGACCTGGGAGGTGAGAGACTTACAGGACTCAAAGGGAGGGACATTAGATGAAATGCCCAACAGTGGGGAGAGGGAACTCCCTCCAGTAGAAAGACAGGGCATAAGTGAGGGATGGGGTTGCTATCCCACAGTCAAAAACTCTGATCCAGAATTGTTCCTGTCTAAGGGAACTGCAGGGTCAAAAATGGAGAAGAGACTGAGGGAAAGGAAATCCAATGACAGGCCCAACTTGGGATCCATCTCAAGGGGAGGCTCCAAGGCTCGACACCATTACTGATGCTATGGATGTGCTAACAGACAGGAATCTAGCATGGCTGTCCTCCGAGAGGCTCGACAAGCAGCTGACTGAGACAGATGGAGATACTTCCACCCAACTAATGGTCAGAAGCCAGAGACCCCGGTGGTTGAATTAGAGAAAGGCTGGAAGAAGTTGAGGAGGAGGGCAACCCTGTAGGAAGAGCCCATAGGAAGATCAGGCACCAGGCATCTCAACTAACCAGGACTCCTGAGATCTCTCAGATACTGAGCCACCAAGCAGAACTGCCTCTCTCTACATAGTGAAAATGTGTGTGTGTGTGTGTGCGTGCGCGCGTGCGTGCGCGTGTGTGTGTGCGCGCGCCTGCGTGCGCGTGCGTGCGTGTGTGCGCGCGCCTGCGTGCGCGTGCGTGCGTGTGTCTACCTGGTCTGGGAATAGAGTAGCCTAACCCTCGAGAAACTTGAGGCTCCAGAGAGTGAAGAGGCCTGATGTGGGGGAAACATTGTCTTGGAGACAGGAGGGGGGAGGAATGGGATGAAGAACTGTGGGGAGGGAGACCAGGAGGAGGGCAATGGCTGGACTGTAAAAAAATAAAAGAAATAAAAGTGATAATAATTTTTTAAAAATTTAAACTATTACCTCTATTGGAGTAGGAATTTCTTTTCTATGAATTTTGTCTTACAGATATGCTTGTACTAATGCACAAACATGTGCAAGTAACATTTTGATAAGGGTTAAAAATTAGACAACCCGTGCATAAAGAATGAAGCAGTGAACATGACACAGTTCTTATTGATGATGGTGAATCCATGTGAAGAAAAGAGTGAAGAGAATCTGTACCCGAGTTATAAGTGATAAAGAAACGTAAAACGTCAGAGTGACAGTACAAACAGCCAAGCAGATGAGGAGTACACGATGTCAGAGAACCCTGTGCTCTCTCCATCTGTGAGGACACAGGCTTCCCTCACGTGGCTCTGCCACTTTGATTGGGATGCCCCTTATCCTGCCAAGCATACATCGAGTGTTCAAACTGCTGACTGCAGCACCGGAGCAAGCAATTGAACAGTGTCGCAGGAAAATTGCGGGTGGCACGCAGCGATGGGTGGATGAAGCAGTGTCCACTGTGATCTGATAATAGGTACCCAGTGAAGGCAGAAGATAGAACCGACTTCCATCCTGTCATCAACCCAAAATGCTCATCTGGCTGAGTGCTCAAGTCCTAGCTGTCAAAAGCCACTTAACAGCATCAAAAAGAAACTAGCCTTTCTGTGCACGATGATGCTAACAAGTCCAAAGAGGACTGCAGCGGGCACCATGGTCCAGGTGTACAATAGAGTTCTCTTCATTCTCAGGACTTTAATGAAGAAAAACAGAAAGCCCGAAAACGAGAAGCTGTTGTAGAAAGAGTGAATCGGGATGCTGTGGCCCCTCTTGGGCGTAAGCTGTTCTGTGGGAAGTGGATATCCACGGATCAACTCTGCTGTGTGTGCTCTGACCTTTATCTGAAGCTGAGCTAATCCAACAGAGTTTGGCAAGGACAGAGCATTAGATAAAAGAAAAGCAAAGAACAGAACGAGGCAGATTTGGCAGAAAGAGAAATAGAGGAGAGAGATGATGAGTCCACTCTGCAGCTGAAGTGGAGAAGCTCAAGTGCGCACACCAGGAAACCCCGTTTCTTTCCCATCATTCTTTTAGCCGTCTCCTTTATTGATTGATCATTACGCGCTGTATGAAACAAGAGCATGCAATTTGGAATGTATAATGGCATAGACCGGACAGGGGAAACAAATGTGATTTTCTTCATCTTATCGTTATATAAAACCTACCATTTGGTGAGTGTTGTGGAAAATGAGAACACGCAAACAAAAACCTTCCCACTTGAGCCCACGGCCTCTCTACCCACAGAGAAATAGCTCTGGCTAGAAGACCCTACCTTTGCCATCTCTGGATTTTGCTTTCAATCGTTGTTCAACTGTGTGTGAGCTGTGGGCTCAGGCAATCATGTCAGCATCTAAAGAGTCTTCCTTTTTACTTCTCTTTTTTTTCTTTAAACACTGATGAGCTGAGGTAATCATTCTCCCACCACGAGATGAAAACAGGAGCTCACCCTGGCTGCGGCCACTGTCTCAGACATATTAAGAGCTATTAACATTAATAGCCCTTTGTCCTTGGGTTTTGATGTGGGTAGGGCGATCTAGTTAATTTTTTAAAGAACCACCACATACAGGACACAAATCTCTATATTTTGTTTTGAGAGAAATATGTGCACTATTTTGATTTTTTTTTAAATTCAAGGTAACCTTTAGATTTGATGAAACTGAAAATTTAAATTGCTTCTCTACTGGGGATAATTTGTTCCCCAAAAAACCTTTAACACCATCTGGTTACTGAAGAGAAATGGATAATTTTTTTAAAGGATGCAGGCAGAACGCACACCTTTTGAGGAGACCTTAAATTTTAAAGTAAACACATACGGGAGCGGAACTGTCTGAAGCCATCAGGGAAGAGCAGAAAGAAGAAAAGCGCAGAAATAACTTCTAAAGACTATGTTCTTCACAACCACCATGATTAGCAAATTCCTGAGTTCAAACAGCACCGAGGGCCCCCCAGGGAGAGAGCACTAAAATTATTTTCTCTCTCAAGAAAATGCTACACACGTCTCTTGAAAAACAGCAGGCATGCAGGGAGCAGCGGGGATAAGAGACAATATTCTGAAGATGTCTAAATTCTGACTAATTTCTACAGCTCTGTATCCTAGTCCTGGATAGACACCTGCCACCTTCCTTCCAATTCGTCTCCTTCCGCTTAAACCGCCTGGGACTAGTTCATCATGTGGCCATTCATACTGCAGGATTTACTATGCCCTTTTAATGATTTCCCTTTAAAACAATTCCTTTGCTGTCTCATTCTTAAAGGATTTGTTTTTTAAAGGTCTGGGGATGGAGGCCCATCGTGCTCTTCTCTGCCCCGTCTCCAGCTCCTGCTTGGCCAAACATCATCTCAGCTGATGGAATCCAGGGCTCAGCCATTCATTTATTCATTCGGTAAGCATCAAATAATTAGGACCTGTATTTCAGGTACTAAAAATTGTTCAGGACAGTAATTCCTGACCCTCACCATGTATTAGAGGCACCCAAGGATCATTCAGATGTAAATGTGGCCCCATCTAAACCAGTAATTGAGTTCTGAGATGCTTGCATTGAAGGTTCTGAAGGTGGCTTGCATGTGGAGCCAAGGCTGGGAGGGTCAGTACAGCCCCTTGGCAGAGGGTCCCCCCAAGCAAGGCACAAAAGCTTTGTAAGAGTCTGTAGGCTCCATAGGAAGCAGAGCTGCAGACAGGCAGTCAACACCCAGTAGAAGCAGTGCAGTGACAAAGGAGGAAGACAGAAGAATGGAAACGTGGGGCTGGGAGGGCAGTGCTATGACTGGTGGACTGGCTCAGGCCTGGGCTAGCTTCCCATGGAGAACTGGCTCACAGGTCAACTTCCAAGAGTCAATAATCTTTCTGCACAGTGGCACTGCCCTCCCCCACACCAACTTCTCTGATGTTAGTCTCTGAGGCAGAGCAAGACAGGGCTTTGAGGCCACCATGAGCTTTCCATTACTGATTGATTATTCCCCAGCAGATGTCATGTCTTGTGTCCTGGGCAGTGGATTCAAACTTTTGGCTAACAGCAAACACTCAGTCTCCTGCCACCTTGCAGAGAAGAATTTATGTATCACTATGTGGAGAACAAAGCTGGTTTATTCAGGTCTGAGTTCAGATTGCTCCTCAGGCTTTAATGACCTGTCAACACTGTCTATGAGTAACTCAAAGGCCCAGGGGATCTTGCTATCATGCTATACTGCCCTGTGCTGGCACCCGGGAAAAATGTGGAGATGGGAATATGATACTGTCTGAAGCCACCTGCTTTTAGCAAGAGCAGCTGACATCGAACACAAAAAGACTGAAGGCAAGTCTGCCTTCTTTTTGAAATCAGTATTTAGAATAGGAGTCATACTTTAGGTCTGCCTATAATGATGAAATCCAGGATCCCGGAGACTCTTCAGGCTACCAACCCATATGTTCTTCAAGAGTAAAGGACAGACGAAAAGTCTGTCAATAGAAAGGTCTTAGACACCCAGTTGAAAAGAAAGGTAAGAAGAGACAACAGAGCTGGGATCTTTTGTGTTAGAGAGGGAAAGGCAGCTCTGAGTGGAGCAGAGGGTACTAGCTGCCTTTGGAGAGAATGTAGGGTCTAGGACTGGGATGGGGCACACAGAGGAACTTCTGAGCAGGAAGAATTCTCCTGGCCATGGAGCTCTTACCTTTATTTTCTACAGCTCTGTGTTCCACATAGTGTTTTATAATAATGGTAAAAATGATACTTCAATTCAAAATATTGTCAAAATGTTTTAAACTATACTTATGTTTTATCATATAAAAGGTAAAAATTCTTATGGTTCAGGTCTGCTGCCAAATGACAGAATAATCTCAAAGAAAATATTCAAACAGTGTACACACCAGCTACAGCCTTGAGGCACCCCTCCCTCATTTTCTTTTCAAGACAGGCTCTCTCCATGTAGTCCTGGCTGACCTAGAATTTATATAGACCATGCGAGCCTTGAACTCACAGAGGTCTTCCCGCTTATGCCTCCTGGTGCTGAGATTAAAAGTACTTGCCTGTGACACCTCTAAAGGGACATGTCTGTGGCAAGTAGTGAGGTTTGTGGTGGTGATTCTCTTTCTTCTCTGAAATTGTCCTACCCTCATGGCACATCCAGACCAATCAAATTAATCTCTTATTTTTACAGAAAACTAGGAACAATAGTGCATATTACTTTGGGCCCTGCATTGATGAGTTATTATGGTAATTAAAGTGTTTCAGAAATGTATTTGTCTCCTCTGTCTCCACACTGGAGATCCATGGTGACTGCCTATAGGTTGGCTTCCCATAGACAGCTCTGTAGTCCTCAGGGGCCAAGGAGGTGCTCATCCCTTCCCAACAGCTGCTAGTCGTTGGAGAATGAGTTGCCTATTAGGTGCCAGCCAGTTTAAACCAGCAAAGAGAAGAGCTAGTGAGCAGAATGGGAGCAGAGGCTGGGGAGTTGGCTGAGGTTGGGGTCTGTGTCACTGAAGTCCAGAGATAAACCAGGAAGAGACAGGAAGTATCCGTTTGCTCCTGAGTGGCTATTCTTCTTTCTAGTAGAATATAGAAATCAAGCAGCTCTTGTTCCTAACATGTCCTTGTTTTTGATTGCTTACATTTCCCAATTTTAAGGGGAAATGGAACCTTAGGCAAATGTCAGTGGCCTGAGATAGCACCTGACTTTCCTATCTTTCTTTCCACTGTGAATTTCAACAATGACAAAAGCCCGTGGTGGGGTGGGTGTAGATGGAGGCCTTAAGTTTGAGAACACTTGGAGAAAAGGCTGGTTCTCTTGCAAATGAACAGAATGGTGAGATTCTTAGCTAGATTAAGAAAAGGAGAGGTGATGAAAATAAAATCAGGTAAGGAAAGGAACACGCTGTAACTAAGAGCAGGGAGATAGAAAGCTCGTAAGAGCTTATGAAAAATTGTATCCAACATTTGTAGTGTCTAGTAGAAGCAAAAAAAAAAAGCCCCTCAACTAGACTACATGCCAAATAATCAGGAAACCTAAACAGATCAGTAATAGCAATATTGAAAAGGTAATTGGAAAATAAAGCTCCCAAAGAACAGCCAGGACCAGAAAGATGAACTGCTAAGTTCCACTAAACATCTAATGAAGAACCAACACTAATCCCCTTTAAATAATTCTCCCAAACAGAAGACAATGGGATTCTTCCAAATACATTCTGTAGGATCAAGGCTACCCTAATGCCCAAACCAGAGGAAGACATAGCAATAACAACAACAAACATAAGTACAGGTCAATATATTTAATTAGCGTTAATGAAAAAATCCTCAACAAAGTCCTAGCAAAACAAATTCAACAGCTCATTAAAAAATGCTAGGAATGTTGGGGCTAGAGAGATGGCTCAGTGGTTAAGAACACTTGAAGGAGGCTGAGGTTTGGTACCCAGCACCCACATGGTGGTTTACAATCATCTGTATCCCCAGCTCCCAAGGCTTTGATGCCTTTTTCAGGCATGCATGTGTCATATTCATATCTATCTATCTATCTATCTATCTATCTATCTATCTATCTATCTATCTATCTATATGAATGAATGATTTGGAATGCAAGGGAGGTTCAATATATTCCAATAAAAATAATGATACACCATTATGATGAAGGGCAAGAACCTTGCTGATATCTCAATGAATGTAAATAAAAGGTATTGGATAAAAACATTCAACATCCTTCCATGGTAAAAAAAAATGCTGAACAAATTAAGTAGGAATATGCTTCCTTGTAATCAAAGCCATTTATAAAATGCCATCGGCTAACATCATGCAGAATGGAGAGACACTAAACCTTTCTGTATAAGAGCTAGAGCCCATTCATTTCAGTTGGACTCGGTCACAGTGGCAGTTGAGAATTGCTGGTTCATTAAGTGAAAACACTCAAGACAAACACACCATAGACCATTCCCAACTCCTGGCTAAAGTCAGATCTCATATTCAGGACTTCAAAGTCATTTCAGACTTCATTCTTGTTATGTTTTGAGTAAATACACTATGTTAATCATTTAGTCAATTTCAAGAGATGGAGTAATTAATAAAATAAATAGAAATTGCCTTTCAATTATTTGGCTACATTTCTATAATGATCAAGGCTATGCTATTGGAAAATTGAATCTTCTCAAATGAGCCCAATAATGACCATACTGGAAGTTGCTCGAGAACGTGGGATTACTTCTGGGGAAAATATTACAAAAGCCACTCTTACCCTGCATGGCTGAGAAGTGGGTTAAGAATCAAGAATTAGAGTATTGGAAGAATCAAGTTATATAGTAATTGTTATATAGTAGATATTGTTGAAGAGCTTTGTATATTCATTTAATCTTCTCACCAACCACACTTGAGGGCTTTGTTATTACACTGCTTTTAGGTAAAAAAAACAGAGGCATAGAGCTAAAGTACTTACAGAACCCAACGAAAGATGCTAGCATCAATACTTAATTCAATTATTAGTAGAGCACATTCACTGAAGAAAGTTCAGTTTACTTGATAAAGTGACCAATTTTTTCAAGTATTAATATTTTATTTGAATATGAGAAAAGCAATGCTTTGGATCCCTGGGCTATCAAATGTACTACAAGGGAATCAGAGCAGAGCAGAATTCCACAGAAATGCA
Organism: Rattus norvegicus; assembly: GCF_021556685.1. Classification (NCBI taxonomy): domain Eukaryota; kingdom Metazoa; phylum Chordata; class Mammalia; order Rodentia; family Muridae; genus Rattus; species Rattus norvegicus. Next base: position 81,985,515 of record NC_141541.1, read on the forward strand.
GAACTTCACCATGGCCAGCAGTTCCTGGAGGGCACTGAAGATACTACCGGAAGTGGAGAAGTTCTCCCTGGGACTTTCCACCAGCTCTCGTGGGCAGGAGAGTTCAGTTTCTACCTCTGACTACCTGATTCACACTAGTACAAAACTTGACCTTTCTGGAGTTAGAGTGAGTCACCAATCTTGGGTGCCAAGACCAGCTTTACTCTCCCTGAATGGTAAATGAGCAATGAATTATCTTTTCCCCCTTAAAAAAGGATACTCAATTATTTATCAATACATTGACCAACTCAGTGAGATATTTTATTATTGAATATAGCAATTTAGCACATAAGCATATCTTCTTTTTATGTAACAGGTAAAAAGATGCTTGCCATTTCACATTATCCTGCATTCTAAATGCCTACAAGTCAGGGTAGTTCTCATTCCTCATCAAAGAAACGTGCCTTTGCTGTAGACAGAGACCATTACAATAATGGCGTAATCAGACCCAGTGGATACACTGACAATGCAACTCCTGTCTTTAAGGCTCAGGCAACATCACAGAAGATGGGGTAGAGAGATCGTTAGGAGCCAGAAGACCCTGAAAGTCTGTGAGATTGTGCCTTGTAGAAATGATGGGGAAGCCTCAGTGATAATAGCAAGCTAAATAAGACCTGAGCAAGAGCCATACTAATAGACATGGCACCATTGAAGGAGGAATTCAAGGGTCCCACCCATAGAGAAGAACTATGGAAAACCAATGACTGCCAAGACAAGGGAGAATTAGTTGTTCTCAGGGTTGAGTATCTAAATGGTTATCTAATTCCAAGTGGTCAGCTCTGAAATCATTCATAAGTTTGATATATTTATTTGATGTATTTGATAAATATATTGTCATGTTTAATATATAAACTTATTTGATATATATTAACACTAGATGTTCTCAAAAGATATATATATATATATATATATATATATATATATATATATGCAATAATAAAGAAAAGAGGCCATGAATTTGAGGAGTGGGGGTACTCAAGGAAGATGTTAGGAGGAGGAAAGGGAAAGGGGATGAATTACGGAATTTTATTTAAAATATACATTTAAAAAAAAGAAGTTATTTTTTAGGTTAACTATCAGACCATGGAGATGGGGAACCCAGTGGAGGTTATTTTACTGTATTATCATCACTCTTCCTCTCTCCCAAAGTGATTGCTTAAACGGAGGCTGGGTTGTATTGGGCTCTGGAGAAGAACTCCCACCCTACCCGAAATCCGTAAAAATGAGTAAATTCTGAGGAGAGAGAGGATGGATGTGGTGTATGTGGGTGTGCAAAGGCATTAGAACCAGTCTCCAAATGTTAGTTATGAAAGTATTTCATTGTGGAAGGTATAAAAATAATATAATCTCTTAAACATTCCATAATCTATGCTTTTTCTAGAGTGTCTTTTATATTAGTAGTTTTGAACAAATCATGTCATACTAATTGGTTGGTGGTTGTTTTTGAGAATTGGGAAAGAAGGTAGTATTCCTTTCCTCTGTAGATTCTTAGGGGACAGGGAACCTCAGATTCAGGCGATGTTTCAGTGGCTTTTGAACCTCTCCAGCAGGAGAAAAAAATTCCTTTATTTCACTTAAGAAATATTCACATAAAATCAATAGGATATCATAGTCTCAAGCTACCTGTGTTTAGTGTTGCATGGCTGTAATCTCAGCTCTGGGGAGAGGAAGGAGGGTCTCAAGCTCAAGGCTAGCATGAGCTACAGAGTGAGACATTAAAAAACCAAAACAACAAAGCAACAACAGCAACAACAACGACAACAACAACATCGACAAAAAAACCAATCAACTAGGGACACACTGTGACACAGTATAACTTATAAAAGTGTCCTTTTTCTTTGTTGGGTGGGGGATAATATACAAAGGGTGAAGAGCAGGTATAAGGGGAGAGAGATGAGTATGATTTGAGTGCATAATGTGAAATTCACAAAGAACCAATAAAAAGTAAAAACAAACAAAAGCTAATCAATTGTAATTGAGATCTAAACTTAACTCTTAGTGAATAGTTTCAAAATATCTAAAGGAGCAGTACATAATTGCTATAAGGAAGCAAATTATTTAGATAGTGTCTAGTCACTCTTCTGTGAAAAAATTATCTTGGAGTGATGATTTAATGAATGGAAGCTGAGTTAGTAAACAAGTCAGCTACATCACTGAGCAGCTAGGGGATTCTGTTCATTTTTCTTTCCTCCCCAAATCCCAAGGAACATTCAGTTGACTTGGGCTGAGTCTCTGACTCATCTCCATGTTTTATTGATTATCACTTGTGACTGATACAGGATTTGTGATGACTCTCTCCGATAGAATGCAAGCCCAGGTTGCTTAGCAAGTCTCCTTATCCCTGCAATAGGAAAAAACAACTTCAAATAAGAAACTTGTGGTGAGTTTGGAGTCACTAAAATAAAAGAAACACATGTAAATTACCAGGAGAGAGAGAGAGAGAAAAAAAATGGGGGTTAATAAATCCAGACTATAATTTACAGTCTTAAACTGTCCATTATAAGTAGAAGATTTTTATCTGTAAATCCCTTGGATTTATCAATTCCAAGGGGGGGGTGGGCAGCAGATACACGCTTGAGAAAGGAATTAAGTCAGTGCAACAGGAAAGCACAGAACAATGAAGGCAAACAGGAACAAGAAGGATCTAGAAAGAATTAAGATGTGATCAACAAACTGACAAAGGCTTTCTCAGAGGTGATCTCAAGTGTAAACAGATTACATCCTCCACTTCAGGGAGAGCGGCTAAAGGGACAAAACCCTAAGCCCCAATCCATGCTGTACCCAAGACACTCACTCCATCTCCAAGGAGATGTTCAAAGTCAATTGAGGGACAGAAACCCATTTTATCATATAGGAGTCAAAATCCAACAGGAGCTCCCATGTTTATGTCAGTGGAGATGGACTAAAAACAAAAGGCAAAGAAGGGCACTGAAAACTATCAAAGGGTTGGTTCCTAAGGAGTATGTAGTAGTTATGAATAAATATACATGAAACCAATCTTAAAACACCCAAATACACAAAGAGAAAACTGAACAGATCTAGAGGTAGAGACAACAGAAGGGATGAGCCCTTGATTTTTAGCAGCTGGAAGATATATAGGAAGAAAACAAGCAGGGACATTAAATTGTACCCTAGATCAAATGGATGTAAAGTAAAATTTCAGAGCATGGGCTGGGGGTTAAGAGATTGCCACAAACATTAGGACCACAGAGTCCACATAAAGCAGATGTGACAGTAAGCAGATGCCAAAGCACTTGTCTGTCATCCCAGTGCTCAGACAGGAAGATGGGGAAGTGAGGCAGAGGAATCTTTGTTGGCTCCTAGACTGACTAGCTTGACTTGTGCAACAGTGGGCTAGAGACACCGTGTCAAACATGGACCAGCATCTGTCTTGAGATTGTCCTATGATCTTTGCAATGCACACTGTGGCATGAACAACCCTTCTACCTCCCATGGCACCACCATACTCCTCTCAAATGGTTAAGTGTTAGTAAATACCAAAGCTAGAGTCACCACATTATCTGGCTCCAAATATATTAAAAGCTATAGTAAACAAAAAGCATGGCATTGGAAAAAATAAGAGTCCAATGGAACAGGATAAATGAAAGTCCATCCAACTTATATTCAACACAGGAACCAAAAATGCAGGATGGAAAAAGGAAAGTATTTTCAATGAGTGTTGGGAACTAATAGCCCACATACCAAGAAACTAGACTTTTACTTTTAACCATATATAAAAATGAACTCAAAATAGATTACAGAAATAAATGCAAGATATGAAACTATATAACCTCAGGAAAACACAGGCCAGAGGAAGTTCTAGATTCTTAACGCTGGTCTTTGTCAAGGCTTCATTTTTTGTTTTGTTTTGTTTTTGTTTTTGTTTTGTTATTGTTGATAAGACCTCAAAAGCATGACCTGGAAGACATATGGGATTATGATAAACCACAAAGGATGTGCAAAGAAGCAACAGAGGGAAGAAACAGTCTAGAGGTTGGGAGAAGGTATTTCCAAAGTAATATCTGACAGAGATTAACTGTATATGTACAATAGCACGACCTCATGACTCTAGTGAGTGGTAACGATAGATCTAAATCAATGCTGCTTAAAAGAAAATGTCCCAGCAGCAAGTAGGTATGGACATTAATTATCAGGGAAATCCAATTCAAAGCTGAGGTGACCTGCCCCATCTACAGAGTGTTCCTCAGCAGAAACAGACAGCCTTGTATGCGGTTAGTGGAGATGAAATTTAGAGAAGTCATTATGGAAACTGCTAAAAAATTTACAAATAGGAGTACTGTCATGATCCAGCAATCCAACTACTGAGTATGCATGCACTCAAAGGGATGATGTCAGTATGCCCAGGAGACGTCAGCACTCCCAAGTTCATTACTGCACTATTCACACTGGCCAGGAAACAGAAACAATGCATGTCCGTCCAAGATGGATGGGTAGATAAGCAACACAGGCCACATGAAGTACAAAGTAAAATACTGTTTAGCATGAAATATCCAAATTTTAAGGCACCAATGTACTGTTACCCTAGTTTTATGATTGGTTGGTTGATTGATTGACCGACACAGGATCTCACTATGAAGCTCTGGCTGTCCTGAAACTCACTCTATAGACCAGGTTGGACCCAAACTCATAGAGATCTGCCTGCCTCTGCCTCCTAAGGGCCTTTAAAGGGATTAAGGGCATGCACCATCACACCTAGCTTTTAGTCTTATTGTTATACAATGCACATAGGTACTGAAAGATCATACTGAACTCTACAAAACTTATTCAATTAAAAATGAAAACAAATTAGGACACATAGAAGTGTGGTGTAATTCCAGTCTTCCAGGGGCTGGAGGCAGGAGGATTGTCATGAGTTTGAGGTTGGTCTGGCTTATATAGTGAATTCTATACCAGACTGGGCTTCAGTATGAGACCTGCCTCAACATATCAAAACAAAACCCCCACCTCCCCAAATTCACAACATTTTATTCTTTGTTATAGATTGAATTATGACCCTCCACTCCCAAATTCCTACCTGAAAATTCTGGTCCTAAGGACTGTGTTTGGAATGGGGATTTTTTTAAGGAAGTAGTAGGGTTAAACAAAATTAGGATGGTAGGGCCAGATTGCTAGGTCTGGTGACCTTGTAGGAAGAGGAAGGATGTCAGAGACTTCTCTTCTTGTACACAGAGACTATGTTTTTACTATTGCAAGCCATACAACATCACTGAAGATAAGTTTTCTGAATTGGAAAAGGCCTCATGTTCCTTATGAGGTAGCTTTAATATATATGCCTAGTGTTCACTCACCCTGCCACCTAAGTAGATTGACATGGTATGGGTGCTTATCCTTGCTTTATGCTCACCTTTTTTCTGGGTCAGTCCACTCCTTTCCTTTACACCGTGCTCCCCCACGACTCTGCATCCTCCCTCACTATGGGTCTTTTCAGAGCTTGCCTCAGCCCAGGGTATTTCATGAACTCTACCTCCTGAATATTGTTTCAGGACTCTCTGAACTTCATCTCCCATCTGCTCCAGTGGACATAGTCACTGAGGTGTGGATACAGAGGAGAGGAGGCCGTATGCAAGCCAGGAGGACCACCCTCAGCAAAATAGAATTAGCTGCTGCTGACCACAGAACACCCAATCTCCAGACCTGTGAGAATGAAACTTCTGTTTCAGCTATCAGCTGGTGGTGTTTTGTAATGGTTTCCTGAGTCCACTGAAGCTCAGGGCAGTTCTGAAGGTTGGTCTTTCTTTGCCTATCTGTCTCTATCTCTGTCTCTATCTCTGTCTCTATCTCTGTCTCTATCTCTGTCTCTATCTCTGTCTCTATCTCTGTCTCTCTGTCTCCCTCTCCCTCTCCCTCTCCCTCTCCCTCTCCCTCTCCCTCTCCCTCTCCCTCTCTCTCTCCCTCTCCCTCTCCCTCTCCCTCTCCCTCTCCCTCTCCCTCTCCCTCTCCCTCTCCCTCTGTGCTTCTCTCCATGGGGTTAGCAGCTTGCTGACTTTCCTGGCCACTATAACCTCTCCTTTCTCTGATTATAACATCTGTTACTTACTGCTTAGACCTAAAATAGAAGCAGCAATAACAATGGCGCTAGAGTCTTGTAGTTAGACAGTACTACACAATGTTGCTTTAATATCAATCCAATGATTTCTTCTCCCTTCCCTTCCCCTCTCTTCCCATTCCTTCTCTTCCTCTTCTTCTTGCTATTTCTTTACTTCACCAACCACCTCCCCTTCACCAAAGCCTCTCCCTTTCTTTGACAAGGTCTCTCTTGCATCCCAAGGTATTCTCACATTGCTCCATAGCCACAGACAACCCCGAATGTCTGCTCCTCCTGCCTTCACCTCCCAGATGATAGGATTCCAGGTGTGTGCCACCTTGTCTGATTCATCAGTGTTACAGATGGAGCCTGGGGCTTCACACATGCTATGAAAGCACACAACCAGCTGAGCTACATACCTTAGCCCTGTATTAGCCTTACTATTAATCAGAGCACCATATAATGACTGGTGCATTTCTTCATTGAATGAGTTTTCTAAGTTATAAACTGCATGGTGTATATGTAATGGTGTATATGTAAACAGTGACTGTATATGTGGAGGTATTGTGTATGACCTCTGCTCCAGGAGTTTCCTATTCACAGGGCAATTCTGAGACCCTTTGAACTAAACAAGAAAATTTAACCCTGCTGTTTATTTCAGCCTGCAAATGAAAACCCAGGGTTCCAAAGGACTTCAAAAATCTATTAGTTTGAATTAATTATACCTTGGCAAGCAATCGATAAAGCCATAATTCACTTTGCAGAGCAAAGTGTGTTCATTGTATTTCTTTCTTAAATGAAAATAATTGTTTAAAATAAAATACCTGGACATTATGGGATAATTTAAGGTGCATAAAATCAGAAAGAGGCAGAAAATATCTATCACAATTTGTCACTCAATTGACATATTTCTTTTAGGACCTTTGGAAATAAATTTATATATAATTGTTGATTGTTGTCTATATGCAGGTGAGGGCAGGCACAAGATAAGGCAAGGCCTGTGATTGGGCGGTGAGACAGTAAGGCAGGCACAGAGTTTTGGAGAGAGGAGAGAGGAGAAAGAAGAACCAAGATGGAGGCAGAGAAGGACGATCCAGATCTGTGTGGCCTTAAATGGCCGCAGGTAGCTATGACAATCCTATAAGGGATGGATTATTACAGGACAATTTGTCTTATCCAGATGGGCAGTTTATATTGATATCAATTGGTTGTGAGTTTATTGGGCAGATGTTGTGGAGTTTGAATTTACAAATATAAATCTGATTGTTAAGTTTCAAGCTTATTGAGTTTTGATTTTAACAGGTTACTTGGAGTTGTGACTATAACCACAGGGGGCAGATGCTGGGAATGAGAGCAGAGACCACAGCAAGAGAGTCATAAAAGTATGCAGCGACAATGTGGGGGTAGCCATGGTGGTTAGAGTGCTCCAGGGGCTAAGAGAGTAGCCAGTGACAGCTTGGGATAGAGATTGGAAACTTAGTGAGTTGTTGATTGAGATGAAAATACCCCGAAGACGCCATGTGACCTGCTGGAGCCGGCAAAAGAATTGGGTGGTGCTTTTTTAAAAAAATATTTACCGAAATACATAATGGTTATTAATTTAATATCTCTCAAGTCTTTTCCTCCTCTCCTCTAGTCCCACCAGCAAAGCACCCCTCATCTCTCACTTAGATGCTTTGCGTGAATCTCCAAAATGTCTGCCTGTGTGTCACACCTCCCATTTGCTACCTTGGGTATTTGCTCACATTGAGTCAATGACGTTCATCTCTCTTGGGTGTGATGACTATTTCAAAACAGCTCCTAGAAGCAACTTAAGTAAAACAGAAGTGGAGTGACAATAATTTGATGTCACCCCTAATGCAGATGTCTGTATTTGTTTTGAAAAATAAAAAAAAGTACAGGGTTCACTTTCATAACTTATTGAGGTCAATCTTACATTTGGGAAGCAGAGAAAACTATAAGTCAAGAAGTCAGGAAGTCCAATGCCACTAACATTGAGTATAACTGGGGAATGAGACCTGCCTTGCACACACCCCCCCAAAAAATAAAAGAAAAAGAAAATCATAGAAACACATAATTAGTGCAGGTAGGTAGTGCTATTAAAAATTAATCTTTGAGGTTTTTGTGGCAGAGCACAGAATTAAGAAATAGTGGAACTAGACTTGGATGCATCCCAAGACTCCAGGTGCGACTTGATCTTCCTTCTCATGTCCTTCTGAGAGGTTGCTTATGGCCTGAGCTCTCAGGGTACACATGGCCACACCCATGGTGACATGCAGAGCCCAGCCTCATGGGAAGAGGGGAGGGTTCCAAGAATGGCAAAAGAGAACCACAGCGCCTGGTGCTGGAGTGCACTCTTTAAAAGGTCTGAAATAAGAGGGTGCACTCACCCCTTACTAGGGCCTGAACCAAACCAGTAGCAGACCATTTTTTTTTTCCTAGTTGCTTCTGAGTTTTATGTGACAGATTGAAAAAAAAAACCCATGGTTTTAAGAGTTTGACAAAAATCAATAATCTAATTTATCTAACTCCATCTACCTATCCAGTGGCACTCACTATCTCCTTCCTTGTATGATAGGTAATTAGTGCCAGTCATAAAATTCCAACTTTTCTCCCTCTAACAGCCTCTCCTTTCTCTCTATCTGTCTTTGCCAATCTGTTTTTCCGAACTCCATAGTGTTCTAGCACAAGACCATGAAGATTGTGGTCAGATAAATTCAAATATGAGTGCTCCTATAAAAGTTATAACTGTGTAATTCAAATACTAGGACCCCATTACATTACATAATTTAAAATGTTTATGCCTAAATAAAGGACCCTCATTTGTCCTATTTTGTGATTTTTTTTAAGCAGGCATTTTACCAAGTATTTAGACTTCAAGAACGAATGAACAGAGCCTTTGTGAGAAGGCAAAATTATCAGCCAGCAACTATGCTAAGACTCCCAGCACAGGGAATGATACAAAATGGCACTTATGCTGATGGAGCTACTCATCGAGAGGAAAACAAAATTATCAATTTAGAGTTCACCCACTGAGCAAGGAGGAACTTTTAATCATGTTAAAATGCACACCAGTGCTGGTGAGATGGCTCAGAGGGTAAGGGCACTTGCCACCAAGGCCAACGGTCTGAGTTTGATCCCCAAGGCCCACATGGTGGAAGGAGAGACCACATTCCATAAGGTATCCATAGGCTGTGGGGGAGATGTATAGTTCCCTAACTTAAGTGTAATAGAAGTTGTTTAAAATGAAGAATAGGGCAGGAGATAAAGCAGCACTAACGAGCTTCAAGGTCATGGGAAGCCCTTGTGTGGTGGTCTTGGTCAGGAAAATGGTGGTAGGTGAAGAGCAGTGTCTCTGTTGCCAACCCACACAGCTCAGACCTTGACCACATTTCCTACCTCTGCATGTTCAACTGGCAGCTGCGAGCATGTCGCTAGTTCCATAGGATTTGAGGAGTACGCCACAGTTGCAGCCAGCCAGCTTCCTGGATGGTAGCAGATGTGTGCCTGGTCTTCCTGTCACCTTACCTAGCATGCCACCCCAGCTATTGGAAAGGGGTCATGCTGCTGAGAGCCTGTCACAGTGTACTTCCTATTAGAGCTGTCTGTGGGGAGTGTCATTGTCCTGCGACATTCGAGAAGGCAAGCTTCACATATTCTCTGCACTTCTATTTGTGCCTCTAGAGAAAGGTTGAGCCACTTAAGTAGTCTCTGGGGACAGGGCATGATAGGTCAGTTGGAAGCAGTCAGAGCTCTGGTTATATCTGAGGGCTTATCCTCTGAAAAGGAGACACTACTTTAAAAAGTAAAAAAACATCATGAAGTTAAAAATGGCTGTGTCCTCTAGTGTTGATTCCCCCTACACCGAAGACATTCCAAGCTTTCTCCCAAGACTGACCATCAGATGAAGATGTGCTGTAGCCCTAGGAACTCAAAGATTGTTTATATATTTAAATGCTAGTTCTTTTTGTTTTAGGAACAAAGTGTTTTTAATGAGAAGTTCTTCCTATACCTCTGGTAAGAACCAAAATGAAATGAGAAAATCCTTTTCACAATGAACCATCTAAAGATGGCTTCTTTACTACTCTGGACACACCTTTTACATCCTGAGGACCATAACTAAGGAAAATTAATAGCTCCTCTAGGTAATATGGGTCCAGAAGACTGTATTTGAGAGGCCTCTAAATTTTACTGCTAAGAATAAGAATGTGCTTAGGTAACTAATTTGTCTCTCAAACTCTATATGTTGATGACATATGTTGTCACAAATAACACAATTTATACTAAATTATAAAAATGATGTAACTATAATTGACCAGACTCTATACAACCACAGTGCAATATAATGGTTATATTGAAGTCAACTCACAGAATCCAAAATGTGAGTCTATAGCTTTACGTTTTCTGTTTCAAACTAAAATACATTAGACCCTGCTTCTGCTGAATACAAATTGGTAAAATGATGTGAATTATCTATGTTTTCAGACATTTCAATAAGCAGAAACACAAAAGTTTTATTCAAAAGAGACAAGAAAAGAGAAAAGGTTCTTGGAATCAAAGTTGTATCCGCTCATAGATTTTAATTCGCATTCATTAACTGGAAGAGATTATTTTTCTTTATGAGACGATTGTAACTTAGACTTAAAATATCTCTTTTTCTGTGAAAAGCTTTTGTGATCACGTTTTTCATGCCATAATAAAAACTCAGATAAGGAAACAGAATGCGGCTTGGGGTGGCTCAGCCATGACTCATCCCATGCCCCCTCCTAGAACTCGTTACCCACTGAATAAACCACACTTAATATCTTCAAGCCTCATACATTTTTCACTGTCTGTGGTACTATGAAATATTCAAAGGGCCCTGGTTTAATGAAATAGCTGTTAGGAAAAGCACCTTTTTCCTGATGAATATTAAGATGCAAGAAATGCATTTTGGACCAGCTTTTGAAACTGTAAGCCACATATCCCCAGAGAGAGACAGTTACAGAAAGAGCCCTCCCCACCCCTTTTCAAGCCAACTGCCCAACTCAGATCACTGAGTCAACTCCTATATGAAGAAAATATTAAATAGATTTCTACTAATTTCACTCCAAACTGACTGACTGAAATATCTGTGCATTTTAATTCTGTAGAAAAACCCACGTCTTTTTTACATTAGCCTAGTGAGCTAAATTAAAAGAATTAATGTCTACATGGTCACTGTGTGGTGGACTTTGAAACTTCAAGTGCAAAGGTTTGCTTATTTGGCACATTGTATATTCAAAGCACCTTCATTTGTTTCTCCATAACTCAGTTGAGTAGCTTTTCTTCCTTTGCCACTAAGCAGAGAGTCCAACCTCTGTGCTGTGGTCCCCTAGGCTCATTTGTTTTAATACTCCCCTAGCTTCGGTGGGGAGGACCTTGAGGTGGTTCTAACTGGAAAAAGTGGAGGGGTCTCTGATAACCCTGATCCACTTTCTCTCTGCTCTGTGATGGCTAACCAGGTAGGGGACGTGACTACCTCCTGCTCCTCCAACCATCGTGGGTTATGCCCTTTCAAACTGTGAACAACCCCTTCCCAGCCTTAAGTCGCTTCTTATCAGGTATTTGATCACTACAAGAAAATAACTAGTACAGAGACATATTTCCTTATCATTTCTGTGTACTCTGGGTACAGTAAGATGACTGTGGCGTCCTTGAGCACTTCTTGGTAGATTCTGGACACACAACCCCAGTTCTCTGATGGAAAACCAAAGCCTCCCAGACACTGCTTACTTTCTGAGACAATCTCCCCTGCATATAAAACCACTTTGTTAAATCAACTGATACATGACATCACAGTCTCTACAGGACACTGTTTATTGTATAGTCTGAGTTGGAGGTGATGCTCAGTAAACATCTGTATGAATACAGAGTAAGATGGTGACTTCGTGTCGCAGACATTGTCAGGATATTAAAAACGCATCAGCTGAGCTCAGTTTCACATAAGACCTTAGGAGTCCCTCTATATCCATTTTGGCTTTAGGATTTATTTTCTAGCATTTGGGATAGAAAGTGAAGAAAAGTGTTGTTGTAATATAGTAGATTTCATTTGAACTCTGGTTCATAAATTTCTAATGAGGCAAAGAAAATTATCAATATTTCTCTTTTCTTACTTTTTCTTTTTCACTACTGATGATATATCAAGTGTGTTTCATATAGAGAAGAGAAGGGGAGAAAAGAGGGTAAAATAGGAGAGAGAAAAGGGCAAGACAAAAAAAAGAAGAAAGGGAAAAGTAGCAAGATCAACCAATCTATAAGGAAAAGTTAAGTCAAATAATCCTTTTAAAGGAAGCATGTCTTTCAATTTGAACACAGCCCAAAGAAATTATTAAACTTAAAGCAATTGACTTTTCCCTTCAGTATAACATTACAGTTTATCTAACAGAGACAGAGAATATCGGAGAGAAAATCATGAGAAATAAATGTTATTTAAAAAAAAAAGAAAAGGAAAAAGAAGAAAGCTGACTTTCGTTCACTGCTTCCATGTAAAGGAAGAAGGCACGAGACGGAAGACACATCAGAGAGGGAGACTTCTCTGCAGCCACTGAGTTGTCAAGATTTTCATCCAGGAGGTGCTCAGGGCTCAAGAGCACAGAATCTACATCTTGATGTGAAAAATGGAATCCAGATTATCATTTTTAAGCAAATAAATTCAAGTTTTAGTTCTCCTAGAAATAGATCCATAGACAAACATTTAAGAGTAGGAAGGGGTCTACTTGACATCAAAAGCTATCCCTGCACATGGTCCTGAGGTAGTCCATCAGGGAAGGCGGCCATGAAGCACTTGGTAAGGACTTGGTAAAGGAGGAAGGAGGGAGGGAGGGAGGGAGGGAGGGAGGGAGAGAGAGAGAGAGAGAGAGAGAGAGACAGACAGACAGACAGACAGACAGACAGACACTAGAATGGACGATGCCAATCATCTCTGAGAGGAACCTGACCCTCATTCTTATGGCATGCTGGAGTGAGTATATGGACTGAACATCACAGTTGTGAAAAATGCCTCCTTTCATCTAAGCCATCCACTTCCTGTTCTTTATGCTTATAAAGAATGCTGGACGCTATGGTATTCTCTATTAACCCAGACCCTCTATTTTAACCATGCTTCATGCTCTGAATGCTATTTCTGTAACTGCGAGGTTGAGTTTTGATTTGATGATCTGTGTGCATCTCTCTCAGGCCAAGAGCTACTTACTCTGTGAGCCCTGGGTCTCGATGAACTTCTTGATCAAAGCATCAGTGGTTTGTGTGTAGAGGCTGAGAGCGTATCTCAGGGAATGAAGATCTGGGCTTTTCTCCAGAAAATTCTTCTTCAGGCCATTTCCTCCTGCATGAAAGTATTGCTAAAAAAGGAGAGAGAAAAGGAAAGTTATAGGAGCGAGGGATTTAGAGGAAACCTTGGGGGTAGGAATTTATCACTCTAGTAGTGAAGCTTTCAGAAAACTATACCATTAGGTAAGTTGTTAGGGAAGCACTTGGAAAGCGTGTGCCATTTGTTCAGTGCCAAGTCATCATCAACTAACTTAGGTTCAAGGCAGCTCTCTGGAGGCCTAAGCTGTTTTCATTTAAAATGTCAGTTACGTAAAGGGGATCTTGGAGGCACAGTGGATAGAACTCTCCAGAATGGCAGGCTTCAGGAACCATGATCAACTCAATTATTTATTTCTGTTTCCAAAGGATAATGAAAGTTGTCAGCACTTCATACAGAAGGTAGACCCTGTTACCTATTTTGCAGATACTTCATTTTCCCAAAATTTTAGATCAGGCATCCATTGTTCCTATAGACATTTCTGTTTATTCAAGATGTTTATAATATTCCATTGAATTTAGATGAATTACTCCTCTCCACTCTTTTCAATACTAACAATGTTAAATTTGGAACTTAAGCCCTTTTTGGTAACTGTGGTCCCCTAGAATCTGTAATTGTCAACATTTTTTTTTTGTATCTGTAATGCTCCCCAATGTTAACAAATATTTGAGGATGGGTTCTTAATCACTGAGCTGTCTTCCCCTTGTTATATCTTATAAGATGTTGAAACATTTTGTATATGGTTGGTATTTATTGAAGATAAGAATCTGAAATTATTTTGAATATTGATGGGTAAAAACTATTTGTTTCTTCAGAAAACACAACAGGACATTTCAGGATTAAAAAAAAAAACTATTGAATTGAAATTCTGAGGGATGAAGGTTCAGCTTAATTTCGCCTCTTTGTCACCTTGGAACAGAGCCCTCTGGAAGCCTGTTTCTATGATGGATGGACCAATGAGTCATCTGAAGAGATGGCTGGAGTCAAGAACAGGAGGGAGCTCTGGAGAGGCAGACAATCTCTAGTCAGTGTTTCTTATGTTTCCTCCAGTCTGATCCAATCTGCGTACAAGTGCCAGTGATTATAATAAAAGGAGGAGCCACAAAAGAATAAAGTGATAGTTTTCCATCAGGAAAACGGGGTAAAACAAAATCCAGTTGACATTCTGTGTGCAATGTCCAGCAAGTCCTATTCCCTTCACATTGTCTTTGAGTTATTTTTAAAAAAATATGAGTGTGGAAAATGGCTAATAATATGAATACTTTTGTGTATGAAAATGCGAGCTAGTCACTTTGGTCTGAGAACAGACAGGTGGTCACTGCTTGCTGCTCTGTATCCAGACATTTTATGTCTCCATTTGTACAGTTCATTTACTAGTTTAGCTTTCCTATCGCTCCCGTGCACTTTGTTCTTGAAAATTCACTGTGAATGGACTGCAAAATGTTCCTGGTTTGTATACCAAATAATGAGTCAAGAACATTTTGGACACTTTTTTTTTATAACAGAAATATTATGCTGTATTCTAGAAACAATTCTTTAAGTAGTCACATGGGTGACTGCTTTTATGAGGTCAACCACAGTTCTTACTATGTCACTTGTAAAGCAGAGAACATGGACGGTGGGTCTGATAACCTCAGTGGTACTGTCTGTATTCTTGCGTATTCACTTCAGAAGCACCCGCTAAATCTATACCATAAGCCGGGCTCTTTGTTACATTCCAAGAATATAATATAATACAGGTGCTATGTTGTTTTTCCTGAGATTACAATTTAATGGGGGAATCCAACCAGCATGTAAAACAGGTCACCAAGAGTACATTACAGCTGTAAAAATTATTAGAATAGAATTGATGGACCATTAAGAGAAAGCTTTTTCCTTCTGGCCAAAAGAATGGACCCTAATTCTGGATGGAGGCAATGGCATCTCTGCTCCCCTAGGAGTCAGTCAAGCAGGGCTGATCAGTCCCTTGGCCCAGGGACCACTCCACAGGTAGACTGATTTTCTGTATTTGATACTAAAGAGGTGGGAGGAATAATTATTCTTTTAGTGAGATGAGTTCTACCCTCTCCAATGCCCAGAATCCCTGCTGTCTATAAAGTTGACAGTTGCCATTAGGTTTTGGTGGATCTGTCTGTGGATCTGTCTGTCTGAGCGTAGCTCAGAAATTCTTCACTTTCTTTTTTTCTCTTCTGTATTTTGGATGATGGCCAGAGCCAAAGTGTGGTTTCTCTAGTACTTTGGACTTTTCTTCTTTCCTTTCCTTTCTCCCCCCTCCTCCCCTTTGTCTAAATTTCTTCTCCCTATCCTTGTGGCTACCCTTCTGCTAACATGGCTGACTTTTATGCCCAGTTAACTCAAATGGAAAAAGCCTTTTCTCTTCCTTTTCTTTACCTGCCTCTGTCTGAGAAACTGCTGAGGTTTTCAGTTGGCCTGCCATGGGGTTTTTCTTTTTAAACTCTAAAATTATCTTTGAGCTTCAAAAGAGATATTTGATAATATACACAATAGAGGAGAGCAAATGATTCCACCATGGAGGAAGTCAATAAAGGACTCTGAAAGAATTCTGATGGAATGACAGTTCTGTTTTGTAGGACTGCTAGTTTTATATAGTTTTCAGACAAAGTCTCGGGTGGTTCAGGATGTGCTTGAACTCAATTCATAGCTAAGGATGTCCTTGAACTTCTCATCTTCCTGCCTCCGTTCTTAGAGTGCTTTGAATACAGGCATGCTAACACCACAGTATGCTTTGCTGTAGATGGAACCCTGAGCTCCATGTGTGCTGGGAAAGTACTCTACCAACAGGGCCACATCACCAGCCTAGTGTCTCTATTTCAACTGTAGTGGTCACTAGATAATCCACTGCAGGGAACTAGACACTGGACAATTGTACACCACCACCAGCAGGAATCCTGGGGTTCTAAGCATTGTTTAACAAGAACTGAGAGATCTGATGGTTCTCACACTGCATTTAAATATCATTTTTTCTATTCTAATTTTTAAACCATACTCCCTAGAATAAACACACTGCCTTGAGGCTGTGGAAGTCCTAGAAAAGCAAAGAGAGGCCACAAGCTCAGAGTTGCAGAAAGCTTCTTAACACAGTCAAGGTGTTGAGACTTGGTAAAGACATCTGTTTAACCCTCTCTTAATAGTTCTGGTTTCTAAAACTATTTGGTCATAGAACATCTATAGTACAAACCCTCTGAGTAGTTCTGAGGATACAGATGTCCCATAGAATAGGGTTTGGGAAAACTGTGGAAGAATAACCTAACGGGACTTGACATGATTGAGAGATTTTTAAAGGCCTAGAATTTTCATGGAGGACAGGAACAAGAACTAGAGTATCAAAACATAAACTTTGGTTTCATCCTTGAACTCTTTATAGGAAGACATACTTCTCTGCTCAGGCATTATTTTGTAGATCTAGAGGAATTGGGGGTCAAGAAACAAAAATAGAAATACATTTGGGGTTTGTTCCTGAGTAGACCAGGGACTCCCTGGGGTTTTCAGTGATGATACATAACTGACTTCTCCCTTTTGGCAACAGAGTCTCATTAGGAATTCTGTTAAGGGCCCAGAAAGCAGGGTATTTAGAGAGCAGATTGGTTGGGGCAGAAATGATGGCTTTGTTTTTAGGGAGCATTTTGTAGGGGGTGTTGCAAGACCGGAGCCTTGGATACATGGTAATGCTGTCAGGGAGAAAACAAGCCAGAGAATAGAAACCAGGTGCAGGAAATAGAAACAGCCAGAGACACGAAAGACACAGTCGTTGGCTTCTCAGCCAGTGAAGGAAATGATTTCTGTGCTTATGGAACTGTGGATTCCTGAGACATGCTTTATGCAAACCTTCACTCATAGTTGGAACCAAGTGACAGCACCCCAGAGAAAGAAATCAGGAGGAAGAGGCCACCAGTACAGCATGGACTTTGACAATCAAAAGAGTTTTGCATAGTCTTTGCCCCTTGCCAACCCTGAAGGAACAAGAGAGTTTATTTGGCTGAGGCTTGAAGAACACCCGTGCGTGTAAGAATGGAAGTCTTAAGTGTTAAGTAAATGCTACCATCTGCAGCTCAGCACAGTTCAGTTCTCCTTTCATTATGGTGAATTACACGCTAGAAGGAAATTACATGCTACAGGGGAATTATGTGCTGGAAGGAAATGTGAAGATATAAGCTTTTGAAGCTGTCTGAAGGTTTTCCCCATGCATGTGGAAGGAGATTCTTTTCCATCGGTTATAAACAAAACACAGACAGTCGGTTGCTTACTCTTCTCTGACTAGCCACACAACCCAAATCTCTCCAATTTGGCCTCTTTAAGAACTTCTATTTATACTGGTATAAATTGGGAAAGACAGTTAAAAGAAGTCACAGCAAGTTATTTCTTCCTCATTAAGCGAAAGAACATTTGAATTCTCTGTTGAGGGACTATGAGAAAATTGACTGTTTACAAGGAATACGGATGTCAGTTGGGTTCCACACTGTCGGTGCCTGGCCTACTGTTGGTTGATGCTCTACTAAGCACTTGAGATGACAAAAGAAGAAAACACACTTGTCAAATATGTCCTTGAAAGTTGGGTCGGAGCTCAAGGTTTTTATGTGGAGGACAATGGTGGCAGCAAAACCATGGTATTCTGGAAAGATGTCTGTTTTTACCAGATGAAATGGCAGAAAGATCATAGACAGACCTATATTCATACAACCTCTGGGTTAGCCTAGGATGCTTCTCCTCCTTGTCCCCAATCTTACTACAAGTCCCTGTGTTTCTCTTCTTATGTCACGCACCCCCATCTTTCATTTTCTTTCACACTCTTGGAGACGGCCCTAACCTAGGACTAGCTGTAACTCATCTCTGACTTGACCATGAGCTACGCAGTCAATTATATACATTTCCATATGACGCTATGCTGAAATGATACTTTCAGGAACTCATATTTTCAGGTCACCAATGAGTTCTCTTTTATAAGGGGACACAAAATGACTTGACTTTCAACTCAGACATTTAATGTCAACCAATCCCAGTTTACGTTGCTTCAATATGCCAATTCCCAGTCCTCCAAGTAGTTGAGTCTGGACCCCATACTCCAGTTGTGGGCTTTTCTATGGTATTCTTTCTATGTTCATGCTGTAAATTATGTGAATGTTTCCCACATAAAACTTCCAATCAACCCAGTGACATCCCATACAGCCTTCCAGAACACAGCAGGTCTTCCCAAACTCCTGACTCCTCCTGGCTGAGGAGATTTTCTCAATCTTGACTACCTTCTTCCTCTTTTCAAAGATTTTAATTTTATTCAGGTGAGTGAGTTTGTCTGTGTATACATGAAAGGGGCATTAGAGCCCTTCAGACTGGTGTTACAGATGTTTATAAGCCACCCAATGCGAGTGCTGGGATCTAAACTCAGAACCTCTAGAAGAGATAAGTGCTCTTAATCACAGAGCCTTCCCTTCAGTCCCTGTTGCCACTTCCTGTCTGTGCTCTTCAACCAGCACTGGAACCACCTGCTCCACCCCTCCCACTTTTAATCTAGAGTAGACATTCCTTCAGGGTAGAAGCAGTGCTGCCTCCCACAAGGGCATCTCCGGGAGAGTTAATGAACCCTAGTGGTTTGTGCTTTTACAGGGATAAGGTGCTGTGGTTAAGTAGGAAATCAGAAGGCAGTGGCCCTAGACCCTCAGAACCTGAACTACTGCCAGAGAAAAGAAGCTGAAAAGAAGTCAGACTTCATAGTGACATCCATTGAGTAGATGGAAGGCACTGACAGGAAAGGAAGGAAAACACTGTAGATGCTGTGGGACCCTGGCTTTCATGACGGAAAGAGTGCACCATGCAGCACTTCTCAGGAGACAGGAAAGTTAAGATTTTGAAGAGATCTGTGTGTGCCACAAACTCTCTAGTGAGAAGTCATCTAGTCTCCCACTGAACCTTCAGGCAGCAGTGAGTGGGACCATCACATGTGAGTCATTTACTATCTTGATATTCTACTTGCCAGTGACCTAGTTTCTGTCTCAGTTTCAAGCATTTGACTTGTATGCATCGTCACAGTCATCCTCCGACAAAGTCTTCCACCTCAGACTCCTTAAAACTCTGGCTTCACTAATACCAGGGTGGACGTATCTATCCTCTCTGACTAGGGGTTGGAAAGGGTAGCGTTGAAGCACCATGTGCTTTATCTTAAACAAAAGTACAGAGATTCAACCCCCTTCCCACTCCCATTCTCTGAAACTGCAGAAAACAAAGTCCTTCAGACCTGGCTGTGTGTCGTGGGAATAAAATTATACTTCTAAATATAAAATCAGGAAAAAACCTTATCTGAATGATGAGTACACCGTTCCCTTTATAATCCCAACAAAATCCCATAACCACCCCTTCTGACCCATCACTGCTGATCACTCACAGTCTGTTTTTATGGAAGTACTAGAACATGCAAATATTTTGCTCACTGTTTGCACAGGGGGGTTTCCTTTTGGTTCCATGTACTATTTTGGCTGCAGATTCCCATCTTCAAAGTTCTTACTTAAAACCGTAACATACATTTGGCAAACTCAAGTTGATAACTCATTATGCAGACTTAGATATGAGCACGGTCTCCCTTTAATCTGCAGAGGTCTTTTAAAGATACTATTTGATAGATATTCTAAAAATATTTTCTACACATCTTGATTCCTCTTGTAAGCGTGATCTCAGCAGTGAGTTTCCCCTCTCCTGACAAATTGGAATTGGGAGTCTTTTGGTCTTGCCAAGGTTGGACCCCCAGTACAGGGGAATATGGGGGAGGGCAATAAGGGGGTTGTATAGGTGGAATACCCATTTGGGGGAGAGGGAGGGGAGGGAGTGGGGGCTTATGGACTTTAAAACCGGGAAGGGGAATAACCTTTGAAATGTAAATAAAGAAATATATAATAAAAAAAATTTTTAAAAAAATCCGGGCATTCTGGCTTCTTCCACAGTTTCCTCTCCCTTCTGTTCCTCAATCCCCTGGCATCCCTCCTTGTGAGTGAGCATGTCATCATAGACAACTAAAGAAAACCCATTTACTGTCCTTTCTGCATTCCCCTGGACTCTGACCAAGTACTTCTGTGTCTTGATTGTTGTTATTTCTGTTCCTAATTCAAAGAACCTTGGTCTCCACCTACTTCTTCATTATTCGTCATCCTTTCTATGTACAGTGAACTCTCAGGGAATGACTTTTGAATGGCAATGCTGCAGACGAAGGTGGGTTATCTTATTCTTTCTATAAGCAGCTGGATTCTAAATTCACTATGTAAAGTCTGAACACTGTGCAATGCTAAGGTAAGTGTTGCTGAGAAGTTGTCACTGAAATTGGATAATGGAGCAGAGTGTAGCATAGGATTTCAGAGGCTTGTACTGCCATTCAAAACTCGGTCTCAGCTATCTGGCTGCACGTTGAATACAAATAACAATGTTACCTAGGTCTAGGGAAGAAGGAAATAGGAATTTGCTCCATCTAATGTGCTGGGTATCTATGAGAATCAGATGAGGTAGTGCACACATGGGAAAGGTTTGACAAATGCTACCTCCAGTTCTGTTTGTCTTCTATGAACTCCTCAGCAACCCCCCCCCCCCATACTCCTTTCCCATCCCCAGCCTCCTGGATGGAATTGACCTAACAAAGAATGAAGGGTCATTTTTTCAACAGCTTTTGGGAGTCAGCCGGGTGGCACCTTGCTGCTGCTTTGCTTTAAGAACATCTTTCACCCAAGGATCAGTTGTGTGTTGTAGAGTTCTCTGACTGGGCTCTAGACAGCCACTAAAGAGTTAGTCCTTGGAGTTATAGCTTGGAAACGCTAATGACGGAATTCAGGTAAAAACTTAGGCAGCTAGA
Organism: Rattus norvegicus; assembly: GCF_021556685.1. Taxonomy (NCBI): domain Eukaryota; kingdom Metazoa; phylum Chordata; class Mammalia; order Rodentia; family Muridae; genus Rattus; species Rattus norvegicus. The sequence continues at coordinate 82,006,770 of NC_141541.1, forward strand.
TAGACCATCGGGTCAGGAAAATGTCCTAGCAGGCCCAGTGGGCTTAACAAGGCCAATTCCTGTTGGAATTGCATGATGGAATTCAGGGATGAAGGGAACCGCGAGCCACAGGCTCTGAAGGACCGGAGTTAGACTCCAGTCCTGGAGAGTGATGATTCAGGAACAGCGGCAACAGGAGAGTTGGGTTCCGAAAGAACCCAAGAGCGCCATGTGGCTGAGACTGTATTATACATTTACACCAATCATAGATGCTAGACTATCTGGGGTGGAGACTGTATTATACATTTACACCAATTGTAGATGCTAGACTATCTGGGGCGGAGACTGTATTACACATTTACACCAATCATAGATGCTAGACTATCTGGGGTTTACACCAATCGTAGATGCTAGACTATCTGTGGCAGAGACTGTATTATACATTTACACCAATCGTAGATGCTAGACTATCTGGGGCATTGAGATGTAGCTAGGATGGATTCACTTGAGGATGGAGATTGTCCTACAGTTTTGGGGAGAATTCAACCTGCAGGAGGTGGGCATGTGGTCCCAGCCAGGATAATTAGAGGATTAGATCAGAGACAGAAGTCAGGTTGATCAATACACTGATTGACACCCAGTATTTCTACAGAACACATTCCATTCTTTTCACACCAAAGCATGAATTGTTCTTGTAAAATCCAGGAGGGGGTGAACTCAAACCCTAAAGTTTTATTTTTCTCTCAGAATATGTTTTAGAGTGTCTCCTTTCTAGCAGTAGTTTCTTATCACCGAGAAAATCCCCGTGACTCTACATATCAGGCAATTCTTACTCAAATTTTTTGAAAACTTTCAGAAAAAAATTAGTTTTGATTCTTTTCTGTATTTGCTGTTGTTATCGTCACCTCTCCATATCATTTTACAACACCAGGTGGGGTGGAGATGGAGCGTGACTCAGGACAATGAGGTGGGAGAGGCAAAGTAGCCAGCAGCTTTGTTACCCTAGTGTGCAAGATGATCCATGTCTCCTTCAATGAGGAGCGAAATCAGTAGACATTAACTTACCTTTCCAACCCTTTAATACACCACACACACACACACACACACACACACACACACGCATACACACACGCATACATACATGTACACACGCACACACGCACACACACACGCATACATACATGTACACACGCACACACGCACACACACACACAGAGGCACACACTCACAGATGCGCATGTGCACACAGAGTTATTTGGAAAGAAAGTACTTTTAAGTCACCTTGAAACCCATATACATTTAACTTTTGCTATAGTATTTCTTGTCAGTCCTTGGGATGTGAGATTAATGCTTAGAGTGTAAGACTTCTGGGTTTTCAGTGGAATTCAAAATGAAATGTTATTGTATTATGAAGAGAGAGTAGGAGGTTTGTAATTTAAAACTTACTTCCATAAGCATAGAAATCCTAAATACAAATTATGCTAACTCAAGATCCTCCTGAACCATCTGTTTAACTGAATGGGGGAGAGTATATGTCTTTCTCAGAGAATATATGTGATGATGTCAGTTCCACTCACATTTCCTGGAGAGATTCAGAGCAAGAGGTAGAAAATAAGAGTGTGGATGAGGTAAGGTACATGAATAAGTGGGAGTCAGCAAGTTGGGACGGTCACGCAGTATCGACTTCACCATAGAGAGACTGAGGTTCCCCCCATGAATTACCATGATATGGACCCTACCTTTATAGTGGCCAGGACCACCTCCATTATTGCACATTGTCTTGGTGTCAGACCCTTGGCATCGTCTCGGATCATGTGCTCCTGGAAGACAGATTACAAATTGCTCAGAAAAATGGCAGGTACATTTATTTAGCTACCCTCAAACAGAATGAATATGGTTTCCATTTCCTATTTAAAGTATCTTCTTCAGGGGAGGTGGCTCAGCAGTTAAGGGCACTCACTGCTCTTGCAGAGGACCCGGGTTCTGTGTCCAGCACTTAGATGACAGCTCACAACCATCCAACTCCAGTTCCGGGGATCTGGTGCCCTCTTCAGGCCGTGGCAGGTATTGTGTGCACATGATGCTCATACACAGGAAGGGACAAAGCTCATACATATAAAAATAAATTTTGGTCATTTTTTCACATTTTTGATAAATGTCCATTTGTCAAAGGAGAGCTAAGCTGCCTAATTAAAATATGAAAGTCTGGCAGAGGCATATCATTATTTACATTACGAATTAAAGTTAAGTAAAAAGATAATATATTCTAAAAACGGTGTCCCAAAGGCTTTTTGCTTTAATTCCTTGATTTATGCTCTGTCCCTCTGAAGAGTTCAGGACATCAAGGAGATTAAGGGGGCCAAGGTCAGCTTCCTAATTATCACCGTGTGCTTTAAGTATAATGTTCCAGTTGATACCCTTTCCCAGATCCTCCTGATGTTCATCCCTTTCTGGGAAGAGCCTCAGAGAATAAATCAAACCAGGCTATGGAGTGCTTCAGTCTTTATAGCAGTGCTCAGCATACTTGTCAATGATTGTTCTTACTAATATTTTAAAATAGATATTACTAAGTTATATACGGTGTTTCTACAAGGCTGTAATTGTTGCTGGCAATAATTCATCCAAAAAAAGGTGTCTCTGGTTGTCAAAGTAAGAGGTCTGCAATTAACCTACAATTTCAGGAGTATCTTATTAAGTGATTTTGACATTGGGTCAATAGTCTAAAAAGATTGAGGGACATTTAATTTTATTTTTATGTCAAATAAACATGATCCTATTTAATAGCAATGGCAACATTACATAATGCATACATATTATAAAGTCTCTGAGTGTGAAGTAATGTCAGATGTTCAGTAAATACCTGGTAGTTTAATTTTCAATCCTATAGACCAGAAATATAAAAACTAAAATCAAGAAAAATTGAACTGGAATACTAATACAGAAAATCAGTAAATATAGAAAAACAATTATTTTTTGGTTTTTCTTGATTCTGTTTTTTTTAAAGGAGATTACCTATCTATATCCATCTCTCAAAGTATATGCATTCTGAAATTATCCATCAGTGCAATTTTTCCACTAATATCATTCTAGTTGGATTAACATTCAAACTAACATCTTAAAAATAAAAGTAGCTTAATTTTTAAAAAAAGAAAATAATACCCTAATAACATGAGAGTGATTGGCTTTGTTTTGTATGCAGATTTCTTCCTGTAATCTGAGGTTTTGTTGTTTTGCATAAGATCGTAGAGGATTGATAGAAGGGTCCATAACCGAGCAGTATAACAAGGGACCATCTCCTCTCTTTGCACAGTCCTTTGCTTTACCTCAATGCTGATGTAACCAGTTCTCCTTCAGTCATTAAGTCTATTCACCAAAACTAAAATGACTCGGTGCCTACGGAGGGCACTAGCCTGTTATCTTTTCTATGCATCCTTATTCTTCCCACTCAGAAGGCACATAGCCTTTCCGGGGATCCAATATGCATTTTAAACCAACTAGACAAGGGTCAGTATGTGAGTTAAGCCAACTGACCTATACTATTTCTTAGGCTAAAGCAACATTCTCTCAGAGCGTCAATAGACTTAATTGGGAATTCCTGACACATAGTTGGGAAGTGCCAGGTCTGTCCTGGTGTTGGTAAGGACAGAATGACAAGGTCCCTGTCCCTGGACAGGGTCAGCAGGCATGGGCCTCCATGAGTGTCAATGGCTGCCGTGAGCATAAGACTTGTTTGTATAATAATGTGCATTCCTTGAAGGAATGTCCTTCCTGTTAATGTTAATGACTCTATTATAATCAGAGACAGTCCAGGAGGAGAAGGTGTGGCTAATGTCTCAGCAAACTGGTAAATGCTGGGACCTTCAGGACAGCCCTTAAGGCTGTGAAAAAGAACTCTAAACACAGGAATTAAAAAAATATATAATTTCTCAAAAAATAAGGGTACAATATGATGATATGAGAGGCTTCATGAATCTAAAGGAAGAAAAGCAGCTGTGTTGTGAACCAAGTTGTCAGAAAAATACTAAGGAAGGAGATAAATTTAGGTAGTAGTGATTGCAGGAGATCCCAACTAGCTAATTTTTTTGTTTATGCTTTCAAAAGCAGACAGATTCCTGAGTTCAGGATCAGCCTGGGACAGAGCAAGGTTAGGCCCAGGTATGGTAGAAATGGTAATTTCAGTATGAAGCCCCACCCAGCTAGTTTTTAGGCTGTGCCTAACAGAAGCAGACAAATCTCTAAATTCTTTTGCAATGTTAAAAGAAAATGTAAGAATTAAGGGGCTGGGTCTCAGGATGCTGATTCATAGGATAATCAAAAGGGAACCTGGAGTAAATGACTGGATTGATATGTGAAATAAAAGACTGGGCTTATGATCTGCAAGAGATGAGCTATCCAGAGAATTTTTTTAGAATAGCAAAAGAACTGCTTAGAGAACTGTCTCCAGCAGAATATATAGAGAGAGGTCTCTAGAGATCTCCAGAAAATGCAGAATAGAGAAAAAGAAATCTGGAAAGCTGAACATAGGCCACCAGCTTGGACCCATGACTTGATTTTAGGTCACTTGTTTCACTGTTCCCAGACACCCCTTCCTTTGAACCCCTCTCTAAACTGAGGCTGGTCTTTGGCAGGGAAGGTACCTTTTCTTTATGTTGTTTCTTTTTTTTTTTGAAATAAGATGTGTCTTTTCTCTAGCATCCTTGGAGGGCATGCTCAGGTGATCCATCAAACAAGATAAGTGCAGAGCTGAGATAGTGAGGTGCAGGGTATTCAGACATGGTTAGAATCTCTGCTCAAGCGATCGTGGGGACCAGAGTCAGCCTGGTCCTTCAGATCTCAGGAAATAACTTCATTCTCTCCTTACACTAGCTGTTCTTTCTTTTGCTCGAGGCCAACAGAGCCGATAGAACATTCTACTTAGAAAACAGAAACTTGGGTAGGAGAGTGTATCCAAAAGACATCAAAGTTGGACGCAACTGGAAGGGCACACATTTCTTTTGTAATGAGATTTAAACTGTTTCATTTTCATGGTTTCACAGGGGAAATGTTAGTCCCTTATCACTCTGCTTTTCAAGGTCAGGTTCTGAAATCCCAGTGTGGTAAATAAAAATGTTAAGGAGGCGAAGAGCCAAGATTCCAAGCAATGGTAGGACTGACATCTACTTTCCATCTTCCTTCTCAACCATCCACAGCACGGAGTACTTGTGGGAAGCAATTTTAGGTGATGGTTATGTTTTTTTAAGATGTAATGCAGATGATAACATTAGGATACTGAAAATTTAATCGCGTGCCTTATCCAAGTAAATAATCACGTAAGCTGATTATCTGGTCTTGGTGTTCTGAGATAAAACAATACCCTCGATACCTCCGAAGCAAAGTGGAAGGTGGCATGATGCTCACCATAACGCTAAGAATCAAGCACTAAATTTCTCTGAGTTGTAAAAAATTACATCTATAAATTGTAAGGCTAAGTGTTTAGCTCATGCAACAGGGTTTAGAAACAATGAAGCCCACCTTCTGTGCCTGGATCACTATATTCTAGTAGGTTGGAACATATTTTAACTAGGGAAGTTTGTATTCTACAGCTTATTCAAAGGCTTGGGAATCCCAAGCAATAATGAAGAGAAAGATTATTTTGTAAGTAGATTTTCACTTGTAATAGGGAGGTGAGCATGTTTGAGAGTTCAGTGTTCTTTTTGGTGAATTTAATTTTTCTTTATTGTATTTCCTGATTCCAAGACCTTTCCAGTTTTGACTTTATTCAAAGCATGTTCAATATACAGTAAAACAAATATGTCATTATAACTTGCTTCCAGAGTTAGAATTTTTGAAAACAAATCGTTTAGTTTTACTTTATGAGTGTTTCCCTGTTATATGTTTGTGTACCACATGTGTGCAGTGCTCATAAGGGCCAGAAGAGGGCGTCAGGTCCCCTGCAACTGACATTGCAGATGCTTGTGAGCCACCCTAAGGGTGATTGGAGTTGAATCCAAATTCTCTGCGAGATCATCTACTCCTAACTACAGAGCCCTCTCTCCAGTCCTCAGGGTTAGAAACTCTTAAAGCAAGTGTATGGCCACAGAAGAGCATATTTTCATCCTGTGTGTGAAGTGCTGTTCCTAGCAGGAGGGCAGCATCTGCAGGGCCATAGTTAGGTCATCCACTTAAGGCCAATCCGTTTCCTCAAGCTTCTTACCTTCAGTTTGGATAACTGTCCAAGATCTTTAGCTGCAATGAAGATCATCTGAGGTCCCTGGAAACAGAGAGGAAAAGAAAAGGAGGTCAGTCATTAAATCTTCAGTAGTAGAGGTCAAGATCAAGGTATCTTTTATTTCCACTATGATATTTTGAGTTTTCTGTCAGAGGTGCATAATGGATCTAAAGATGGAACAGAGATTACCGGGCAAGGCTGGCATCCCTGTCCCAGTTCTGGGAGTGCTAAGTCTGGTTACAGAACCAGATGCAGTATGGGTAATCAGTTTAATGAAGCATATGGGCCAACGTCATTTCCCACAGGAGTACTTCCTTCATTCTACTCTCCAAAATAAATGTGTGTAAAATCCTGAGACACAAGGCTGAAGAAGGTAGGGATGTTCTTCCTGAAATGGTATGGCATTCATCAGGCACTTCCCCGAGTTCTCTTGCAGTAGGAGATCATCAGGATCCTGAATAAAAGCAAGCAAGCAAGCAAGCAAGCAAGCAAGCAAGCAAGCAAGCAAGCAAGCAAGCAAGCAAGCCACTACCACCACCTCTGAAAATGACTGGATAAGCCGTGCAGAGCACTCCCGAATGAGACAGCAGGGGCAGGTCCACCACTCTATGTGACTGAAAAACTACCAAGTTTGGCCAAATTCACTAGCATTTGGGAATAAAGTCACAGTGAGGGAGTGAGCTATTCTCAACTATCCTTTCTGTTCTCTTCCATCACAGAGCGCATGGTCATTATAAACAGGAACCACTCTCATTATTTTTATGTTGCTCTACCTTTTCTGCTATTCTCTTTATTTCTAGTACCAAATACAGTAGTGCCTAGGACACACTCGTTTGAAACTTCGATATTACTTTGTCATGGATAATAGAATCAGTTCGATCACAGGGAGCCTTGAGATCCTCACATACTTTCCGAGGAATGACCTCAGAATGAAATGTTTTATATGGTGTTTCTGATGTGACATTACACGTACATTCTGGAAACCCAATAGTCTTCATACTGCACAATGTACTGAACCTAATACAGGAAGTAACAGTGGAAAATAATAACATTAGCTCCAGCAATTTTCTCACCAAACAACCATTAAAAATAACTGTGGGCCAGGGAGGTGGTCCAGCGCATAAAGGCAGTTGTCATCATGCCTGATGATTCAAATTTAATCTCCATGAACCCACAGAGTGGAGGTGAGAATTGTCTCCTGACCTCCACAAGAGTGCCATAGTAAACTCTTGGTGGGTATATAGGTACACTCTTACCCCAACACACAGATATAAATAAATAAGTGTTTTTATAAATGTTAGTTTAAGAGATCACTTGGACAGGTTGAGGTGTAAGTGATGGCTGCCATGGAGATGATTAAAATGCAAAACAAACAAACACACATCCAAGTCCACTTGCAGGCTAGGGCTGTGTGTGAGATAGTTCTCCAAATACTTCTCCAAGCAAAAGATAGTCTGCCATGCATTGACTCCCTTCTGGATGCATCCTTCTAAGTGGAGGATCCCCAATATTTGGTTCCGTTGGAAACAGGTCTGTGCAGTAGCCAAACTGAGAGCAAATTCTATGCCCATGTTTCTGCTCATGGGAAATATTTCCAGCTCACTGTTATCACTCCCCTGCCGATCAAGTCCATGAACCCTAACTTGCACTGTAGCATTATCAGATACATGTTGTTATATCAGAAGAAGACTTCTTTGTGGTTTGAACATTTGTCTGTGATTTGGCTGTCCACAGATGTAGGCTCTAGAGGAAGAAATCATACATTCATGGCTTGGAGTTAAGTGAACAAAACCATCTCCATCTTATGTCTTGGCCCACCATATAAGAAAATACTTTCTGCACATATACTGCTACTGGAACAAACATGCATGGTTAGTGGTATTGATATGTGTATTAGTGTACTTTATAATTATTTATTATTTGCATTCATTCATCTCTCTTAGTCACATACAAAAAATCAATTATTCCAGGTTATGCTAGATTATTTTTTTTTTATTGCTTGGTTCAGCATGTGTGCACTGAAAAGTGGTACCATGTGACTACTTGATCACTGTGCAGCCCTGCTGCTGACCAATTTTTCTGACTTCTCTTTCATTTTCCTGCATGTGATACAATTAAGTGCTTCAAATCCACAGAAAGCCATCTCCTCTATTAACCTCCATGCAGGGAGGCAACAGAGGAAAGTTGAAAGGAATAGTGAAATATGACGGCACTGCCCGGACCTTCTTTCATTAGCTGTAATATTTAAGAAGCATAGTGGCTTTATTTGAACCGCAACCTCTTCTCTGTGGATTTGTAGTAATAGTAAATTATATATAATATTATGTATGATAAATATTTACATGTAATATTAAATTAAATAGAAATTAAAAATGTCTGTAACTAGATAACTTTACAAATTGAAGTTAGCCCTGTCCATCCTCCCTCTCTTCCCTTTTCCCATCTCTTTCTTGAACTCTCTATGTATCCAAGGATGACCCTGGACTTCTGATACTCCTGTCTCTGCCTCCACAGAACTAGAATTACAGGTGTCCCCTCACTGCACCTGAATTATGTGGTACTGAGGATGGAGCCCTGGGCTTTACGTATACTTGACAAGTGCCCTACCAACTAAGCCACATCTCCAGACCCACTGAATTATTTTTGAGAGAAGTTTTGGATGACAAATATGAACTTAGATAGCTACTTTCATTTTTTAAAATGGATTTTAATCCATTTAATGTTCTCTAAACAACCACTGTTAAAACTTTTTACACCAAGAAAATATTTCCCCAAATGAATTAATTCCTATTCATCTATACCAAAACTACTCATTTGAATAGAAGATGATGGGAAAGGATGATGTGTGTGTGAGGATGCCACACTGCAGGTACGTACTGTCTGGTCTGTCAGTGGAGGGAGAACAATCTGTTTCTCTATCTTGTTAAGAACTAATTTCCAGAGCTCCTTCAGAACTCGCTTCAGGACCGTTTTCTCACAGATTTTTGCTGAAAGACTTAATCTGAAAAAAAAAATTAAATATTTACTCTCGAGTCTCACTCAAGTATCAGATTACAAGGCTGATCAGATACCGACATTCAACACTGACATCGGAATCCTTCCACAGGCCCCTTACAATGTTCAAATACTAGATCCCATTGATAGGAGAAATATGTAATATACAAATATATATATATATATATGAATATATGTTCTACATATAATGATGGAAAAAGATATGATATAATTATATATACATACATATATATCCATCTGTACATTATCTGGTTCTTTGTTAGAAAATGCAATCAGAGGAATATAGTAGCATCTCTTTTTCTATGAGCAAAAAATTTGCCTTTAACTGGTAAATAAAACACCATTGTGTGTGTTTCCATATGTGTGCCACATTCTTTTTCTCCATTCATATGTTGCTAGAGACCTGGGCTGATCATATAACTTGGCTGCCATGGATGGTGCTACAAAAACATGGATATACATGTACATGTCCCTCTGGCATGTTGACTAGAAATCTTTCAGATATGTTCCCAGGAGTGGTATAGCCGCAGCCGCATCATATGCAACTCTACTTTATACACACACACACACACACACACACACACACACACACACACATCATATGCATACACATATACATATATATCACATACATACACATACATCATACACATACACATATACATCACATGCGTATACATACACATCACATACACACATACCCATATATATATGCATCATATACATATACATATATATCATATACATATACATAAACATATATATCATAACATAAACATACACATATACTTTCTATACTGGTTTATAGTGGCTGGATAATATGTGCTCCCTTTTCCTACATTGTCGCCAGGGTTTATTACTGTCATTCCTGGGCCATGGACCAATATGACAATGTGACAGAGATGTCTTTCAATTCTTCCAGAACCCAGAGTTTGCTAACACAAACAGGTAAGTTGTGTCTTTCACTCTTCCTCCTTTGAGATAAGGAGTAACATTTTCTGGTGTTTGTGTCATGCTATACACACTTGTCTTTACAAGACTCTTCTGCATGTATTTCTCATCTAATTATGCTCATTTTAAAAATCAAATATAGACTCAGAGACATTTAGAGGTGTGTCCAAAGCAGGGAAACTAGCGAGTGAGACCCAGTCAGGCTGCTTTTTCTAAGTCAAGTGCGTCTTCCTATCAGTCATGAATATCCTTGTATATGAAGGCCCAGAGAGGATGGAGAGAGCAATGCACCTATCTACAATATGTTTTGGGCTCAATGATAATCTTAGTAACAACAGTTTGACCCTAATATAACAAGGGCTGATGTAGCACGTACATTTTATGGTAGTCCTCTGACTTCCTAGTGCTTTTGGGCTCAGAAATAATAACACTGGTGGTGTGTTGTGATAGGCAGAACTGAGCATTTTTCCATACTAAAAGACATGGACAGTGAAGAATAAGTGATATTTAACTAATCAAAATTGATACCAACAGGGAGATTGCTAAGATATACATTCCTGTAGAAGTATTCCTTTTAGCACTATCTTATGTAGAAACCCCATGTAGTTGCAGAGAAGCCCCTATGGGTGAGTTTTGAGGCTGGTGTCAAGGGCAGTTCCTCCAGCCAACCAGAGATGGGCATCTAGACAGTGAGAAACTAAGCACACAGGCTACTGCACAGCTTCCAAGACATTTGGAACACAGCTGGGGCCCATTTTGCTGCAGATTTAGAATTTTCAGCTTCAAAAAGTCTAAGCTGAAGACCAGCTGCTGTGTGTGTGGCTAGCTCACACGCTGGGCACGCTAAACTCATCCTGGATAGATTAGAACAGAGGGAAAGCGAATGAAACCAGTGGCTCACTTGTAGCTCTTTGTAGGTTTCTCCTAGTTGGAAAAAGAACATATGACTCATTTTAGGCAGTACCTGGCTGTCAGGGAGAAAGTAAAATGTTGGGGAATGTTTTATTTGCAGAGGCATAGTCTAATATAATATAATATGATTTCTACAGGGATTTTCTCAGAATGACCGTGGAGACTTTTGGGCACTCACTGTTTGCTTTAAATAATAGAAACCAAGGGAGGAATCCAGTCACTGCTCTCTTAATGTAGTCAGAGTCATAAACCAGACTTTGCAACCTGAACTATCCAGACTGGCAGGATGTAGAACCAATTAAGTAGATGGTTTCCAAGCGCTGTGTGTATAAGCAGCAACAGGGATTTATCATTATATAGATGATCTTATTTTTCACGAAAAGTTCCCCAGTCAAGTTTTTCTACCTCTTTGTGTCTGTTCCCCATCAGTATTCATTTAGATCCTATCTACCTTTAAAATACCCAGCTCAAATGAAATTCACACTCTCCGACAAAATGTCATCTGTCCCTTTATTATGTATATTTATGTATCTCTTATTTCTTCCAAAACTGTCAGTGCCTTGAAAGCAGACCAGTGTTTTACTTTAAATACCTCCTCTATCTGAGTTACTGTTACTACTGTGTGAGGAAGCACCATGACCAAAGCAACTCACGGAGGAGGAAAGGGTTTATTTGGTTTACACTTCTGCATCACAATTCCTCATCAAAGGAAGTCAGGACAGGAACTCAAACAGGACAGGAACCTGGAGGCAGGAGCTGATGCAGGAGCCATGAAGGGGTGCTAGTTATTGACTTGGTACCCATGGTTTGCTCAGTCTGCCTTCTTCTAGAACCCAGGACCACCATCCCTAGGATGGCACCACTCACCAGGGGCTACTCTTGTCTTTTATCAATCACCAATTAAGAAAATGCTCTTCAGGCTTCTCTGTAGCCCAGCCTTTTGGAGGAATTTTCTTAACTGAGTTTCCCTCCTCTCAGGTGACTTTGGCTTGTGTCAAGTTGACATAAAACTAAGCAGTACATGCTCTAGCTAGTGGCTAAAATTACACAATCTAATTGAGCTCAGAGAGAGCTTTCAACTTTCTATATCTCATACAACTCTCTCTGTCTTAGATATTGTCCAGTAACTTCCACATATTTTGAAAGGTTATACCTCTATTCTAACTTTATACACGATCTCATGTTGCTAAGAATGGTAAGGAATGCCACCTAGATGGTATAATCCAGTATAATTACAAGTGCACTGTTAAGCACATAAAATAGGGGCCAGAAAGGTAGTTCAGTGGTTACATGAACTGATGGCTCTTCTAGAGGACCCAGGTTTGATTTCCATCGCTCACACAGCCAGTCTATAACAACTGTCTGCACTTCAGTTCCAGGATATCTGATGCTGCTTTCTAGTTTCCACGGCTTTGCATGTGTAAGGTACACATACTTACAAATACTCATAAACATTAAATATTTTTGAAAGCATGTAAACTTATCTAAATGTATTAGAAATTAGAATGAACTCACTTTCTCCATTCTTGTATTTTATAATTGGTTATACATATCCAAAAATTACACTGCTAGCCTTTGGTATTATCGAAATCACCTGGATGTAATTTTGGTTACAGAGCATGTGAAGCGCAGGCTCTATTAGTGAAAAATGGTGACTCCAACCATAAGGAGCTCCCCACATGACAAATAAGAGAACCAGGATCGCCCAGTCCTGTTGAGTGTAACCTCTGTATTCAGGAACCAAATGCTGGTGTTTGTAGAGACTGAACTCTATTGACAAAAAAGAGCTGTATAGAAAGATAGATTCTAAAGGGACACTTAGTGGATAATAAAATTCTCACTAAGAAACTGAAGCTATGAAGAGACACCGTTTCCCCTTTATCATCTCTATTTCTTTGTTTTCTTCTTTCCTATACATCCTCCCGCCTACCTGCCTTCTGCACACTTGCCGACCATCTGTCTGTCCTCCACAATATTTTTATCTACAGAGAATAGTGAGACTTACTGAAATTAAAGCACCTGGAACATCAGTCTTACATCTGCAGTCTGGTTATAAGCAAGGGGAGTGGAGTTGAAGTAGATGCTGTGAATGTGCCGAAAAGGCTCTTCCTGTGGGATTTTGCTTGGTTTGATCTCTTTTTTTAATTCTTAATCCCCTTGTTAATTTGCCACAAAACAATAAATGAGATAATGTCTATAAAATTACCATATGTAGCATGGATCTTTCATATGTATTAAAAGTAATTTATTTTGCTTGTCCCCTACCAGCTCTGATTCTGAGTACAGCTCATACCTTATCTGGAATGCTGTCTCTGATTTTTGAACTTAGGGATTTTGAAATATTTTTATTGATAAAGCACAAAAAAATGGAATCTGAAATGCTCCAAAAAATATTCTCATTTCCCCTGCAGTGCTGGGGTGTAAACCTGTAGGCATAATGTTTTTATACACTGTGTTTCAATCTGGGCAGGGCAGTGTAATGCTTATACCCAAAATCTCCTGTCTCAAATTCATGCAAACAGCTCCTACCACTTATTCTCTACCTTGTCCATAAATACTGATCACCCAATGACTGAACAGAATAGAGAATAGGGTGGGATTGCCAACCAGAGGAAGGAGAGACGGGAGAGATAGAGAGAGATTCAAATTAGCGAGGATGGAGGGTTTGGAGCCATAAGGAAGGGGTCCAGAGAGAGAGAGATCATGGAAACAAACCTGAAGCCCAAAGAGCCAGATCAATAGTAATATGCAAGTATCATGGGATAGTCTGGGAGGCAGCCAGATTAGCACAGACAGTAAATATAGATCATTAATTGTTCAGCTATGGAGGTGCAGTTTTAAATAAACCTTGGTTTCTCTGTGGAGTTACTGGGGACTAACATAAGGTAAAGAAATACAGCTGCCAGATTATTTCACTGTTTACATTTATATTAAGAATAATTCATTTACACAAACCCAAGGCCTAGCATCTGCTAGAAAAGTCTATGCCACAGACTTGCCTTCCCAACCTGGAAACCTTGAAACTGTGGCTTAGGTTCTAGAACATATCAGATTTGAGAAACTTTGATTTAGAGACAGGAAGGACACAAAACACACACACCACCACAACCAGCATTCTGAGCAGAGCTTTGCTGCTGTTGTTGAAAACACTCCATGCTAACCCACCCCCTGGACAGACTGTAATCTCAAAGGCACCAGGGGCTTGCGTTTTCTCTAATCTTTCCCAGTGATTAGAGCTGGGTTGGACACAGGTGGGCACCAATTATGTCAGGCTTTGCTGAATTCATTGTCTTCACACATGCGCTATTTTCTCCTCCTGTGGGGTTCTGAAGAGAAATCAGATATTCTGGATTCAATTTGGCCTGTATGCCCAAAGAATTGAAAACAATGTGTTATCTGAGGAGCAGGAAACTTGAAATGTTTCTCGGCTTTGGAACAGCAGCTCCCTGTGAGCCACTAACACTAGTTTCCTCTCATTCTTCTTGCTCATCTAAACACTATTAAAAGTGTGCTGTTCTGTGTTGTATGCACATATCCGTGTATGTGTGTGTGGTATATGTGCACATGTGTGAATGCGTGTGAAGACTAGATAACAATCTTAGGATGTCATTCCTCAGAATCTACTCACCTTTGTTTTTGAGACAGTCTCTCATTGGCTTGAACTCATCAAGTATGCTAGACTGACTGGTGGGTGAGATCCAGAAATCCACCGGTCTCTGTATCCTCAGCACTTGCATCAAAAGTATGTACCATTATGCCCAGCTGCTACTGTTTAATTACATGTTTCTGCATTTGCCCACATATGGGTGTGTGCACGTGAGCCTAAGTTCTTACAGCAACCAGAAGAGGATTCCAGAGTTAGAGTTACAGTTGTGAGTTTTCCAGTGTGAGTGCTAGGAACCGAATTCTGGTCCTCTGCGGGAGCAGTATTCCCTCTTAACCCTCAAGCCATGTCTTTTGGCTGTTTTACATGGAGGCTGGTCCCTGGTCCTCATGCTTGTCTAACAAATTTTATTTACTGAGCCATCATTTCCCCAGACGTTCTTTCAAAAGTTACCTTGTGCAGAGAAAACCAAAATCTCCCCAAAAGAATTATCAGTCATGGTTAGGAATTCTGGGCAATAAGGAAAGGTTAAAGTGGGCTGGCAACTCACGTCTTATCCAAGAAGTCCATGAGCGGCCTCAGCACAATCTCCGCATCCATCGCTGCGTTGTTCTTATTGGCTGCGCTGTTTCCGTTTGCTCGCATCTGATTTAGCTCGGCACCCATCTGCTTTATGCACTCTTCAATTACAAGTTGGAAACTGAAAGTAAAGAACATAAACTCTGGAGAAGAAGCCGATAGGTTGCCTGGGTCTGAAGTCTACTTCCTGTAGACTGAACTGAACTGTTTCGAAAGGAATTGTTTCCCTTCCCCATTTGTTTGAGGGCTTAGTTGTACTCAACACATACTATGAACTTTGTAGGCAAAGCAGATGACAGGGATGCTCTTCAGGTGGGTCACCGCAACCACGATGGCTGTTCACTCAGCTACCATCTGTGGTGGTGACAGCTGCGGTGCCTCTGAGGACATTTGGAGAAGTGACTGCTCTAGAGAGACTATGGACATTAGAACCTGCCTTCTTGCCCATTTTCTGTAACTCCATATCCTCTTTGCTTTCTCCAGTCTTTCCAGCAACTTTCCAACCAACTGACCATTACCATGTAGGGTTCTCATAGTCATTGAAAAAAAATACCAAGTTCCCATTAAAGTTGAATTTCAGATCATAAATATTTTTGTGTAAATGTGTTCATTCTGATATTTGAGATATGATCATACTAAACACTCATTACTGTTCACATGAAATTCAAACCAAACTCTGCTCTCTCTAGATATTATACACTGTGATGCTCTGAACTAGTTCTTTGGTCCAAGAGCCCCTCTCTAGACAAGTGCATCTGTTTCCAAATCCACATGTGTGGCCCTGGCACACATCCTGCATTTCATACCACTTCATTCAGCTGTCTGTGTAAACTGTCCACGTGCAAGTCTAAGTTCCTCACAGCTGCCATCCGAGCAACCACAGACTTGCACCAGGTACCCTAAATCTGATGACTTACAAGCTCCAAAATGTGCTCGTTTGGCCAAACTATCACCAGCCTTCACTCCCAACAGTCACTTTGTCCAAGTCTTGACAGATCACCTACCATGGAGGCCGGGTCTTGCTGCCTGTGTCAAAAGCCCTCAATAGCTTTCAGAGCTGAATATAGAAAAATAGGAAAACATTTCAAGGAGGACAACGGACAACAGGGATTATGCGTGGCTTTAGAGAGTCATCGCTTGCCACTCTTCACTGGTCTTTGTGGTAACTCAGCATAATAGCATCCCTGGGCTCTCTTGGTAACTTCCGTGTCTGAGGTAACCCTGGAAGTCTTATGGGCACTGTTAGGATCTTTCTTCCATGGGGAGGTTGATGACTACCGTGGCATCTCTTTTCCCTGAGGCAAATCCCAGCTGTCAACTCTGTACAGTCCTTTCTTGAATGCTCAAAAGGAAGTTACAGCCCCCTAAACACTCTGTATTTTTTCTTAATGATATTGTCCATTATTCAACACATGACATGCACTCATTTATTTATTTCCTACCTATTACCTCCAGTAACTAGGAATTCTTCCAGACCAAGAACCCATCCACGCACAATGGTACAAACGACAATGCCTGGCACTATGTAGTTGGTTCAAGAAGCACTGGGTTGATCATTTACGATAGTGTGTTCTGTAGGCAGAGATATGAGGATATATCTTAAATTGGGTTTCCCTGTCACAGACAAATGGCAGCCCTGAAGACATGACACATATATGAAGAAGCTAGAAAGTGGTGATGGTTTCCTGGATACACATCTGGAATTATCAAGTTGTGTGCCTTGAATGTATATAGGTTTTACATGTCAATGACATCATAATAAAGCTATTAAGAAGCAAGGGTTGGTTGAATGCACCCCTGGATTTCCCCCTTCTGCCTGCTTCTTGTCTCGTCACTGAGGATTTAAACAGCCTGGGAGAGCCGTCCTTGCACTGTTTCTATTCACTCTCTGCATTTCTAGCACTGATGCTCATGGTCTCTACCTGAGAGTGGCAAGAGGGAGTTTAAAATAGTGGTTGCCTGACACGCATTACCAAGATGCTTCAAACAATGGGGATAATTAGAACATAGGTGCATCTTAGTCGACGTCCTTGAATTACTTACACCTAATCCAGCCAGCTTCAGGCACTAATGGTTCCAGTAAAGACGTGGACAGAACCGAAGTGAGTAAACAATGTGTGTGCAAGCAGAAATTTAAGGGGTGCAAGATTTGAACCTTTTAGACCATATTAGTTCATCACTGGCATGAAATTGCTTGGTCTGTGGAGGAGGCAGGTGATCTGGAAGGATGTCAGGAGCCTATGAAAGGCTCCAGCCCAGTTTGCCTTCATCCTGGCATTATCACTAGACCAACCTGACAGCTGAGGGTGCCGAGAACAGTCTAAATTTTTTAATGACATGAGATGCGATTGGCTTTTGGAGTGAGGTCTCCCCTTATTTGTAAGGCTTCTGCTGAGAGGAGCAGGCTCATGTCGTTCTCTGGATTGACTTTGCAACTTGATTATGCTGCTTGCCATGGGCTTCACACAACCGTGTGTGACGGATCATAGCAACAGCATAGAATAATTATTCTTCTTACAAGGCAAGCATGATGGGTGGTCCGTTTGTTTCAAGAACACAAATGACCTTAACAGAACTCAATTCATTGTGATATTTTAAAAATAATGAAAGATTGGGGTACTGGGCATCTATGAGTCTTCGGTATGTAGGATAAAATCTATGATCTTCTGTGTCTCATCAGTCTTCTCTTATTCTATTCATTTTTGTTTGAAAAGGACATTGACAAGCTTGGCTAAAAGTAGAACCGATAACTAATGACCAAAGCCTTCTTGGGCACCCAAGGAACCAAACAATCCCTCCAGCCCCTGAGAGTTCCTAGGAGACAGCCTTGAATTATTTCCACCTAATCCAGCAGCAGTGAGAACCCACTAAGGGAAATCTATTTCATTCTGGCCAAAAGGAAAAAATCTCTACAGTCATTTGCAGGGCTGCAGAAACACAGCCTCAGGTTTATGAAGCCACCTATTTACTGAGTTAACAGAAAGACACAGCCTTCCCTTTGTTCTGTCTCTGCTCTAGTACTTCAGGCTTTCTCGTGCTTCCTCCAAAGCTCTCCTTCCCACCACATGGCTGATTTCCATTCTCCCTCTTCCTCCTCTTCTCCCTCCTCTTTCTCTTATACCGAGCAGCTGCTGGGGTTTACAGCTTACATTCCCTGGGGTCTTTCTTTTTCTTTCTTTTTTTTAAAGATTTATTTATTTATTATATGTAAGACACACCAGAAGAGGGCATCAGATCCCATTACAGATGGTTATGAGCCACCATGTGGTTGCTGGGATTTGAACTCAGGACCTCTGGAAGAGCAGTCAGTGCTCTTAACCACTGAGCCATCTACCCAGCCCAGGGCTTTCCTTTTCAAACTCTATAAAACTGTCCTCAAAACAAGGCACTTCTACAGGCCTGAGAGCATTAATCCTTCCTTCAGAAGCAAAGTCTGTCTCAATTCTTTCAAACCTGAGTATATAATTTAGTCTTTGGAGCATCGTTGGGATGATAACTCTTGCTAATATATTCTGTCTTTCTCTTAAACAAAACACAAATTCAAAATTTTCTCATCAAGAGGATTTAGACAGCTTGCAAAAATAGTTTCTGCTCTGTTTAGCTATCTTACTTCCCATAAAGTTACGAGCAGGTCTCACTTTATTAGACTCCAATTTTCTTCCTCTAAAATCGCTAACTAATTTCTTGCTGCCTTTTGTAGCTGAAGGCAACCTCTCCTCCCCCGCCCCCCACCCCGCTCCCCACCCCATTGTTCTTTAACATTTTTCTTTGGTTAGCACATTAATTCACAACTAGCATGGAAGCCAGCCCAAGAGGGCTAAAACAAAGCCCCATTACTGTCACCTCCTGCCAGGACAACTGAACCCCACATCTTTGAAACAATTCCTGCCATTCCAACTGAAGGTGTAGAGAGCCTCCATCTTGCTGATTAGCAGTGAGGCTGAACCAGCAGGCTCATGAAGGTCATTGGCAACACAGCACAGAGACAAGATACTAAGGTTAATGCAGGGCAGAGGGAAGGACAGGCGTCCTAAGCTCCAGACAGGGTGCTCTGTGTCTGACCTGTGAAGTTAGGTTCCAGCAAGACTACGCTACTCCGCTTAGAGGATCTGAGACCACATCTCTGACAATCAAGAGGACTCTTAAGTCTGGGGCGCTCCTGTGCTATCTGAGAAAACAGTGCTTCCAGAGTCCCTTCGGTCTTTCTCAGTAAGTGTGGCCTTAGTTATCACTAAATGTTTACAAATCATTTATCTTTCTAAAACCAAGTAGAGGATGAGAGGTGTTCAGCAGGTAGCTTTTACCATAAAGATAATTTTATAGCCACACTGAGAAGCCAATCACATAATTTAAATGGATAAGCAAACATTTATTGAAGCAATATTTTAAACAAATTTTATATTAAATTAATGAACCTCTTCAAAGGTATATTTAATTTAGACCTGTTTTAATAATTGGTAGTGAAATGATTGCTCTCTCATACTGGGGCAGAATAAAGTTTATATCAGGTCACTTCTCGTTCTTTAGAAACATATCAGAGCTGAGGCAAGTTGGCTTAAAAATATGGATGTTCAAAGACTCTAAACTCTTGCTCGTGAGGTAGTTGGAGTCATGAACCCTAAGTCGTGCTGACGTAATGTGTTACGGAGCTGGGTCTTGCCCTTCTGAAACGCAAGCATAGTGGCATGCAAGGCTCCAGCAAAACGGATGCTTCTTATGTAAGTTTTTGCTTCTTCCTCCCTCTCTCCATTCTTTCCAGAACTCTGCTCTCTAGTCCACACTGGCATTACAAATGGTTATGAGCTGGTTTCTGCCTTCAGAGAAAAGGGAGAGAAATCAACATCATAGCCTAGAGACAAGCGTTGCAAGTACCACAGAAGCGAAGGATGTTCAGACATCTTTCAGCAAGGTACCATTCTTGGATCCTGGCGTCACGAAAGGTTTTTCAGAGGAGAAGATGCTTAGACCAGGTCTTGAAGCAAAGTGAGTGATCAGTTCAAATAAAACCTGATACGGTCAGGCAATTAGTGAGGCCGCTTACCTTTCTCCATAAGTGACGCTGAGCGCATCCAGAACCCCGTTGAGTTTGATTTGAAGTTCTTTCAGAATAGTGCTAGCTTCGGGGTCTAGCTGCAGGGAGACCATAAACAACATCACTTGGGAGTTTTAAGAAAGAAGCTCCTGTTTGCTCCTCTGAGAAGTGTTGTGCTTGCAATATGGAGACTCTAAACAACAATAAAGACATACCCCCCTTTTTTTTGTTCTTCAAATGCAAAGGCCTAGGAAACTGGGGAAACCATTAAGGATTCTCATAGGAGAGAATGTTGTTTGATTCACATAACATGCTGAACGAGGTAGGAGCTAGAGGGTAAAGCTCGTCTTGCTTACAATGATGGGACAGAAAGCATGGCAAGATTACTTCCCAGAACATGATGATTTCATGCTTTGCAAAACCCAATGTTTTATATACACTAATAGAAAATGTGCTCTGATTCAAAATATATTTCAGTGTTTAATCCAACCATAAGTAAATAGGTATGTTAGAAGAGCATTTGATAAAAAACGAAACTTTTGAGAACATGCTGAGCATTGCAAATCTAAAACACCAGGGACCAGAAGGCCTTCCAGTCTCAGTTTGTCTGATTTTGAAGTCTTTGCCTAGGGTTTGCTTGCTTCACAATTGTTATTTAAACCCTGAAATCCAAGACAGTTCAGAATGTAAGACACTAACTGTACCTTCAAGTTTGGAGCATTTTGCATTTTAGGCTTCAGGATGATGGATGCCAAGCCCATGCCGTTACTGGGAGGCGTTTGAGTCCATTTTCCAACTGTGGAGTTTTAGGTAGAAGGACATGCAGATCCCCTAAGCCCTCGGGTTTCTTTGCAGAACAGTGGTCTGACTTTTTCTCTGAGTATTCTGTGCAACCCAGGTTAAGGTTTAAAGATGTGTACTTATTTATTTTTTTTTAAGAATTCATTTTTTTTGTAATGGCAGTAAAAGATCAACATGGAATTTACCATCTTGAGAAGTTTATCCCATTGGTTGTGTTTTTACAAATTAGAAGTACAGTTGAATCCTAAACAAAACAAGACCTTCTAACAGATGTAAACCATCAAGCAGAGATAAACTCATGTAAAGGATAATGTGTCACAGTCTCTGAAATTGAAATGTCAATCTTCCTTCCTTTGAGCCTTTAGAAATTAAATTTCCTCTCATTAGTGACAAATTGGTCATCTAATGAAAAGAGGTTGGGATGGTGCCAAAATCTTGAAGCGAAACAAACAAATTTGTGACATATAAGCCAAAGACTTAGGAAGTATATGAAATGAGTGTGAGTAATGGAAGCTTCATTTGGATAAGTAGGATCTTATCCAAAGAAGTGTCCCTGGAGTACACAACAATACTCCCTGGGACAAGATAACCTGCAATACTCCAAGGGTGTTTTTTAAAACTAATAAATGGTTAGCAAGAATGGTGTGTGTGAGTGTGTGTGTGTGTGTGTGTGTGTGTGTGTGTGTGTGCATGTGTGTGTGTGTGTGTGCATGTGTGTGTGTGTGTGTGCATGTGTGTGTACAAGTGCGAGAGGGGGTGAATACAGAAGATATGTTTAATGTAAGTTTTTTAAAAGTCTTACAAAAAAGATTGTTAGTAGGCAAGCATTTATTTACATTTTTACCATAGTCTCTGTCCATCTATCTATCTGTCTGCTGTCCATCTGTCCATCTGTCTGCCTGCCTCTCCTTCCTCTCCTCTCTTCTCTCCCTTCTTCTCTCCTCTCTTCTGTTCTCCTCCTTTCCCCCTCCTACTCCCTTCTCTTGACCTTTTCCCTCTTCTCTTCTCCTTTCCTTTGTTTTTGTGTTTCTTTCTTTCTAAGACAGGATCTCTTTACATAGCTCTGTCTGTCCCAAAACTTGTCATATAGACCTGAACAGCCTTGAACTCACAGAGATCCTCCCGTCTCCACTTCCTAAGCACTGGGACTAAAGCCATGCAATACCACATCTGGCTTAATGTTTTTTCTTTAAAGTATAGATAATTTCTCACTTCGTTTCATAGACCTTCCTCAAGCAATCCTCACCAGAGGCAGGCAACAGCTCTAGCATGTGTAAACTGTGCACTTTTATCTTACTTTGTATTCAAACTTCTTTTATTGTCTTTTCTATAGACTTTGGCTTCTTATTCAAGTCAATGTATCCTTTCCAGAGTCCGGTAAGACTTGCATGTACTAAATATATGGAAAGGTGATGGGAGATGATCCACAAAACCAACAAGTTTCCCCATGGGAGTTATCCTGATGGCCAGTATGATTCTCCATAGATACATTTTCTGTTAATAATATACTTTTGCTTTTGAAATAAAATCTTTTATTCATTAGCAACAACATATTCTGACTTATCAAGTCACTCTTGATTTCAAATACCTGACTACTTGCCAGACCGTGTCAAATTATACTCTGACATTGGCTCAGAATTCAGTTACCATACCAACTCCACATGCATTTCTGTTCTTTTTCTAGCACTCATTCTCTCTCTGTGGATCTAATCAGAATATATGTTCTTTAACCCTCTTAAAATCATTGGCAGTTAGACTGATCATGAGGGTCTTGCTGCGGTTACAACCTGTAGGCTGCAGAGGGACATTTAAATGCTTCCAGTATCTCATTAAAGTCATCTGTAAAATAGATGCCAGGGAAGAACTCCAGGTCTTTCCTGTGCCATTTACTTCCTCACAGCTAATTGCTGCCCCCTTTCCTTTCTTTCCTGCAGCCTCTAGGGTGCCTGCTCTGTGCTCAGAGCTCTGCCTCAGTGTTACAGTGCATTCACTACCCATCCAGAGAACTACAGCTGAGGAGGGAAGGCCATGTGGTCTGCTTATCATCTCTCTAGAAAATGAGGCCAAGGTTTATTTGTCCACTGTTTAAATGCTTCAATATTTTAAAATTAAAAACCCTTAATACTTTTTGCATCAAATCCTTTAATACATCTACATTAATCTGCTCCCTATTTTTGTGCTAGATCTTTTGACATTATTTTTATTTAAACCTTGTACTATGCAAGGTCTATCACCATTTCTATGAAAACCAAAGCATTGTGACTTAGAAGCCCTCTGTTCATTTGAGGACTTTCTCCCTGCCTCTGGGCCTTTAACCATGCTTCTTGCTTTGTTGATGAATAATCAGTCTATTATTCATCTTACTTGCCTGCTCTATGAATATATGCTGATGACATCCACATACAAACACAAGGCAGAATAATGGAAGAGAAGCCAACCTTCTCACCAACATCTGGCTACTTGCTCCCTCTCCTTCACCTCTGAACTTCTCACAAGCCTGAAACTGTGCTCTATATCTGTCTGCATCTTGGAGACCTCTATTTGTCCACCACAGCATGGCTTCTGCACTGCAGTGCATGATATAGGTCACCATGATCTCTTCACTGCCCAGCCTGGTGACCTTATTTATCCTGCTCAGCATCTGTTCATCCTGCTGCTGATCTCTCAAGCCCTTACTTCCTTGATTGTCCAGTTTTTCATGGCTTGTTCTTCTTCCTGTTGACTATATGTCCTCTCCATACTCTTTAAATATTAATGCCCTTTAATCTTCCCTTTCTGTTCTTCATTCTACCTCCCCCCGAGCAACCACCTTCAAGACTATAGTAACTACCTATGCGAAGGACCCCCTAGTTCTCTTCTCTGCATTCTCTAACACAAGCCTGGACATCTTGCCTAGTTTCCTAGGTGCCTAGTAGATTTTTCCTTCTGAGGATCCAATTGTATCTCCTTCAAAACATAATCACGGGGCTCATCTTTCTGGCTTGACTTATTTCTCTTCTTGTTTTACTTTGGTAAAATGCAGATGCCATGTTTGACCTCCATATTCTTCCTCCATTGATACTTGGATACCAAGATGTGCCCAGTCTTGCCTCTGAAACATCTTCCCTAGCTCATTTGTCCTCTTGAAGTCTTGACTTAGTATTTTTCTCATCTAATTTACAAGTTGTGTCATTTTTCTGATTTCTCTTTCCATTCTCCCCAATGGTTGTTCCTAGTAAATAATCATAATAAATAATGGTTGATCTAATAAACTCAAGTTTGATTTAACATTTTTTTACCTCTTAAGATGGATTTCAGCAGGGAAGGGCTTCTAGGAATTTCTTACAGTCTTTTCTAGCTCTATTTTTTTTTTTTTTTTGGTTTTGGTTTTTTGGTTTTTTTTTTTTTTTGTTGTTGTTGTTTTTGTTTGTTTTGTTTTAAAAAGGCTGATTCTCTCCAAATAGGTTTTTCAAAGCCTATTCACTCAATTGAGGCCTTGTTCAGCCGGAAATACAACTGGGAAATCTGTGAGCATTCCATGGAGAACCTGGCACTAGAGCAATATCCTTGTGAGTGACATCAGAAAGTGGTATGCTGTCTGAAATAAGATATGTGGTCAGTATAGTAAATAATTAATCACAAATGCTACAGCTCTGAGGCTGGTACTCTGTTTTCATTATTATTTGTATTCCTTTCTGGAGAGGCCCTCCTCAAAAACTCTCATGATCGCATGATCACATGGTTCTGTGTAGAGGCAGAGTACTGTATATTCCTCATCCCACCTGGAAGGACATGTATGCTGGGCTAGAAATGTCAGTCACTGTGCGTAAATTCACAACTTAAACTATGGTTTTGGCAAGTTGAAGACTCTCAGTGGCCAAATCACAGCATAACTAGATAGTGTATATTGTTAGACACTATTATGGTACATCAGATTAACGATTACCTTTAGATATAGTGAGGTACTGTCTTCAGCTTTGACAAAGCTACGTATTAGGTATCAATGAGCGACAAAAGTTCCTGGGGAAAATCTGTGTCTTCAAAGACTGATTAGCTGATTAGAACTACAGTGTTGTAGAGAGGTTGGAGTGCTATAGATCTGGAGGTTGATCACTATATCTGGGCTGGCTTTAGTCATCTGAGTAGCCATTTTTTGCCCACCCCTGTGTCAAAACTAACATTTGGTGACTAAAAGATAAGAACCATTTGGAATCTCTTAACTTAGCAGACCACTGGTTTTCATCAATCAGAAAGCTAAGATTGTCAACACTTGAAGGCCTATAGAAAACCTTCTCCCAACTTGCTATAACTGTCTCTCTGACGTACCCACTCATGCATTTTAAACTTGCCTTGATTTAGGACCTTCTTCATTCTGTAAAACTACAAAAGTTCATGCAACTGCTTCCAGGTTAAAACATAGAATTCAGGGTCACCTAAATCTGTGCTCCATGCCATGGTCACTCAACTTTGCTCTAGAATAAACTATCTCTTATTTCCTTTCAGGCAGCGGTTCTCAACCTTCCTAATGCTGCAACCCTTTAATACACTTCCTCATATTATAGTGAGCCCCAACCATAAAATTATTTTCATTGCTACTTCATAACTAATTTTGCTACTGTTATGAATTGTAATTTAATATCTGATACGAAGGATATCTGATGTGACTCCTACAGAAGGGTCATTTGACCCCCAATAGGGTCACTGCCCAGAGGTTGAGAACCACTAGTTTGAGGCAAAAGCTGTGCCTTTTTTAGTTATACAGACCAAACAATAAATACAATATAGATTACAAGAAGCTAAGAGCTCTTCTAGCTCATTGTTCTCTTAGTTTTCTGTTAAATCCAATTGAAAACTCTATTCACAGAGATGGCTGTGAGGAGACAGAAACCAAGCAGCATCTTCAAATAAAAGGCCAGGGTGTCCGAGATGTCAGATGTTAACTTCTTGTTGGTTGGTGCTATGAAACTAAAAATAACTGATTGCGTTTTCTGACTTCAGCCACATGCCATCTCACCTTTGGGTTATTATCCACACAATGAGATGCTAGAAGTTTGAGTTTACTGTGGAATAAAATACAGCACTTAAATTTGCCTTTGAATGGCACTTCCAAGATTAGAAAGTGATCTTCCCTCACAACCCTTGTCTCTCTTTTATTATTCTGACTTCCTGAATAAACCCACCATTTTTTAAAGTAGTGTTATCTTAGCACTCACTATATTTCTGCTGCCTAGTATGTTTTACAATGCTTTGAATTATGTGATAGATGGGTCAAACCTGAGGTGAAGAGCTGGGGAGAGATGCTTAAATGGTCCAATTAACATAGATGCCTAGCTTCTGAGTGTATGGTTCTCAACATTCATAATTCTGCGACCCTTCACCGAGTTTCTCATGTTGTGGTGACTCCCAACTATAAAATCATTTTGTCCCTACTTCATAATTGCAATTGTGCTACTGTATTAATCATACTGTAACTATCTGATATACCCCCCCCCCCCCCAAGAGGGTCATGACCCATAGGTTGAGAGCTGCTGTTCTAGGTGCTGAAAGGTAGCCTGGCTCTTAATTGCTGTTTTATGAGTGCTTATTCTTTGCAAACTCCTCCAGGCCAAAGACAATGAAAAATGCATTTATTTTCTACCCTAATTCCTGCCCTCCTGCAGGTACAATAACTCTGAGTAGGCACAATGGATAATTAAACTTTTTAATTTATAAATACTTGAAATTGCTTTGGGAGACAATTTTAGAGCTGAAAGTAAGTTATAATTAATTGAATTGTCTGTTTTATTATTGAGCTGCCTAATATATGTTTTATAATTCAATTTATTCTACAATTTATTTTATACTTACTGAAAAATGATTAAAAACAGAATATTGATCCTCATTAATTTATTACTAAATGACATTTCTGCTTATATCCAGAAGCCAAGATTGAACATATCATCTGGAGATTTGAATATATCCTTATCATCTTTAAAATTGCAAATTAAAAAATATAAACACTAGGAAGCAAGACGATGCATAGAACGCAATGAAAAGTCTATGTAAGGCTTTTAAGAAATGACAAAGTTTTGCATATGGCTACAAAGTAGTTAGCTATATTTTAGGACTGTTATAATAACTACAAGAACTTGACAATACTATTGTGTATCGTACCAAACTCCATCCAATCATGTTAAATCAAGATTCAGAGAACAGAAAAGTTCGATGGCTGAGGGTGGTCCAGAGATGAGGTAAAGGTGTTTGGAGTTGTTATCTTTTCAGCTTATGTCTGTGAGTACTTGTATGCATGTATGTATGTTCACCATGTATGTGCCTGGTGCCCATAAAAGCCAGAGAGCATTGGATCCCCTAGAACTAGAGTTATAGGCAATTGTGAGCCAACATGTGGGTGCTGGGAACTGAGGCTGGATCTTCCGGAAGAGCAGCAAGTGCTTTTCACTGTGGAGACATCTCTCCAGCCCCTGAGCTGTTTTTAATCACGCTGTTTCCAGTCTACGAAGACAAAGTAGTGGTACTGAGTCCCAAGGCCAGCGCTGTCAGTGTCCCCACACTGGGGAATTTGTTTTCTACTGGAATCACACAGTCCTGCCTGTTACCTGCTGATCCAAATCCTCTGGGGCTGGAGTCAGCAGCGTGTCTCCTTAATCTCACCCCGAAGCCAGGGTGCATGCTGAAGTTTAGTGACTGCTGATATGGAAACCTCGTCTTCAAACAGTGAGCCTCCATCCCAGATTCCCTACTTTCCTCTCTGCCCTGGAGCCGCCCCTTACGTTTGCATGGGGAGTAGGTTTGGGGAGGACTTCAGTGATTTGTATGTCACACTCTGGAGCAGTCAAATACTAGCTCAGCACTAAAAGATTCAGAATAAACCAGCCACACATGACTGAAACACAAGAATGAAGTCGCTCACCGAAATAGACAGTGGGGTATGCTATAGATTCCTTGGCGCTATTCTGTACAAACACAAAACTTACGGTCAAATCCCCACCATGACTTGACTCAGAAAAGTCAGTTATGTCTGAGACATGTCAATAAAAATCATGTTACCATGGCACCAACTGGGTCTGATTTATAGTAAGTAGGATAGAAATGCAGTTTAAAAGCAACTTTCTTTTCTTGTAAATATTTCAACAAGGAATAACTTCTAGAGTCTGGGTACTGTCCATACTCATTAAGCCAATGAATAACCAAAGGTGCCCCCATTTCAAGTACTTGTACCACAGTGCAGATCCTGTGCTCACAGTCAGAATTCTCCTAAATCAAATTACGTAACCAATACATCGTGACCTCCTGCAAAAAGATTACATTTTTGATAATTTAATTTTCTTTTTCATATACTTATGCAAATCAAATTGCTAATCAAAGGAAGATTTGCAACTGACTTCCAAGAGCTGTAACAATATGCTCATGTTGGGAAATTATACAAAGAAGTTGCAATAGACACATATGGAGTTATAGTCAAGAAACAAACTAGCATAGACCACAACATTTTTGAGTTATTCCATCTATTACAGAATAACTGGACAATCATTCTCTAGTTTTGATACTTTTACTGTTATTGTGGTACGTAAGGGTACCACATGACATAGTATAGTGATGGTGGGGTAAATGGTTAACGTTCATCCCAAAGTCAGATTACAATATAGACTGTATATTTCCTATTAGTCAATACAGTGATTCCCCTCGGGCTAATTGGCAATGTTTCCATCTGGACCCATCCATGCAGAAGATGGATGTTTCACTGATAAAGAGCACAAAACCAAAATGCAGGTGTGAAACACTTCTGTGTCCAGGGAAAAGAGGTTGTTCTGTGAGGAAGAGCTGTCCTGGCAGTCAAAGCAGCATCATGCAGTCATGCTTGCAAACGGCCAGCTGCGGCCAGCTGCAGCCAGAGGCAAGCAGCCTATGGGGAGAGCTCAGCTAGCAAACACATAGCATTTAAGGCTACTCTGAGCAAATGAACAAACAGTCATTTGCTAATTTGGTTTTTGTAATGAGAAGTACACACCCCAGCATAGAGGGTCAATATAATAAACTCCTGAGAGAGGAGGAAAATAGCCTGGAATGGTGAGTATATGTCCCTATATAGATTCCCTATATAGCTGCATGGGCAGAAGAAATTCGCAACCGACATTAGTTTGCTTGGAAGAACTTATTTATAATTTGAAAGAAAGATATATGTGCATATGTATCATATATGCTGCATGTGTATAATATATGTACACATGTGTGTGCTTGTGTGTGCCTATAGGCTTATTCATATATGTGGAGGCCAGACGACAGTAGTGGGTATCCTACTCAATTACTCTGTTTTATTCACTTGATCCAGGGCCTCTTACTGAACCTGGAACTAGGCTGGTGGTCAGCGAGCCACAGAGATCCTCCCGTCTCTGCCTCTTACAGCATTGATGTTACTGGTGTGTACTTGTGAATGTGATCATGCCTGGATATTTGCATGCATTCTGGGAAATTGAATTCAGGTCCTCA
This sequence comes from Rattus norvegicus, assembly GCF_021556685.1. NCBI lineage: Eukaryota > Metazoa > Chordata > Mammalia > Rodentia > Muridae > Rattus > Rattus norvegicus. Next base: position 82,036,317 of record NC_141541.1, read on the forward strand.
TGCTTGCGTAGCCAATGGTCTTATCCATGGAGCATCTCCTTAGCCTTACATGGTAAAGCTTTCAAAGGCTGTTGAATATGCCTGTGTCAGGTACTGTATATGTGACTTATAGCAAAAGGTGACTTCCTGGCCATACCATATCATCATTTTACCTCTTTTTCTTCTTCCCTTGTATTATTTTGGGGGTGGTGAGGCCAAGATGACCCTGACCTCATCACATGGCCAAGGACAAGAGCTAACTTCTCACCCTCCTGCTTCCATTTCTTGAGTTCTGGGATTTCAGCCATATGCTACCATGGCCATAAAATACTTTTTGATTCCTCCAAAAGCCCCAAGTGAAGGAGTTTGTTTAAATAACTGCCTCTCACAGATGACCCTACTGGAAAGAACCTGCAGATCATCCTCATAACTTGGGTCATGAAGGAAGCCGAGTACAGCAACCCACAACTCTAGCATATATATTAATTATATAATATATAACATATATATTAACTATATAATATATAACATATATATTAACTAAGCACACTCGTCCTGGAAAGCTGTGCCTTACACTTGGCCTTGGGTTTGGCTCTTGTTTTATTTCTAGGCTTCACACGCCTCTATGCCGGTTCTGACCGGTTCAGCTTAAAGCTTTTCCTTATCAATGGATGCCAGACTAAAAAGGAAGGGAAAACTACATAGAAAGAGGGACAGAAGAACATTGAATACAAGGAAGAGGGATCAAAGATATTTAAAGGCAGGAAACAAAGGGCACTGGAACTGCTCTGATTCATCTGACAGATAGAAACCAGGCCTTTGTTTTATCTCCCTCACTCAATCATTTGCATTTTCATGTGTGTTATGTATAAGGAGGTCAATAAACGGGCATAGCTTGCATTATAAAGGAAGAATTTATATATGAACACAGTTTATAATGAGAACCCGAAACTTTCAAATAGGTAATTGCTCCACAAGTAAGAATCACTTTCTGGGGGTTGGGGATTTAGCTCAGTGGTAGAGCGCTTACCTAGCAAGCGCAAGGCCCTGGGTTCGGTCCTCAGCTCCAAAAAAAAAAAAAAAAAAAAAGAATCACTTTCTGCCTGGTAAACAAGTCTCCCTCCTGTTGGGTGCTTAGCAAGTGGGCAGCTTGGTCCATGTAGCTTCCTTTAACCATGGGGCCTTTAGTCTGTTAGTTCTGTCTTGTCTACTTAGGACTCAGCTCAGCAAATATTATCTGCATCAGAGTCCAAACCCAGAACTGTAGAGAAATAGTTGGAGTAGGGGGGAAGTTTCTAGAAATAGGTAATTTAATATATTATTTCATTCTTTGGTGATTCCTGGGGTTTCAATTTCACTGAATTTTGGACTGAGACTTCACACAAGAAATGAATAATTTATTTACCAAAAATATTAAATAGACGTAAGTGGATGCCAGGAAGCATCAGGACAATTTAGAAAGGGACTCTCATGGGATGATCCCCAACTGCCCCATTCATTGATTTCAACAGAAGAATCCAGAAATGAGGTTGCCACCCCCAGACCTTGGAGAAGACATTAGCACACTGCACGGAGTAAGGCCTTATTTCACACAGGCTGATCTGAGACCACCAGTGAAAGAACTCATATTAAAAAACACCCCACCACCACCACCAAAAACCAAAAACCAACCAAACAAAAAAATCCCACCAAAACAAACAACAAAAAACAAAAAACAAAAAAAACCCACCAAAACAAACAAACAACAACAAAAACCAAAAGCCAAACCAAACCAAACCAACAACAAAAAAACAGGTATTCTGGTGCTTTTCATTTCTAGTGGGATAAGTAGCACCTTCCTCTTTTCACACTGGGGGGAGGGGCTGCCGAAGTCCTCCTTGGTTTAAAGACTCAGCTTAAGTGAAGAGGCTGATGCTAAATGAGACTCTGCAGCCTCAGACATTTAGAGGTAAAAGGGGAATTTGCTTTCATTTCCAACATAGCTTTCTGCATGGGCCCACGGCTTATTGTTGTAGAAAGTCCGATGTAAGTGAATTAGAAGCACTGTGGCCATAGCTTCACTGGGTCTGTTTTCTCATGTAAAAATATTTAGTTTTTGTGGATGAGTGTTGGCCTGCATGTGTGTATGCAGTGCCTAAGAAGGCCAGAAAGGGCATCAGATTCCCCTGGACCTGGAGGTACAGATGGTAATGAGCTGGCAGATATGTAGGAGCTGGGAACCGAACCTGGGTCCTCTGGAAGAGCAGTCAGTGCCTTTAACTGCTGAGCCACCTCTCCGGCCCTAAGAGTTTGTTTTATTCTCGTTGCTGTTGGTGGTTAAGTGGGGTGAGACGGGGAAGACCAGCTGCTCCATTGACCCTTGCCTTCAATGTCTCCCCGTTCATTCCTCAGTTCCTCAATCCCCACTCACATCAGTCTGTAAGGAAAGACAAGACCTTGGCAAGCAGGAAGAGGCAGGTGTGAGCTAATTAATGTTTTGCTCTTTGCCTGATCCCCAGAAGCAAATGAGAGAGCAGGCGTGGGTGAGAAGGACAGCCAGGGAAAGCGGGTAGCGCCTGCCATCACAAACCTCATAGGAGAATCTCTCTCCTTCCTTCTTCTGTTCGTGGAATTGCAAGGCACGGGTGTTGAATAGAGACACGACACATTACGGACACAACACATAGCACATTTGACGCAGCTTTCACGATGTGAAAAATTAACACCGAACACTGACATAGGACATAGCACTATCGCCACAACATGGATTCTAAAACAAGCATCAACTTCAAGATGATGGTATAAAATGTAAACTTTGTCATACTACTGATCACTAGCTTATATGTCTACATTTTAACTGTATAACAAGTCGACTGGCTCTCCCTGCCCCATCTACTAAACCACTGTCAAAGCGACTGCCGTAATTGTTAATGGGATTTCAGAGATTAAAAACAAACAAATGCTTCCTGTTCATGGTTAAAAACCATTTCAAAAAGTAAGACACTTTGCACAGCAAAGCAAAATGCTACTAACATCCACCCAAGAGTCCTTTGGTAAAGACAAGAGTGGACACACACTCACCTCTTTCCCACCCATGGATTCGAACATCTTTTCCAGCTGGACCCGCAGTTGTTGGATGTTGTTCATCAATATGCAAGGCTTAGAGAGAGAGAGAGAGAGAGAGAGAGAGAGAGAGAGAGAGAGAGAGAGAGAGAGAAAGAGAGAGAGAGAGAGAGAGAGAGAGAGAGAGACACCAGTGTGAGGAGTATCCTCCACATGTCACTTCTGGAGTGATACAGTGTATAGCTGTCACCCGTGCCTGTGATACACATCAAACAGAATCATTCTGCTACTTTGACAAATGGCTTTTAAAAGCTGGGACCAGAAAGGAAATAGATGATCATTTTGGGGAATACAATTTAACAACCAACTCATGGAATAGCTCATGGAGATGGGCTACCAGCACCCCTTTTCTTCGTGTTGTGATACTTTGAACACCAGAATTAGCCACCTTTTATTTATGGTTTTGTTTGAAACGATGACTGAGACAGAAGTAGATACTTACACCAAACCAATGGTCTAGAGTTGGGGACCCCCATGGTTGGGTTAGGGAAAGGCTGGAAGAAGTTGAGGAGGAGGGTTACCCCATAGGAAGACCAGCAGTCTCAATAAACCCTTGCCGCCCCCCCACCCCCAGATCTTTCAAACACTGAGCCACCAACCAGGCAGCATACACTAGCTAGTCCCTGACACATATACAGCAGAGGACTGCCTGGTCTGGCTGCAATGAGAGACGATGCACCTAACCCTTGAGAGACTTGAGGCCCCAGGGAATGGGGAGGTCTGGCAGGTTGTGGGAAGATATGGGGGTGTGGGGACATCTTGGAAACAGGGGGAAGAGGATGAGGATGAGGAACTGTCAGAGGATAGAAGGGGGGATAAAAACTGGACTGTGAAAATAGATTAAAGGTAAAAACAAAACAAAACAAAACCATGTTTCATCTGTTCCAGGCTGGCCTCCGATGGTTGAGAATGACCTTGAACTTCTGATTCTCCTACCTCTGTGTCCAGTGGACTGGGACGGCAGGTGTACACCGCCAGGCCTGGTTTCTGCAGTGCTGGGGATTGAACCCCGGGCTTCACAGATGCTTCACAAGTGTTCTCCCAATGAAGCTGTATCCCCAACCTACATTCTACATTGTAAAAGTTTAGAGAAAATCAACTAATTTCAATTCTCTGGTAACTGTGCTTCTTTAAAACCAAAAGAGCATCTGCATTTCTTCTTTTAAACCCAAGAAAACCTGGGGTTAAAATAACAAAAAAAGAATTTAAAATAACTTTAATGGAGTCTCTGTCTCTAAAGCCAGGAAGCTATTGACTCTCTTCCCTTCCTCATCTGGCTCTAGACCAAGTGTGTTTGCCTTCCTGCATTCTTCTTTGTTTATTTGGGTCCCTTTCCATCTCTGGATTAGAGTTCTCCTTCCTGGGTTTCTATCACCTTTCTATCACCTACTTTGCCTTTGTTTTTATAAAGGCTTTAGTTGAGGGTTTTTTTTTTTTTAATCACTGGCTAAACGTAAACGCTGTGTGTGCTGCTGAGGAACGGGGGGGGGGGGGGGGGGAGGACTGCCGCACCGTTCTTGCACAGGATGTGTACGTAGGCATTTGAGTTGTTTTGGAGACAGGTAGAAAAGGGCAATGGCGATATAAAACTTTGTGACAAGACTAGATAATTAATTTCTAATCGGAAAATAGATGTTGGCAGAGTTGCAAACCTCACTGATGACTGCTACACATCGATTCTGAAGAGTTAGTGGCTCAGAGACAGGGGCGATAGAGACAGGAAATGGACACATCTTCCAAGCGGCTGGGAAGGGAGCCAGCAGTGAATCAGAAGGTCAGACAGAGGACTCATGGGACATCACAGAGGCGTTAGCTCTCATCAGTGGAAAGATTTTATTATTACCTTAACCACATCACAGACCTTCCAGAGGCTTTGTACTTGACTCTTAAAGTGACCACAACCTAAGTTTGATTTATGGAAACAATTCCACACTTCTGTTCCTGAATTCTGGCCACTAAAATATTTTATTTTTTTAAACATAGATAGCTGAGAATGATACTCCTGAGTTTCTGGCTGCTGAACTGGGATGTTCCGGTCAGTTTTGATGCCCTCCACTTCCAAAAATCACAGCCAGCACTCCTTGATCAGGGCGTACTCTATTTTATTTATTTGATGCGAGTATTTAAGCCTATTCTTCTCAGCACACAAAACAGGTCTAGAATACCAACTCTTTATATAAAAGCCATGCACCAGCTCAAATATGACCATTTCTGGTTTTCAAGAATGCTAGGGAGGGTAAAGGAATATAGAGAGTTGGACTTACTTGGGACAATGTCTACTCACAATATGGAAAGAGTATGGAGAAGCGAGCGAGAAAGTTGAGTTTTCTAATTAAATATAAATTTGAGTTTCAAAATAAATGTAAAACTCTTCTCCTTTACTAAACTCTCCCTCTTCTTGAAAGGCTCCAAGTCCACGGTTGTCCCATTAACTTATTACATCACTAATAAGAACTAGATATCCATTCAATTATACCTCAAATCCAAGCACAAAACCCAACTTGATTCTAACAATTCTGTAGTCAGTGAGTAAGAATAAATACATTAATGTTTTAATAAAGCCATCCAAGCATGGCACATGCCTTGCATCCTAGAACTGGAAGGCTAAGGCTGGAGGACTCAAGGTTCAAGGCCCACATGGGCTATGTAGCAAGACTATGCATTAAAATTTTTGAAATAAAAATCCCCAGTAAAAGGCACATGGTCCTAACCTAATCCTACTGCTTACTGAGGAGTTTACAGAGATGAAAGAATATGTTTGGACATAGCTGTTACCCAGGATGTGTACATTTTGAGTTTCCTTATAAACATATGATATACATTTATCTTAACTGAGAACAGTCAAAAACCTAAAATACCATATATACTAAAGTGTTATTCAAATTAGGGACAGACATATCTAAATGGCTAAAGTGTTTGGGCTTAAAAATGTTTAAAATAAAGAAAAATTGATTTAGAAAAGGATGGTTTGGCTTGTTTGAGATGGGGACAAAAGGCATAAAAGTGGTTTGACCCACTTCTGATTTAAATCGTCACAATAAGAAGGGGCCAGATAGGGCACAACAGTAAACTTATCATTCAGGGGGTAAAGGTAGATGGATCAGAAGTTCAAGGTCAGCCTGGGCTCCGTGGGACCTGTCTCAAAAACAGTAACAAACTAGAAGATCACACTCCAAAAACATATTCTCAAGCGGACATTTTGTTTAACTATAGACTTTAATTCTGACATTCTGACTCGGACACAGCAAATGTTACAGTCATGTCTTTTTGAAATGTTTACTTACTTTGTGTGTGTGTGTGTGTGTGTGTGTGTGTGTGTGTGTGTGCGCGCGTGTCTAGTATGTGTTTCTAGTGTGCGTGTATGCTTGTGTCTATTGTGTGTCTTGTGTGTGTGTAGTTTGTGTGTGTATGTATGTATGTGTGTATCTAGTGTGTGTATAGTTTGTGTGTATATGTATGTGTGTGTAGTGTAGTGTGTGTGTGTGTAGTTTCTGTGTGTGTATGTGTCTTGTGTGTGTGTGTGGGGGGTAGTTTGTGTGTGTCTAATGTGTGTGTGTACTTTGTGTGTGTCTAGTGTGTGTATGTGTGTGCGTGTGTGTTTGTATGTGTGTGTGTGGGGGGTAGTTTGTGTGTGTCTAATGTGTACTTTGTGTGTGTCTAGTGTGTGTATGTGTGTGCGTGTGTGTGCGCGCACGCGCGCACATGTATCATGGCATGCAGGTATAAAGGAGCTGTTCTTTCTAACATTGCTTCTAATGATAGGACTCATGCCATCACTTTACCCACTGAGCCATCTTACAAACCCGAGTTGTTATGCCTGAAATGTCAATCTTTAAATGTTTCTCACTCCATTTGCAGGTGACTAGGAACAGATGAATTTTAGTGCTTTCATTTTTTTTTTTGAGACAGGATTTCACTATTCTAGACAATCATTCTGATTGTCTAGAACTCTCTATGCAGACCAGGTTTGTCTTGAACTCCCAGAGATCCACCCACCTCTGTCTCATGAGTTCTGGGATTAAAGGTTATGTGCTACTACATTGGACTTACGGTTTTGATTCTTAAAGAAGATTTGTAATGTGTGTTCATGAAAAGGTGCACACTTCTAGTTGAGGCCACTTGAGGCAAAGCTATTATTCAATCAAGAAACCTTGGTGAAATTAAAATGACTTTAAATTTAAACAATAGAATCCAAAGGTAGCCAGGAGACTGCTTGCTAGGATGAAGCCAAGGAAAGGTACAGATGCTACTGGGTGTGGTAATTAGGTGTAGCTGTACCTCTCTATGTGTACATTTCGATTTTCCTTATAAACATATCATATGCATTTTATCTCAATAGAGATCAGTTGTAAACCTAAAATAGGATGGATACTAAGGTTTGATTCAAACTAGAGACATTCCTGTATGGGTAGAGTGTACACTAAGGTGCAAGTGCTCTTAATGAACTATAAAATTCCATTTTGCGGGCTGGAGAGATGGTTCAGTGGTTAAGAACATGTATTGCGCTTGAAAAAGACCTGAATTCAGTCCCTACCACCCATATTAGGTGGCTCAAAACTGCCTGGGACTTCAACTCCAAGGGGATCCAATACCCTGTTGTGGCCTTGCCTCCGTGGGTACCACATTCACCCATGTATAAACCCTTACACGCAGCACATACATACCACACGCATAAATAAATACTGAAAAAATATTTTGAAAGATCAACTCCTATACAAAAAGTGATACAATATATATTGATTTAAAATTATCAGGGTAGGGGGGAGGTTTCATATGATTCAGAATGCAGAATGTTAACATGTGAAGTAGAAGACCGCCCAGCAGTCAAGGAGCTAACTGAAATCAATTATTTCTCAGCTAACTCCACAAATATCTATCATGCCATCTTAATAAAAATGGAGTACTTGCTGAAACTACAGGACACTCTTGTGAGCTGCAGACTAACACGGGAAGCACGCATCCTCTTTTAACCTTTAAATGAAAACGGATGCCTCCAACAAGTCTCCCTCTTAGAGGGCTGGAGTCAAAGGTGGCTGGAAATCAGTGCTGAGATCCTCTAAAAGTTGTCATCAAATAGCCGGGCAGCATATTAACGGAAGGGAAAGAGGCATCTACTGGAATCTTCAGGAACCATCAGGACTGGCTCGTCTTAATGAGCTGTCAGCCCGGGTGAGCTGGGTCACTGCTGCCCAGCTTATGATTCTCCCTCGGCCTTGCCAACCAGTGCAGGCTGGTTTTCATTTTTTTATTTTTGCAAGGAGGAGGGAAAGGTGGCTCACTCTTAACCCTGTGGGTGTTTCACTGTTAACTCTTGATAGGGATAATTCACAGGAGGAAGCATCATTGTCCTGCGCATTTACTCTCCTTCTCAATTGATTTGAAAACCGAAAGACTAAATTACACTTATCTGAGGGTGGGTGAGAAGCAACAGTGGTTGTTAACAACACTCACTTAATCCTTATCTCCCTAGTTTTCAGCTCCAATGCTTTCTGAGCTTGTGCATTTTCAATGGTTTATCGTATCATTTCTCAACATAGAAAACCATAATTCAGCAGGCACTGGTCACTTTCTGCCTTCTATCTAATCCTGATAGGAAAAACAAGCACGATGCCTGGAGAGGCTTGCAGGCAACATCCTGAGATTCCTACTCTTATCACCCACCATGGACAGGCACTGACAATTCTTGATGTTAGTAAGCACAAGTTTCTATTTCAGGACAGTCACCAGTGGGGGTGGGGTGGGAGTGGTCTTACTTACCACTGTCTCCTTATCACAGTATGAACTGAAGTCACTTGATACGATCGCAGCGTATTGGACCAGAACCTTATTGATGGTCTGAGAATGAAAATGTCATACAGTGCGCGTCAGTTAAGTGAGTTAAGTGTGTCCTCTTACAGAAACACTAGCCAGGTTAAGTCAGGCAAACATAACTCTCTTTTAGCTAAAGAGAGTGTGATGGTTTACATATGCTTGGCCCAGGGAGTGGCACTATTAGAAGGTGTGGCTTTGTTAGAGGAAGTGTGTCACTGTGGGAGTGGGCTTGGAAACCCTCCTCCTAGCTGCCTGAGGATGCTCAGTCTGTTCCTGGTTTCCTTCAGATGAAGATGTAGAACTCTCAGCTCTTCCTACATTATGCCTGCTTGGATGCTGCCATGCTCCCGCCTTGATAATGGATTGATCCTCTGAACCTGTAAGCCAGCCCCAATTAAATGTTGTCCTTTATAAAACTTGCATTGGTCATGGTGTCTGTTCACAGCAGTAAAACCCTAGCTAAGACAGAGAGTCCATACCCATGTCCAAAGAGGAATCACAAATCACTATGTGTATATGACAGTTTGTCAGAATTCTGAATAGCATTTCAAACACACTTCAAAGATCTGTAGTCTATCAGAACTAAAGTCTACACTATTATTATTATTATTATTATTATTATTATTATTATTATTATCTATTATTATTCTCTAACTTTATTCAGAAAAGATGCAGGTTGTCCTGTGGCAATCTCTTCACAGCTTAGGGACCTAATATCTCATGATACTGAACACTTGCCCAACCTTCCCCACTGACGCTGCAGGCTTGGCGTTCTCCCTTCCGCTTCTTTCTGGCTCCTAATCCTTTTTGCCATCTCATCTCTGTCATATAAGGTTATCTGCAGTGGATGCTTTCTCAACTTTCTCCCCTATTTCTCAATGCTCATGTATAAGAGAGGTTAGATATTCTTATAACACTCCACAGAGATTCTCTTCAGAAATAGGGACTTACATTGTATACTACCACAAACTACTGTTAACATGCAAAAACCTACCTCTCACCTACCCCCTCCCTCTCAGAACATTTGCCTGGTTACTGTTGCTCAGTGATGCGTTATTTACTCGCTGCTATGTAATAGCACATCAATTGCTAAAAATGTTGCCTGCTTACTTCTCTTTTGTACCAAAATTTGATATTTTCTTTTCTCTAAAGTGTCTTGTTGAGCTCCTGCATGATCTCTGCTTCTAGTAATTATGGAGGAGAGAGAAAAATGTACGAACTTTGTTGATTAAATGTCTTATAATTGTGCAAAGACACACTGAGAGTTTGCATTCTTCAGCTTATGTTCACATAGAGGGAACGTGTCAACTGTGAATGCCATCTTCTTAGAAAAGATAAACCAACAATGATTGAATTATGTTATTTATTCCTAGAAAAACCAAAGAGCCAAAACATCTCCTTTTAAGATATATTTCTTTGGGCTGGAGAGATGACTCAGAAGGTAGGAGCATGCATTGGTCTACAGGACCCAAGTTCCATTTTGAGCACGTGTAGCAGGTTACCTCCAAACACCTGTAACTCTAGTTCTCAGGAGTCTGATGCCCCCTTCTGGTATCTGCAGGCACCTGCACTCACATTCATATATACTGACACTGAGACCCAGATACACATATATATTAAAAAAAAATCTGGACTAGAGAGATGACTCAGAGGTTAAGAACACTGGCTGCTCTTCCAAAGTCCTGAGGTCAATTCCTAGCAACCACATGGTGGCTCACAACCATCTGTAATGAGATCTGATGCCTTCTTCTGGTGTGCAGGTGTACATGTAGGCAGAACTCTATGCACAATAAATAAACAAATCTTTTTTAAAAAAATTTCCCCCAGTGGGTTATGATTCACTGGAAGAGATATTCTCAAGAGTTAACTAAGATAAGGGAGGGATATTTAGCCCACAGACTGAATCCAGTAAATTTGACTATAAACTTGTTTTATTGACTTTCAAATTCACACTAAGAAGCTAGAATTACGAATAATGTGTTGACAGGAGATTGATGCTTTCCAGAAGTGCATGGCGCTAAGATAATGAGAGTCAGTTTAAATAGAAATTTGGCCTAAAAAAACCAGAAGATCTCATTAAGCAGTAGATCAATAAATCCAGGGAAACAGACGGCTGGTTAGGCAGAAGTATCTTCTGAGTGAAGCTGCTCACAGTTCCCTTTAGATGCCATGTGGAGTGACTGTGGGGTTTCCTCGGGGTGTTCGCTCGTCTGTGCCTGGGAGCACAACTCTCAATGCAGAGTTTCTTAATGACAGCACAAACTGTGGCAATTATCTTTCCCTGTCCCCCAAACTCACACATACAAACAAGCCATCATGTTCTAGCTATATCTTGGACATAACATGCTGGTGGCGAGATATGAATGGAAAAATACCCTTAGCACTCCAGTGTCATCTAGAAATTCATGTGGCTGCTAGGTGACCTGTTGACTCACCCACTTGTTTTTCTGGAGAAGGAAGAGCAATCTACACGGCTGTCTCTAACTGTTCTCAGTGAACCCCCCACGGTATGCTACTTGGATCTACACCAGTGGAAAACACCACCCTTGTCTCTCTGATTGGAGAAAACTAGTCCTGGCTCTCATATTTACTAGCCTAACAGTCAAAATACAGGATGGGCTGTGAGTGAGGAAAAACATGGGTCATACCAGGTGTGGCTACAGACTATATACCTTTGGAGCTAATAGAATACTGCTTTAATGACCCTGGTAATTCTGTATTCCTGCACCAGTAAGCATGACTGAAAATATTCAATGTACATTTGAAGACCAACTTCTATTTATTCTAATTTCATTCACTAAAGTCAACCAAATATGGTCATCATTTCTTTACTCCAAATTAGCAGTTGCTTGGGGCATGCCTCTCAAAGGATTGCTTCTCTGACTGTGGCTCTGAGAACGGTCATCAGCATTGCCTTCAAGTGTGGAGATGCAAATTCTCAGATCCTGCCTCAGGTCTGTGCAGTCAGCACTTCTGGAGCTCTGTTTTCAGCAAACCACCTTCAGCAGAGTAAGTTCATGCCAGAACTTAAGAGAAACAGGTGGCAGGGTTAGAGGAGCTGCTTGGGGAAGGAGTACTTAGCAGGGCTCCCATAGGGTTTCAACCTACAAAGTGTTCTAAGCTATAGAATCAGTGAAAGGGAGGGGTAGGGATGGAGAAAAGGAGGGGAAAGAGTGAGGGAGAAGACACTCATGGGATAGCCTCTTTGTGAGTGTCTGCATCTTGTTTCTCAGAGTTTAGATGAAGATGTTTTCACAGGTTCTTTAATACCACAGAAGCACAGCTAGTAAAAGAGCTTCAGACTTAGAAACATGGAGTCCTAATGGGATTGTGGCAATAAGGTAAGAACCCGTGACATTTAAAGAGTTAACCAGGATGACTAGAATGTCCTCTGGCCTTGGAAAATTCTGATATGACATGTTGCCACTGCTGGCATATTGAAGGGGCTGCCTGTCAACACCCAGCAAAATGCTATGACTTCCTGAGCTAATATCAGGTCAACATACTTGGGAGGCCCATCTATTGCATTGCTCTTAGGATCTGTAAGTTGGGAATTCTGGTTCAAAAGTTACCTGTATTCAGTGTGTGTATGTGTGTGTGTGTGTGTGTGTGTGTGTGTGCGTGTGTGCGTGCGTTCATGTGTACGTGTGTGTGTGTGTGTGTGTGTGTGTGTGAAGGACTGACATCGGGAACTTTCTTCAATTGCAATCCTCAACTAGACTGACAGACCACATGGAAACCCATGACTCCTCCTGTCTCTGTATGCGCAGCATTGAACTACAGACACATGCCACCTTGCCAACTTTCTACATCTACACTGGGAATCAAACATCAGGGGCTGGAGAGATGGCTCAGTGGTTAAGAGCACTGACTGCTCTTCCAGAGGTCCTGAGTTCAAATCCCAGCAACCGCATGAGGGCTCACAACCATCTGTAATGGGATCTGATGCTCTCTTCTGGTGTGTCTGAAGACGATACAGTGTACTTAGATATAATACATAAATAAATCTTAAAAAAATTCCATCCAAAACCTCATGCTTGCATAGCAAGAACTTAGCAACTCAGCAGTCTCTCTAAGCCCTTTAATGATATTTCAGGTATCAACGAACTCTCCAAGGAGAGGAAGACTCTCATACCAATTCAGCCGCAGCAGAAAGAGGGACTCCATCCACTTCATTGTGTCCTCTACCTATCTTAATACATCCTACAAATGATAAATCTCCCAGTTATTCCACACAGATGCCTAGGCTGGGCCTTAAGAGTAAAAATAATTGATGAGATTCTGAAGTAGAAAGTTTCTGGGTATGTCATGTAATGTGGACTCTCATGGTGTTTTGCTGGAGTAAGACCCACGGGGAAGACACATGATGTTTGGAGAAAGTATAAACAGGATTCAACAGACAGTGACAATGCACTTATGTAGCAATGTTTTATTGGTCTTGCATCTTCCCTGATCTTCACCTCATTGAATGAGGCATGGCAGAGAACTTCTCCTGGTGTAGTGGCTAGTCCTAGTTGCTCCCAGTGACTAGTGCCAAGTTGGGGGAGGCCTGGTAGTTTCTGCTGGATTGTGCTATTGCTGCTGATTTGTGTTTGGTATCCTGATACTACTGAACTGGACTGATGGTGTCCTGATAGAGACTGGAATCTCCCCCAAAGAACTACTTCTAAATTTGTCTACTTCTCCTTGTCCTATTTACCATCTTTTCTCCCCTTCCTCTGGGTGATGGGCTAAAAGGGGGATTGAAGCATTTGAGAAACTTTATTAGCAGCAGGCTTTGAAAAATCTAAACCTACAAGATTCTATTCTCCAGTCCAATGATGGGGTTTAGATCATATCGACGTGAGAAGAAAGTATGGCCGATGGTTAGAAGTATCACTCCACTCCATGACATTTCTTCATCTTATGAAGTATTCATGTGTATGAGTGAATGCCATCATGTATACATGTGTACATGATGAAGTGCCCACAGAAGCCCAGAACTGTGGTTCAACTGCTGTGTGCCACCATAAGGCTGCTGAGACTTGAACCTGGGTCCTCTGCAGGCTAGCCAGTGATTTTAACCACTGAGCCATAGCTCCAACCTTCATATTTCTTTATAAAATTTAACTACTTATACTTGTCCAGAGCAGTAGGACAGTCACATCAATGTCTAGTACTGATGTATCAAGTTTACAAACACCTCTGTATAAACCCTTACAGGCTGCACATCTCTGGGTTACCATCTTGAAACATCTAGTGTTTTGGGAAGTGTGTGTGTCTTGTCCAGATGTGTACACACTTCAGTAAATGGGAATCACTCCTGGGAGGCTCATTGTTAGATTGTTAAATCTGAAATGTCTGTGGATATCATTACTATCTGGTATTTTAAATCACTGTGCTATTGATGCAGGGGACCAAGAAGGGCAGAGTCTTCGAGACTTAAGGCTGCACCTTATGCTAAAATGAAACAAAACAATCTTCTAGTCTGTTATTATTGTACGATATGAATTATACTAGCCAACGATTTTCATTTTTTGCCATTTTGCTCATGTAAGATGCAAATTGTAGATTAAAAGGCTGGTATTGGTAATGAATTTGAGGGAGTTTTATTTACTTTTATAGTTATATAATGAATTGTTCCAGCCCTTTTTTTATTTCATTGTAAGACCCTGTGAGAGTTACTAAGAGTTCTATGGTCTTTCAAATAATTCTCACAAAATGGCATTTCTTTTTCAATGCCAATTACTAATTGCTACATTTCCAGGAAATGTTTTTCAGGGTGGTTACATTATTCCCCTGTGACAAGAATTGGACATTAATAGGATGTCCATGTTTTCAGGTATTAAAAATGCTTTACTTAATTGAATTTTTTATTATGCTAACAAAATCTTACAGTCTCTCACATATACACATATACAATATAGTTCTTCTTCATCTTGTGTAGATGATGTGTTTTTCTATGTATATTCCTTTCAAACCTCTCTTGTGGATCTCCATCTCTGTCTAACACTGTCACTTTGAGACATGCAGGCAGGTCAGAGCTGCAGGGGGTTAGGCAGGAGCTGGGGCCCAGCTCTTCACTTCTCTATGGTCTTTCTTACCTTACAAGTTGCTTCAAACACTGTCTTCCTAAGGGTCTTACGTTCTTTTTAGAGGCAACTATAAATGTTTAGCTATGAGTTAAGGAAGGGCTTTGATAATTTTGGGGATAATTGTACAGATTTTTACCATATTGAGAAATTCTAATCAGCAGGAAAATCCTCTTTGGGAATGACCCGAATAAATCATTCTCAGCTAGTATCTTAACAGGCCAAGAGTTTTCTTAGTCATCCTAGTTAACCAAGACTTGAATTCACTTCAGAGCAGATAAAAACTGTCATAGAATTTGGCTGACAGTTGTCCTGGAATCCTTCATGGAGTCCTAACTGAGGCCAGCCATTCTGACTAGCTCTCAAATCTTTTTACGTGTCCAGCTAATTTCCTCACTTGGCTTGTTGAGCCTCCTAGAACCCCTGCTCCCCCCGTGTCAGACCTCTTTGGCAGGAGACCTTGAGTCATACAATAGTGGAGAGGTCCTCTCTAGGGTCACCTGAGCTGTCTCGTGTTCCATGACCCAGAAGTAAATCTCTGCGAACCATGGAGTTTATAGATGTAATTGTTACCACAGGATGATCTGATCTGACACAGTGAAAGAAGATACTATTTGCTAGAAGACATCCGTACTAATTAGAAGAAAATGTGAACGTTCTTCTGAGAGACAGGGCCGATGATAAGCTCAGAGCCTCCCCTCCCCTTCACAGAGGACCCTCACTTCAGTCTTTTGGGGATAATGACAAATGAAGTTATAGACATGTTTGTGGTTAAAAGCAGTCATATGCTCAGTGCGCCTATTTGTCAGGAATTAAGTGGTTCTCTCAAAACTTGATAGTCAAAAGCTTTAAGCACCAGGAGCCCAGAATGTGACAAACATTCAGATAGAATATTTTCATTTTGTTTAGAGATAAGGCCTTAATTTAAGAATGGGATTAAGTTAAAAAGATTATCTCTAGGATGGATACGATAAAGCAATTGGTGGGTGTCATTGTAAGCTGAAAATACTAGAGGCACAGGGACACCAAGGTGCTCACAGCGCGGTCTCTGTGAAGGCATGTTGGAAAGGGAGACTTCAGCAAGCTACAAGGTCTCAGAAGAAACCAAACGGACAAAAACAAGGACCCTGAACTAACTTCCAAACTGTGAGAAAGGGATCTCTGTTGTTTAAGGTTCCCAGTGCACTGTAGTTTGTTACAGCAGTCCCAACAAATTCAGACCTTAAGTGCTAACAGTTTAAGTGGGTTTTGGCATTTCTTAATTTTCTAACCAGAGAAATATATTTTTATTTGTGCTTATTTACTAAGAGAACAAACTTTATTTCTTTCCTCATTAGACACAGAAAGTATATGTTCTTTGGACTTCTCTGATAACTTGATGACTACATTTGAAATAGCCACGGCATAAAGTTTAAACATTGGCATTTCAAGTGTTTTGGAGTTATAGATTATATTTCTTCATGATAACACCTTTAAAGCAGTAGCCAGGTGAGTTTTCAAATGAACATCTGGTATTACCTCATCAACTCAAACTCAGACCAGTGTTTCCCTCAATTAGTCACAAAAGTATGCAGCCACGCTCCAAAATTATTAGGTGTAATGTAACTACTCTGTTTCAGAATTCTAAAATGAGGTCTGTGTCCAAAATGGCACCACATCCTAACCCTCTGTCTAGGTTGGTTTTTCTTGCAACCTACCTTTGCGAATCGTCTCATTAAGTGTGATAAGGCTTCAGGATTGGGGCATTCCAGTTTCTTAATGATCTCAAAGCTCTGGTTAAGCTGAGCAAAGACATCAACCACAGAACAGGAGAAGAGGGCATGGTCCGATGTCTGCTGGAACTGAGGGGTGAGAAGAAAGATTGTTTGTGCAAGGAAGGGAGAAAAGGAACTTCACTGTTTCTAAACAATACATACTATCACATCTAGTCCCTGGGTTGGGGTTGAAGTTCAGTGAGGAGGGACCCCATAATCAGCAACCTGTGAACCTGAGACTGCAGCCTTGTAGCTTGCCACCCCCTTGGAACCAAACCATGGGACAGAGAAGGGAAAAGTAGGTTTTTATGCAAGTCTAGAGTTAGGGAAATGAGGTAACGGCTCAATACTCGGTAGAGTTGTTGTCATTGTCATTATTGTCATTGTCATCGTCATCATCATCACTCTCCTCATCCACAAACTTGTTCTCTGACCTCTTTGACCTGCTGGTCTATAGTGCAGAGACTTGCTCTATCTTTTCTTGTCAAGGCATGGTGGTGACACCTGTGAGCCTAGCACTTGATAGGCTAAGGCCGAAGGATCAGGAGTTCAAGACAGGCTTGGACTCACATAGCCTGGGCTACATGATACTTGTCTCATGAACAAACCACAACAAACCAGAGATGATCCTCACTGCTCCCTGGTAAGGTAATTTTAAGGATGGAGAAAATACAGCTGCCCATCTCTAAGATGTAAAACACCACAGAAAAGATAGCTATAAATTAGTCATAAGGTCTTTGTTGAGGTTGATTAAGGGATTACATTACCTTTTTTCAAAGCATGGCTCTTTGTGTGCATGAACATTATGTGTATGCATGTAGAGGCTAGAGGTGGATGATGGGTGTTTTCCTCCTTGGTATGACCTCATTCTCAGAGGGCTCCATGAAAACAGACATTTTGTATATGCCTGGGGACCTTGTAGAGTCAGACTCACAATAAAGAAGAATCTTGTGGCAAAGAAATGATTGATTTTTCTTGTTTCCTTTTTATTTAATTGGTTCCTCCAGCTCTTTGAAATCATGTTAAATCTGCTTAGGTCACCAAGGAATGAAATGAAATGAAACAAAAACCAATGAACCCCACATTTCCTATTTGCTCAGAGGTGAGAAAGGTAACCGAATCCCAGCCTTGTCTGGACTTACTCCATCCTTTTTGTCTCTTCCCAGTGCTCCATGAAGGAATTCCATGGACACATCTTCATTTTCATCTAGCCATTGCATAACAAAAGGCTCAAACCACCTACAAAAAATTAACAAGTTACTTCCCAGGACA
This sequence comes from Rattus norvegicus, assembly GCF_021556685.1. NCBI lineage: Eukaryota > Metazoa > Chordata > Mammalia > Rodentia > Muridae > Rattus > Rattus norvegicus. The sequence goes on from NC_141541.1 coordinate 82,054,306, forward strand.
TCATTTACATGTGGTAACATCCATGTTGCTCCCATATGAGGGTGATTCAGGGTCAGAAATCTCTTTCAGTTTTGTTCCTTTGTAGAGGATTATATTCACCAAATGAACCTTCTTAACTCTCGATCTCTCTCTTTGCACTCCCATGCTGCCTCAAATATGCTTAGCTCCCAACACCTACCCTGCAATTTCCTTTTATTCAAGACTGGAATTCTCGTTGACTGTAGATCTCCTGTGCTGAGTCTTCAGATGTTCTATCTCACCATTCCATAATTCCTTTCCATTGAGCTATGTAGACCCAACAACAGTCAATATACTTTACCTTCAACTTCTTAAACACACCCTGCTTTGGTTTCGTAACTAGTCTGAGGTAAGTTTCAAGGCTCTTTCCCCGCAACGATGCCCAGTTGATCTAGCACCATTTACATAAAAAGTTCATCCATCAGGCAGTGGCATATGTGTGGGTCCATCTCCTGACCACTGTGGCCTCTTGATGCATCTGTGCCTACTAATGTCCTACTCCTCTAAAACTGTTTCTTTTAAAGAAGTCTTGGTAACCAATAATGTCATTCCCTAGCTTTCAAAGATTGCCTCCAACATTGCCTGCTATCAGAAAAGTCCAATCCTTGATCTCAAAAAGAAACTTGGAAATTTTATTGATAAATATCATATTTTTTTAGCCATTTGCTTTTTAAAAACTATAAATATATTTTGATTATGTGTGTCTTTGTATATGTGAATGCAGTGTTTGAAGCCCAGAAGGTATTGGATTTCTTGAAGCTGGAATTACAAGTAGTTTTGAGCCATGTAATGTGAGCTGAGAATTGAACGAAGGTCCGCTGTGAGAGGAGAGTGTGCTGGTACCTGCCGAGCTATGCCTCCAGCCCCCTTAGTTGTTTTCAGACTACTTTTATTTGTTTGGTTTTGGTAGGGCTTATTTTATTGGATTAAGATAGTGTTTAGCTGGACATGGTGCCTCAGGCCTTTAATCCCAGGCACTTGGGAGGCAGAGGCAGGCAGATTTGTGAGTTTGAGGTACCCTGGTCTACAGAGTGAGTTCCAAGACAACCAGGGCCACACGGAAACCCTGTCTTGAAAACCAACCAAACCAGACCAAAGCAACCAAACAAGATAGTTTTCTATTTTTAAAACAGCAATTATTTTTGTAACTGTACACTCTCTCCCGTTTTCTCAGTTTCAGGGACTCACTTCTTATTTTTTAAACCTTAACTGTATAAACTGTTCCTTATATCTTTTGTCATTTATTTTTGTTGAAGAGGGGGCATAATTTACACCCTCTTTTTTATATAGACATTCCCTCTAAACTTACTTTCATGTTATTTTTGTATCTCTTGTGCTGTATATAATTTATCATTAATCTTAACTGTTATATTTTAAATTTTATCTCAGTTCTATAATAATTTCTAATTCATTCTTATAGATTCAAAATTTTGTTAAAAGTCTAACATTTAAATCATAAATCATGGTCTACGAGTGATAAGATTAATGTGTGTTTTCTCTTGGTTTATAGACATTTGGGTCCTCTGGTGAGATAGGTCCTAATTTTCTTGTTGAATGTTACATTGATGCCTATGAGGAATTATTTCTCCTTTAGATTTTGTATATCTTATGTGTGTGTTTTTCCTTCTTGTCTCTATGTGGCATGCATACCTGGTGTCCACAGAGGTCAGAAGAAGTATTAGATCTCCTGGAACCAGAGTTACAGATGGCTGTGAACCATCTGGGAAGTTAACCCAGGTCTACTGCAAGAGCAGCCAGTGCTCCTAACTGCTGGGTTAGATCTCCAGTCTCATGTGGACCTTTTATTGATCATTTACTCTTGGGAGGCACTAAGGGAGAACACCTCCTTTTGGACAAAGCTGGCTCCTGGGACACCACTCTTTTCATGTTTGCTCGTATTTCAATGACAGAGCTCTTCAGAACCCTTCAGATTCATTGAAAACCAGGGCAGTTTTCAAGACCCCATCCCTCCCACCCTCCCCACACCTTATCCCTGCCCCTAGAAGTCTGGACTTCTTAACTATTGTTCCTTTAGCATTGTGGAGCTGTTGAAGTCTCCACTTACTAACATACTCATGGTGACTACTTTCTACTTGATGGCTTTCTTCCCCAGTCTTTACACTTATGTAAATTATGTCAGAGAACTAATTCAAATCTGCAGAGCCCTTGTAAATACTGAGTGAACGGGTGATATACACTTAATACCAGCTTATGGAAATTGAAAAGGGGATCATTGGAGTTAAGTGGAGAAGGTGGCTAGCCCAGTCCTTGAGGTGAACTCTGGGATCAACTGAGAGATTGTGCTTCAGTGTGGAGAGCTATCAAGGAAGACTCCAAGTTACCAACCTCTGGAGAAAATACTTGTGGACACATGCGCTTATTTTTCTGTCCTTCCCTTTCTCTGTGGTTTTGATCCTACACAGATAATGAGCCATCTTAGTGCTGGAAATCAGTATTTGCTTCTCTCTTGGGAGATTATTGTAGACCCTGAACTACTGGCCACTGATCTCGAAGTCTCCAGAATTGCCAGTTGGCCCACAGACCTGAGTGTGGAACATGGTGGGTAGCCACTGCGGTTAGACTTTCTTCTGTGTCCTTCTGCCTTCTCGCAGGTACCTTCTTCATTCTCAGCTGCCTTGGTTGCTCTCTGACTGTTAGATTTTGCTCCCTTTTGAAGCTTGTGCTCAGTAAGCATGCAAGTGTGATTTCAGCTTAATGGAGTAAGTCTAGACAGCTAGATGCAGATGTCTGGCAGACAGCTCCTCTGTTTTACTTCCCTGTTCTCAACCAAGACGCTAGCAACTGCTTTGCATGTGTTTACTTCATGTCCAACTCTTTATTTTCCTCATATGCTAATTGAACAAATTCTGTAAATTCTGTCTTCAGACTTTCTCTCCCATGTGTCTTTCACCCTGTGTTCTCATTTCAAGTGCTTTATATAAATAGTTAGCATTTAAAATATGGTACATCATTTTGTAATATGCTGTTTTTAATTGTTTTAAACTAGTAAGCTTTTTTGACAAAACACATAGCCTTATTTCATTTTATTACCAATTCTTAGGATGTACGCATATTTATTGATATATGCTTTGAAAAATACATACGTTGAGGAAAATTTAAGCCAGTTACTTAACATATACAATGAAAAAGAACAAAGTCTGTATAAAAAGTCATAGACCTCATTACTTTGTATGCCAAATTAAAATATTAATACTTTATCATAAAATAAAAATACATTACTCAATACACTTATGGCATTTGGGGCCAGAACACATAAAACCAATTCTTAGAAATTTTCTAGAAGTTACTTTATCATTTTTTTCAACATGTGCATGTGGAAATCGGATATAGACCTCCAGTGTTTTCCATGGTTATTCCCACTTTACTCATTGAGGCAAAGTCTCTTAGTGACCCCAGAGCTCACTGACTTGCCTAGTCGAACGCAGTAACTTGTCCTAGGGATCTTCTGCTTCCAATTTCAAATTGCTGGGTTTGCTGGTGGGCCTTGTGCCCATGCAGCATCCACATGGGAGCTTGAATTTAAATTCCATTCTGAACATAGCAAGTGCTTGGATTGCTGAGCCACTCCCTTAGCCCAATTCTTAGCAATTTCCAATCATGTAATATGCTGTTATGAAGTCTAGCCATTCTGGCTTATCCTAGCTCTCTTGTGAGGATTCCTCTTACCTGAAGCCTGTATCCTGAGACCCTCCCATGCACCCCTGGAGGTACAGACAGTTAACTTGTATCACTGCACTCTTCCATCTCATGTACCTCTGAGATGAGGAGATTACACCGAGACTGTTAGAATCCAGTCATTACATTGCTCATTAACTCCTAAATCTCTGCTCTGTCCCCCAGTCTCTGTTGCTTCCAATTCTCATGATGCCTAATGCCTGGCACATGCTTCACAGCATCCATTTATAATCGTCTAGTTTAAAGCTTTTCTGATATCACTTTCTAGTGGGAGAACATACTTTAGACCCCACCTGAAGAGCAATACTATTACTATATCAGAGCCTATGCAGATGGACTCTCATTCCATATCAACACTTTTCTGGGTTTTTTTCTCTTGGCATAACCTGATTGAGTTTTTAAAGTCTATGATAGATAGTACATCAGTCTTTCAATTGGGTAACTCTCTTCTTGTGATGTGTTTATACTCTTTAAATTAGCTTATTTCATTATGCTCTGCCTTGTGATTATCAATATTGCCTGAATAAGCTTCTTTGGGGTGAGGCCTTTATCTTACACACCAATCTTTTATAAAGAAGCGTCTGGGTGACCCCTCTGACCAGAATAAAATAGAAGAGTACTGGAGTACATTAAACGCTGAATACTTCTGAGTGGCTGTATGATTACAAATGTATTTGATGGACACTGTGATGGCTAATCTCAACTGTCAATCCAATGAGATCTACAATCACCTGGGTGATGGTCCTCTAAACGTGCCTCTGAGGGACCATCGTCATTCAGTAAACTGATCTATGAAGACCCATCCACTGTGGGAGGCACCATTACCTGGGCTGGGATTCTGAACTCTAAGATAAGTAAGTAAGCTGTGAATAAACATTCATCTGCTTCTCGACTGTGGTTGCAGTGTGACCAGATGCCTCAAGCTCCTGCCTCTGTGACTTTGCTACCATGATAGAGCAGGTGTATTCTATCATATATCTGGGACTATGAATCCAAAGAAAGCAGTCTCCCTTCCATTGTTTCTGTAAGGCATTTCATCAAAGAGAAACTAAGACAGAGACGAACCCATAAGATGAAAATGTCATTGTTAAATAATGATTTCTATTTCAGAGACATGCATTTCTGAGACAGTTATAGCTTATTAAAATGAAAGTCTAGCTATTCAATAAAGCATTCTAGCATTGTCTCACTTTTCATATGTGTGTGTGCTGTGCATATAGGTACATGAATGGTTTTGCACTGTGCATGGGTGCTCATATACATGTTTGAGCATGCGCTGGAGCATCCAAGGTTGTAGTTGGGAATCATTACCCTTCATTTTTCCACCTTATTCAATGAAGCAGAGTTTCTCAATCAACCCCAGACCCCAGTGATATTAGACTAGTCTTTCAAGACAGCTTATTTCAGGGATCCGTTGTCTCTACCCTCTGACTGGACATTGACCCTGCTGAGCTGACATTTTATGTGAGTTTCTGGGGATCCAATGACTGGTTCCTCAAGCTTCTGTGGCAAATGCTTAAACTGCTGTGCTATCTCCCCAGTACTGTGCATTCTAGCACTTCCACAGGAAATAATTTCATCATCTAAACCAGAGCCCATTCTGTATTTTATTTCTCTTCAAATATCTAAGTAAGGCATTCTTGGAATATGCTACACCATCCTCTTAGCCTCAGAGACATGCAAATCTTTCCACATTAGTTTCACTACAGAGATATCTGCATTCAAATGAGAAGTATGTGAAGAGCTTAGTCCTTACCGCTCAGCTGTGATTTTGCAGTACTGTGAATTCAGGACAAAGGGGGAGAGTGGAAATCACTACTTACAGGGAATATTCTGGAACAGCATCCTTGAAGGCAGGAAGTTCTCGTACATACTCATTATAAAACCATTTCACTTTGAAATGCAAATTCATATAATCGGTGCTCTTGCATAAGCGCTGCTTCTCATGTTCTGTAACAGATAAAAATCACACAATTAATAAATGTGGCTCACAGACAATGCCACTGGACTCAGGTTCCGATCGACCATTATTATCAGCATTTCTATAAAGAAGAAACTCGTGGTATCCCAGGCAAAGTGAGTTGCTGAAGGCAAACCTAAGGCTATGCAGCATGCAGAAATAACCCTGGGGGACAAGAAAGATGGCTCAGGAGGTAAGGGGGTTTGCTGCTCTTACAGAGGACTCAAGCTTGGGTCCTAGAGGCCGTGTTCCATAGCATGTGCTAATAATCCTGGGGGACAAGAAAGATGGCTCAGAGGTTAAGAGTGTTTGCTGCTCTTGCAGGGGACCGAAGTTTGGGTCTCAGTGTCCATGTTGGATGGCTCATAGTCACATGAAATTCCAATTCTAGGGGAACTGACACTGTCTTTTTATCTCTGAGGGGACTCGCACTCATGTGCACATAGCCACACACAGATACACACATAATAAAGAAAATAAAACAATCTTGGATCCTGTGAAGGCAGGCCAAGTGATACTGTAAAATGGCTTGATTATGTTAATGTGTCTCCATTGGAAAAAGGTGAGACTTTTGATAAAGACGAACCACATTGTAAAATTTGCATTTATCTGGAGGTTCTCAGACTTTGGCTGCCTTTAGCAAATTACACATTACAGAAAGAACTAACTTGTAAGGGATCAAACATGACTTAAAGTAGAGTCATAATTGTCGATTAACGTGGGGCACCTGTGACAAGTGCATGGTCAGGTCACATCCTGACCTAGTTTTAACACTTAAAGAATTAAGATGATTGAATACAGAAAGATACAATTAACTTAAACCCATACAGTACTTTTTGTTTCCTTAGAGGAATTTCCTAATATGTGACTTAAAGAGGGTAGCCTAAAGCTGTTTACAGAATATGGGTATATAGGACTGAGGAGGAGAAACATATATAACTTTGCTGAATGTGTGTGTTGGATATGAGCTTATTTAGGTAGTGCATATATGTATACCTGTGTATATGTATGGATAAGCATGTCTAGAGGGAAGAGAAAAAGTGGATGTCTTTATTAATTGCATCTATTTGTTTTATTGAGACAGAGTCTCTCACTGAACCTGGGGCTTGCTGCTTTGATTTGGCTGGCCAGTGAGACACAGGGATCCTTCTGTCTCTGCTTCCCTGGTGCTGGGATTACAGTCTCTCACCGGGTATTTCTGGCTTTTTATCTGAGTTCTGGGGATCTGGACTCAACTCTCATGGTGAACAGCAAACCTTTTACTAACAAAGCGTTTCCCCAGCCCTGGAATGCTTTCCTCTCACTAATATTAAACCATTGGCCAAATCTGACAGCAACAATGAATGCAGGCAAACTGTAAATATTTCTGTGTTTCTTCAGGATGTAAGCAGCCTCTGAGAAATCCCTTTGGGAATCAGTGACTCCCACTGAAGCCGAAGGCATTTGCCTCTTTATAGAAGTACCCTATGCCTTGCATTCTGTGGTAAATAATGAAATGTAGATTGAAGAAATTGGATGGTTATTGAGAACAGAAGCCATTCCTGCTTCCTAAAACCAGACCATGGGGTGATGTGAACCCCATAGAGTGTGCAAGACTACAGCCCCAAATCAAACCTTTAAATTATCTGAAAAGTGCTAATTCAAGACACCGTATAGCTGGGCTAGGTGTTCTCACATAGAAAGCGATGAAGCAGTGTTCCAGAACAACACTAAACAAACTGTCAACAAGATGGCTGGCCTCGGCCACCTCCAGTTTTGTCCCTCTTTAGATCTGCAACCATCTTCCCTTTCAGATCCTTGGTATTCCTTCACTTTTGGGAGGAATATTTATTTGATCAATTCATAGATAGGAAATTAACACCACAGTACCCGAAGACACCAATTATGGGAACCTCTTATCCTGTGACTCAGTCATTTATCATTATATAGACCCTATACAGAAATGGCTCGTGGGTTCTTCTACTGCCTGGAATCCAGCATTTGTTGCTGTCCTAGAGGCAAGCTGGTAGGCTAAGCCTCTTCTTTTGTATCTGTATCACTGGGGTGATGACTGATAACCCCTAGGCCTCCAGTCTAGTCCACAATTTACTCCATATCCAGAAATAAATGTTACTGTGCGGCAGTACCTGGGTAAGAAAGACATCACACCAACTTGCCAGGCTCTAAGTATGGTGGGGAAATTCAATAGATTGTTGCATGGTGAAGTATCGTTTTCAAATTAACCTCACATTTTCAAAATCTGGCCCTTATCTAGAAGTCTTTCATAATTATAAGCATGTATGCGCTGGCTGCCTAAGACGGTGAATGCTATGTGATTTCTATTTCCCAGGCCTGTAGATGAGTTGGTTGTGATTGTCATGAAGTCTGGTGTTGAGTCTTTGACATCTAGCTGACCATGGAAGGGTAAATGTGTCACATAGCAGGAATCCCAGTCACATGGGACGGTAAGAGAATAAAATTGCCAGGGCAAAGCCAACCCGGGTCACTGAGTTATGTCTTCTTTCTGTGAGACTGAGGGAAAAAAATGGGGAAATTTGCAGGATCAAATGAAAATGGAACACAGCCTACAGTGAAGGCAGTTTTACGAGATTCTTAGAGCTAAGAGTTCCTACAACTAAAAAAGTAAATCAAAGAGCTAAAATATATAACTCAGTTTTACGTCTCAAGATCCTAAAAAAATCGGAACAAGGCAAAACTAAATCTAGTAGAAAGAAGGAATAATGATCAGAGTGGAAACAGATTAAACGACCAATGCAATAGACCAGTGAAACTGAGATAAATATTACTGAAAAATCCTTTATAAACTGATCCAAGGTATGGAAGAGGGATGAAGAAGGGGAGAGAGATAGAGACACAGACAGACAGACAGACAGACAGACACACAGGCATACACATACACACACCAGAACTCCTAATTACAAATGTGTTACAAAAAAAAAAACCAAAAAAACAAAGAACGAATGGCATAATTAATAGATGGGCAAACAATCTGATGGGCAGACAATTGTCAGAATAAGAATTACAAATGGCCAATACATGTGTAAGAGAAAAAATACCCAACACTTTTAGCTTCCAGAGAGACATGAACCCAAAGGTTCTGTTGTATACCATGTAGAATGACTGTATCCAAATGACGATGGGGATCAGCTAGAGAGGAAAGGAAGAGAGTCCTCTCACGCTGCCGCTAGCTGCTGTGGGAAAACAGTATTGAGGTTTCTTCAAAACCTAAAAACAGAAATTGCACATAATTCAGGTTGACCATGCCCAGGGATCAGAGAGAAAATGAAATCAGGACACACAGAAGAGCTAGCTATGTTTACTGGCACAGTCCTCACAATGGCAAGGTTACAGAATCGAGTGGGTGCCCATGGATGGATGGATAAAAGTGTTGTGTATGTACACAATTGAATTTTGTTCCCCTACCAAGGGGAAAGAAACCGTAACATTCACAGAGGAACAAATGCAACAGGAGACCCTTATGTTATAGGAAACAAAATAGACTTTCAGGGGCAAGGATCACAGGTTTTCTCTCATTCATTGAACCTCAATGGAAAAGAGATCTGAAGGTAAAAGAGTGACTATTAGGGCTAAGGGAGGTAGGAAGCTGGCGGTGGGAGGAGGGAGGAAGGATGAAAAATGATGCGGGGAGGGTAGAATCAATTAAAATGCAGCTTACCCATGCATGGAGCCTCACAATGAAACCAATAACTTGCAGAATGAGCTTGAGTTAAGTTTTACACAAAGCACACACATACAATGCTTTATGAATAAAAAAATAAATGTATGACAACTGGATTTTTTAGGTGTATTCAAAAATTTACATCAATTGTATTATCAATCAATTAAAATTTTTAGAATTAAAATTTTACGCGAAAGTATTCTTTTCGTGAGCTGTAGGATCAGCCATGGTGTGTGGAGATAAATTTGATTTTTAATTCTTTAAGTCCAAGAATTGAGTATAAGCTCAGATTGGGTAGAAAAAGAAGAAATGCAAGTAGAGCTGAGACAAGCAAAAAAGACGGGAAAGAGAACAGAGACAAGAGAACCTCAAAGCAAAGGGCGCCTACAGAGTTTTGAATAGGAAAAAAGTTCAAGCAGGCACGATACATAGTTCAGAAGATGTACTGTCGGACATGTTTGTAAGAAGAATGCAAATAACTGGAAAATTATTATTGCATAGTAATTTCATTGAAATAAAGGTGGCAAAGTGTATTTTCTAGAAGAAGAATTCAATGAATTCTGGGTATAGAAAGGTTAAATATTTAAATATTACCAGTCTGAGTAATATAGTCTCCAAAATACATACTGAAAATTAAATTTTAGCCTTGCCGTCTTTCAAGAAGTTAAAGGAAAATTGGCACTACACAGCAATTCTCTCATGTCACTATAGAGAACTAGTCATTAAGGTAGAAAGGGGGAACACAGCAACAGCTCATGAGTAGGTGGGTCTTGGGCCACCTGTTCCAAGCGTGTTTCCATATTAACAGAATCCTGAAGGGAAGGGTTACCAGGTTCATTAATAGGCATTTATGGAGTGCAGGCCAGATCCCGGGTGAGGCACTGGAATACGAAACAAAGGTTCCAGGAGCCGTGCTCTCCATGTGAAGTGCATTGTGGGTAAGAAGGAAGTGTAATGGATTCAGGAGTGTGGGACTTACAGGGTGCCATAAGGCTGCTGTAGGAGATGAATCTAGCCCACCTGTTAGATAGCCACAGAAATAATTTCCTATAGTGAAATTCAGTGGAGAGGAGAGAAACAATTGGTATCTAAAATGGGACCTCATGCCCTTCAAAAGGACCCTACTTCATGCACAGACTCTCGTCTATGAAGTGACATAACTGTTCCAATAAAAACCCTGCCACCCATTTTCGTCTCTTGTGTTTTGAGATGATTTAATGGTAGTTTGGGTGAACCATATGTATTTCATTAATCTTCCCTTTGCAATACAGCGTTCTCTGCACCATAAAGAGAAGCAGTAATTTTTGTTTTTGTTTTTAAAATAGAATATATGTCTATTTGCTTAGCCAGCTTGAACTTCACTTCTCTCTAAGGACACACACAAGTTCTTTCTTTTTTGTTAATTTATATACTCAATTTAGAACTCAATTTTTAGACACCCCCTCAGTACTTCCCTCTCTGCAGTCCTGCTGTCCCCAGGGCTCCAGGGAGTGCTTCCAGTATCCTGCTTCACTGTAGCTACCCTGGACAGGCCACTTCCTCTTCCTCCCTATCTCTGAGTCTCTCAGTAAGGAGGGATATGGGACAGGAGATAGGAGAGGGCATCTCTGACTTTCTATACATCTAAATCTAGTTTTATTCTTACCTGGGGACTATCTATTTTCATCCTTAAGAAATAACCTAGAAAATAGCAAGGGGCTATTATGGTTTTCTGGGGGAAAAATCTTAGAATTATCAGTTTAAAGTTTATTTGGAAATAGGGTCTCAGGTAGCCACAGCTGGCCTCAAATAGTTATGTAGCTGGAATTGGATAATTTTGAACTCTGATCTTTCTGCTTTTCTAGCATTGGGACCACAAGTGGTTTGAATGTGAAATGTTCAGGATAGTTTCAAGTATTTAACACTTGGTCTCCATTTGGCGGTGCTGCTTGGGGAGGTCTGAGTGGTGCAGCCTTGCTGGAGGAAATACTTCACAAGGGGGTATCTTTGAGAAAAAGAAAGCTTTCACCGTTTCCAATTAGCTCTGTCAACTTCCTGCTTCTGCCGCCATCTTTGCATGCCACTTGCTGCCATGGTTCCTCACCAGGAAGAGAAGGATTCTTATCCTTCTGAAACCTTAAGCCCTAATGTATTCCCCCTTCTCTAAATTGCTTTGGTTGTGGTACTTTATAACAGTAACGGGGAAATAATTAATCCAGATCGATGCATGGTTTGTGCAGAGCTGGGGATTGAACTCAGGACTTCATACATGCTAGCCAAGCACTCTGTCTCTGTCCAGCCACCTTTCCAATGTCAGCTTCTCCTACACAGAAGATAGCCACCAAGCGAAGCTACTTTCCCAACCCTAATGTCTATGTCTTTGAGATTTTGTTTTGTTTTGTTTTTTTCTCACATGCTATCAGCTGATAGCTGCTACTCTCTGTGCATGCATGTAGGAGACTTACAACACCAGCTGATGTCACACTCTGCCAGTTCAAGAGAGTAACTGACACCTCTCCATGAATTTTGCTCCTCGGCTAAGCCAAAAGTGACCTGCGGTATATTGAATTAATTCGTGGTAGAGCTCTGATCTTGAGGGCAGTATAAAGACAAACTGAAATGAGAGGGTACACAGGGTCCACCTGTGATGTTTTCCCATAAACAGCAGGAACAAAGATAACCTTGCATTTATATCCCTTTATTTCTTCACAGAGACTTTCTGTAAACACCATGAACCTCCTGTGGCAAATTTGACTAGTTGCCAAACCTTGTCTCTCTCTTCTTTTTTTGCCCAGGTGCATAAGCAGACTATATGTGCTAGCCTTGCTTGCCGTATGAATTTAGGGCTGAAGAACATCATGGGTCTATGCTTGTTATAAAGAAACTATTATGAAATTTCCCCATCTTCTTACCCTCATATACTGGCCAAATACTGACATCACGGCATAGTTCCAAGGTCCTATAGATAGCAAAACTCCAAAGCTAGGATGTTGGGTCCCTGAGCCACAGGACGTGGTAGAGGTGCCCAAGCTCTGACTTTTACAAGTAAAAACAAAGCAAAAGTTATATTGTGCTAAATTGTCTGTGGTGGAGTTGGGCCACATGCTATTATATTTCATTGTGTCACAGGAAGGTTTTCAAAAGCTATTACTTCTTAATTACTGCCCTACTGTGGTGGTTTGAACATGCCTAGCTCAGGGAGTGGCTCTGTTAGGAGGCGTGGCCTTGTTGAAATAGTTGTGGCCTATTGGAGGGAGTGTATCACTGTGGGGGTGGCAATGAGACCCTCTTTCTAACCACATGGGAGCCAGTCTTCTTCTATTGGCCCTCAGATAAAGATATAGAACTCTCATCTGTTCCTGAACCATGCCTTCCTAGATGTTGCCATGTTTCCACCTTGATAATAATGGGCTGAACCTCTGAACCTGTAAGCCAGGCCCAGTTAAATGTTCTTATAAGAGTTGCCTTTGTCATGGTATCTGTTCATAGCAGTAAAATCATAAATAAGACAGATACCTTCTAACTTCCAGTTACTATATTTTTATTGAGTATGTGTGTGTGGGGGGGGGTAGTTGTGAGACAGGGTCTCATACAGCCCAGACTGGACTTGAACTCATTGTGTAACTGATAATGACCTTGAACACTTGATCCTTCTGCCTTTCTCTTCCTCATTGTGGGATTACAGGCATGTACAACAGAGCCTGGCCTATGGTGGGAATCAGCAGACTCACAGAGAGATCAAACTCAGGGCCCTGATGTTATTAGAACCATTCTGCAAACATTTAAACTAACTGGAAAGGATGTTATAGATTTTAAGAAATGTACTCAAACTACTGTGGTTTGAATGCAATCTGTCTATGGAGCTTTGTGTGTTTAAATGTAATCCCCATTGTGGGGTATTAAATGGGTGGAAACCTAATCTAACTATAGGGTTTAGAGTTGGAGATTTGGAAAATGCTGTTAGATAAGGTCATTAGGGGTCATGGCCACAATTGGACTATGAAGGCTTTAACAAGAGTTCCAGACACACGAGAACACATGTTACTGCCACTATATGATATATCCAATGACAGCATGTGACACTACTCTTGGTCACCTGGAGAGAGGGAATTTTAATTGAGGAAGTACCTCCATCAGCTTGGCCTATGAGCATGTCTGGGTAAATATTTTATTGATTGCTAATTGGTATAGAAGCACTCAGCCCATAGTGGGTAGTGCCACCCCTGGGCAGGTGGTCCTGGGTGGTATAAGAAAGCAGGTTGAGAAAGCTGTGGAGAGCAAGCTGGTAAGCAGCATTCCCCCCTTTACATTATGGCCTTGACCATGGACTGTGATCTGTAAGCCAAACAAACCCTCTCCTTCCCCAATTGATTTTGGTCAGTTTTATCTCAGCAACACACATCAAACTACAGCAGGCTCTCACCAGACCCTATAAATGCTTAACAGACTTTAAACCTCTAGACAGATAAATCTTAATATTTTTTAATGTTGCCTGACTCAGATATTTTGTTATAATCATGAAAATTAACAAATATAACAAAATAAAAAATTAAAATGGTGCCCAACGTGGGCAAGAACCCATGAATATGAGATTAAGAGTCTCATGCTCTACCACTGAGCTAGCTGCTTGTAAATGGAATTAGGCATTCTAGCTTGCCTGTATAAAAGACTGATTCCAGGTATTTATTTACAAGTCATAAGCATAGACTGGGCAGCTACTCTAACTTATTTTCCAGTTATAATGTCCCTTGTTACTTTCTGTTTTTCCTGTCCATATGCCCACGGTCCATCTCATGGCAGCCTCCTCCACCTCCTGTCCTTTCTTCTTCCTTTCTTCTCTCTACCTGCCATGCCTCTCACTTGATCCTCAAGTCCCACCTTCCTCCCTCTACTGCCCAATCACAGGCTCTAGCCTCTTATTGACTAGTAAATCACCAAGTTTTACATAGAGTCATTTGGCCTACTTGGATATCTGTTCATCACTGGGGCAACTGGATCTTGAGAGCCAGCATTTAGCATTAGAATACAAGCAGCATCAAACCAACCCAATACACTCTTGATATAAAATGATCATATATGATAAAATATGCAGTTTTATATGTGAACTGATACCCCTCCAGATCTTCTGGATAGCCTATACTTGGGGTTCTCTGGTGCATTATAGAAAACCACCATATTCTCAGTGACTTAGGAATCATTGCATTTCAGAATCCTAACCCAAACCTGGTTTTCTTTAGTGAGTTTTTTTCCATAGTGCACCTTATACAGAAAAATTTCAACAAAAATACCATAATTGCATCTGCAGTATGCCCTACTAAATATTGATGGGAAAGATTATAATATCAAATTCAGAAATATACTTGAAGTCATCTTAAATCCCATTCAATTATTTATATGTAATGCTGACTCTGTTAATAAAATCCTTTTGAGCTCATGTGACACAAATGATTCTTAAATTTGTTTAGCCATCAATCCTCCTACATTTTTAATTTTGGCAACAAATACTGGACTAGCTCATTACATTTACAAAACAAACCATTTAATTAGCTTTTCCAAACTGCAATATAATAATTTTTGTGCAGAATTTAATCTTTGAATTTCAGTTGGAAATATGAATATTTTACTAGAAGGACAAAAATGCTTACTTAAAATTTTACAGAGGAAAAGCTTGGCAAGTAAGAAAAATCTGGCTCTTTTCCTTTGGAATGTGTTTATTAG
Organism: Rattus norvegicus; assembly: GCF_021556685.1. Lineage (NCBI taxonomy): Eukaryota > Metazoa > Chordata > Mammalia > Rodentia > Muridae > Rattus > Rattus norvegicus. The sequence goes on from NC_141541.1 coordinate 82,069,356, forward strand.
CAATTAGTTGGAAAGGTATATCTTTCCAGAGAGCTAGTATTGATGCACAAACTTTACACATAATATTGAAACATATAATTATATGTGGTTTGTAGGATAGGAGTAGCACACACATAACCAATTTAATTCTTCTGCTTTTTTTGTTTTGAGACAGGGTCATGTGTAGTTCAAATTGTGGCAGAATTCATTATGTAGCTAAGGATAACCTTGAACTCTGGAGCCTCCTGCCTCAACTTCACTGGACTATAGTGTGTGTGCCACAGTACCTAGCTATTCAACCCACTTTCCTGATAATGTCTGACACACCACAGCCCTCCTTTGATGTCATTTACTGCACACTTATTTTTCTGATAATGTCTGACACCACCACAGCCCTCCTTTGATGCCATTTACTGCACACTTATTTTGCTTTGTCCCAAGAGATGGGTAGCATACATTGTTCTTTCTATACAGTCTTAAAACGTTTTCCTTGCTGATTGACACCGTTTTCTACTCCCTATAGGAGCTGATGCACAGCCAGAGGTAATATCAAATAAGAAGCAGAGGTTTGGGTCAGGGTCTACAAGGTTATGCAAATGCCCTGTGTTCACACAGGCACAAGCTTATTACCTGGAAACTTTTGAGTACCTGATTGCTGTAAACATTTGCGCGCGTGCGCACACGCACACACACACACACACACACACACACACACACACACACACGCCCCTTTGATACTGTAACTCTTTAATAAGTATACAGAGAGAGTTTGTGGGTTCTTACTCATACCCTGAGATAATCAAGACATTTGGGATAAGTCTGATGATGATCTAACGACATTGGTGGCTCTCTGAAGGTGAGGAAACACCTAAAATTCTGGCTGCCAAAGTAAGGTATGATATTAGCAAGGCAGAATCAAGGAGGAAGAAAACAAAACTACATGTAACATGTTAAATAAAAGGATCTTGAGTCTTCCATAAATGAGAGCAAGCAAAGAGGTTAAGAAATCTTAATCAGAAAAGTAGATCACATTTGTCAATAATGGCTGACTGATGTATTTCTGACAATACAACTATATACAGAGAGAGAGAGAGAGAGAGAGAGAGAGAGAGAGAGAGAGAGAGAGAGAGAGAGAGAAAATGAAGCTAAAGAAAAAAAGGAACTAATGCCTTGCTCTGTGACTACTGTGATAGATGCTGGGAGCTCAGGAGGAGCAGGCAACCTGCTCAGGATTCCAGCAACTTCCTCAGCAGAAGCCCAGAAAAATATTCAGGCTTTCTGAGTTTATAAAAGTGCACATCCTGTGGATAGATTAGCCACCTAGATCCTCCAATGCATCTACTTAGAATTCTAATCTAGACCTTCTGGCAACAAAGCTGGTTGAAAAGCTCACAGCAGGCAACCACCTCCTGGAGAAGGCTGGGGCTCCCCCCTCCCTGGCCCAGATTGTCAGGAGCAGCAGGCATGTAGGTCCTTATCTGGGCTAGAATAGACAGCCATAAGTAAAATAAACACCGTGTGGATGGAACACTGTTCAAAACAAAGGGGAGCACCAGTTTGAAACACAATGGTAAATTTCAGGCACCAAAGAAGCTACTGCCATGAGCCAAGCGTCCCTGGAACAAGGAAAAACATTTAAAAAGAAACACATAGACTCCTTTTAGCTTTTGATTTTTTTCCTTTAAAATGTATTACTATAATAATCATTATTCTGTGTGTATATTACATGGGGGCACAGTACATAGCCCTTGAGAACTTGGGAGGTCAGAGGACACCTTTGTAGGGTTAGTTCTCTCCCTCCCCTTTTACATGGTTCTTGGGACTGAACTCAGGTTGGTTGCCTAGCATGTACTTTTAATTACCAAGATATCTCACCAACCCAGTATTGAGTTCTCTTCTTCAGTATCTTAACAATGGAGGCTATGCAGAGTATTTTCAAGAGTCAGAACTGGGAACTGAAAGGTAGATTTCATTCGTGTTTATTATTTATTATGAACCAGGTACTATTCTACTCTGAAAGAATACAACACAGAAGAAAATGGTATCTTGACTCTCAATGGCTTATGATACAGAGGCGAGAGACAGACAAGCACTACTAGATGTCATGTAGAAGGCTGGAAAGGGCAGAAGGTGTGAGAGAGAGAGATGAGGCTAGAGTAACTTCTTCAGTAGAGTATTCAGGAGATCTCTAGTGAGAGGAAGCCAGAGCAAAGGCATCCATGCAATCATTTCCCAGAATGCCATGTTTAGGAAAAGGACAAAGTGGCAGACTAAAGCAGAAAAAGTAGTCTAAAGTCTAAAGAGTCCAGTGGGGGTAGGGAGGGGTAGGAGGATCCTGCTGAGTTCAGTACAGAGAGGTCCCAGGACCAGATCCTTTTCCTGTGCCATGAATAGCTTTGGGTTATTTGTATCTAATCCACATACTTAAAATGTCACTGTGGTTCCTGTCTGGAATAGAGATTCTGGGAGACTGAAGAAGCAGAGGCATAGGAGCAAGTGCAAAGGCACTGTGGTAGAAAAAGCTCAGGTGAGCACGCAAAGACTGTGTGGTAGGTGGGGTGAGGTGTTATGGGGTGGGATAGACTTCTCGTACTGGAGCTTTCCAGTATATACTGTCACCTCCCATCCCTTTCCTTCCAAAATTAACATTCTAAGAAGGGTAATGGCAGTTTACTAAGTGCTCCCACCATCTTTTATGCATAAAACCATAGACAGGCATATGGAAGAAAAAATAGATTGAGAAATATGCAACGGGAAAGCCGAAGACATGGCATAGAAATTAACAAGGGCTGTTCTTCCAGAGGATCTGCAAGGTTCTCAGCACCCACATGTCATCTCACAACTGCCCGTGACTCTAGCTCAATGGGATCTATATCTTCTTCTGAGCCTCATGAGAATTGCATGCACTCAGTGTACATACATGCATGCAGGTAAAACACTTACACAGGTAAAGTAAATATAAGCAAATCTTTAGATGATATATAAAGGGATGGCTTTTTGCCATACCCTGTTGCATTTTCCCACCCTGTAGGAAGGGGTCTAATCAACACTGGTCTTGGTCTGTACGTGTTTTGGCTTATAGAATCTACAAGGGCAAATCATAGTTAGATCTCAAACACCCAATTTTCTGCAGTGAAAGGCCCTGTTTATGCCTTCCATTTTTATTAAGACTTGTCAATAAAATGCAGAAGTGATTTTTCCTTTAACACGTAGGCTATATAAACTACTCAAAAGTAATCAATCGCTTGTATTTCTCAGATGTTTATAACTTTTTACTGCATGACCATTGCTTAAAATATTTTTATTACAAAACTCAAATCTTTACAGAATTTCTTGTGATTTTCTGTACACTAGTCATTACTTATTTAAAAATAACTTAGTGTTCAAACATCTTTTCTAGAGACAAAATCAATTTTTAATCAATTATTTATGGTACCCTAAACAAAAAGAAAGTAGTTCTGGTATTGGTAGGTGTAAAATAAGTGATTTCCCTTAGTATTGTGGGTTTGGTGTCATTTCCTTATTTCTCAGAAGAAATGGAAGTAGTCACTAGCCATTAAGATAAAGTGAAGAGACATTTATTTAGATTAGTTTGTAAATAATTGACAAACTAAATATTTGACTATATTTGAGCTTATTTTTGATGCCTTTTTCTTGATAATTTATTTGTTTAATAAGTTCAAGTTTTCTTTCTCTTTGTGATTAGTTTAACTTTAATAAGATAGGTTTGAGTTCATCATCTTTAAGAAAAGTAGCCGAGCAGGACACCTTACCACAGCCTGTCTCACTCTCCAGGAGGCTGGAGTGGGGCTCTGTGGGTAGAGCATGAAGACTTGGGTTTCATCCTGGGTGTGGTGGGGAACACCTATAATCCCAGCACTTGGGAGGTATAGGCAAGAGGATCAGAAATTCAAAATCATCCTCAACTCAATAGTGAGTTTAGGACTAGCCCTGGGCCATGTAAAACCTTACACAGAGAGGGGGAAGTGAGAGGGAGAGGGGGAGAGAGGGGGAGGAGGGAGGGGAGGGGGAGGGGGAGGGAGAAGTTCATGAATACAAGTACATTCATGATCTCTGGAAAATAAAACTGAGCCACAACCATGTCCAAAATCTAGGAAGCCTTTTCAAAGGATCTGGTCCTTCCCACACGTTTTGAGTATGACCTAGTGAGGCTGGGCTCTGCTTCCACATCTTACTGCCAGTTCTCCACCTCCAATTGTTTGCCGGGTATGAAAAGCTGTTCCTCTGTTTCACTCAGAGGAAAATCCAGGGCAGCTTATTTTCTCCGGAAGATGCTTGTTAACACACCAGACACCTATAACACAGTAGCTGTGTCCCTAGAATGAGAACTGAGCTGAGCTTAGGGCAGTGGGGGTTGGGAGGAGGGGAGGAAGAGGAAGAGGGAAAGGAAGGGAGAGGCAGAGAGAGGCAGATACACACACACATACACACACACACACACACAGACAGAGAGACAGAGAAAGTGTGTGTGTGTGTGTGTGTGTGAGAGAGAGAGAGAGAGAGAGAGAGAGAGAGAGAGAGAGAGACAGAGAGACAGAGAGACAGAGAGAGAGACAGAGAGAGAGAATGAATGTATGTGTATATAGAAAGATCTATGCTCAGGTTTAGCTCAAGAAGAATACCCCCAGTCTACTCTAAGAGCAGCCTATTCTTTCCAGATGAATCTTGGGGGCCCTAGAATACTAACAGGATGTGGAGAATACTCCAATCTTTGCAGATGAATCTTGGGAGTCCTAGGGTACTAACAGGTTGTGGTATGCCCTACTTTTCAATGTGACACTAAAAGCTGACACAGATTGGATGCATTCAGGAAAAACAAAAACAAAACAAAACCACAACAACCACAAAAAATAAAACAGAAAGCTACTAAAATCTTTGCCAGATTAGTTGCAGGGAAGAACACTACTCAACAGGGATTTCAAAGTAATGATCAGAAAAATGCTCATCGATGGCAGGAGAAAAACAAGAACAAAGAGAATCTTAACAAAGAAAAAGAACAAAATGTACCCAACAACAATTGTGTAGGCAAAGACTACTACAACAAGCCGAGAAAACGAAGGAGGATCAAGGGAAGATGAAATCAGTCAGGAGGAAGGATCAGGGAGCTTGATGATAGGCATTGGAAGTAACTCAACCTGTGCGATCGAGATAAACGTGAATGAAGGAGGAAGACAGTCCAAGACACACCAGCAGGCATGCCAGGAGGAGAGATGGAGAGAGGACAGAAGACGTCAATAAAAGCAATGGTGGAAATGTCCCCAGTCTTGGCAAAGGAAACAGAATCAAGATCCAGGAAGCTAGAGAAGTCAAATGACTTCTAGGAAGCCCACCCCAAGACACATCATTCCCTACATCATAAACTCTTAACATCTATGGATGGAGAGTTCTTTGAAGGCATAAAAAAGAAAATTGTTAGGTATAAGGAAATCTTAGTGTCAGCCTTGTAGGCAGAAGGTGATGGATAACAAACCACAGATCCTGAAGGACAAACCACTTAAGATCCTTTGAGTAAGTACCCAGCATCCAACAATCCTGAGTGTTAAATGCAAAGAGGTGATCTGGCTGATGAGATGGTTCACTGATGCAGCCTGATGACCTGAGTTCAATACCTGAGATCCACTCGATGGAAGAAGAGAACCCATTCCTGCAAATTGTCCTCTGACCTCCACAGGCATCACCCTCACATACCTACATAAACGCAGACCGATTAAATGAATGGATACTAATAAAAGATAAAACTACAAGGTAGAGGCAGAAATAGAACTCACAGCCGCTGTGACCACTGGTCCCAACTCACAGGACTGCTTCCATACATCTCTAGAACAATACTGCTCTGTACAGTAGCTAGAAGTTTAGGGATCTCCCAGCAACTTTATGACCCAATATTAGCTTCCCGCATTAGCACTAAAAGATCATCTACTGATTTCTTTTCATCCTTTATCTTTTCTTATTTTCATAGCTCCGAGTAATCTGTACCAGGGAGGTGTGCTTTCCTTTTTGAATTTTATTTAGTAATTTTCCAAGTACTAAAGTCACATGTGCTTATTACACGCAAGCTCCTCCCCCCCACATAAACACACACACACACACACACACACACACACACACACACACACACACACACACACACACCAGTCTCTCAATTCCAATACCATCCTTCTACTGAATGCCCCTAGAATACTTACCAGACCTTCCCCTTCTGAAATAGAAGCTACATAGGTACATCTACGCACGTGTGTATGTGTGTGTGTGTATGCATTCATACATGGGTGCATATGTTTATGTGTACTCGTGTAATTTGTGCAGGGGTTCACTTTTCTTCTTTGATCACTCTGAATATCCTTATGATTGTCCTGAACTTTCTGGGATTTTATCCACTTTATTCTAACAGAGGGATATTGCATTGGAATTAGTACATGCATTGCATGTATCTGGATGTGTGTGTGCAGGCATGTATGTATATGTGTGTGTGCGCACACATGTAGACCCAGACGAGGGCATTGGATCCCCTGGAACTGGAGTTACACTTGCCAAGTGCTGGAGGGGATTCTGAGAACTGAACTTCAGTCCTTTGCAAGAGAATGCTTTTAACTGTAGAGTCATCTCTCCAGGGCCTTAGTAAATACTTGAATGAGTCACAAAATTATATAAGTTCTAATGCACAGAAAAGCATTTTTAATATGTTTTAAATTTTTTTCAAGACATCTTTATTTCTGAGCCCTGAATACCTGTTCTTAGGAAAGTACTCAACAAAATTCTATACTTCCTAGAGTCACACTATGTATCTCTCATTCTCTACTGTACAATTCCAGTTTCCTAGAAGTGATGCACCTTTTACATGCACATGATTCCTCCTAAAATTTTAAGTCTCTTATTTCTTGCCATTCAAATGACCTTTTGATTAATTTTCACATTATTCAGCCAAAGACATACCCTTTTTCTTGTGTTAACTTTAGCTATGGAATTTCCAAAACTGTATTTAGTTTAAATGTAATTTTTCACCTTTTAGAAGACAAAAAATTAAAGTTTTAATAAATAATCATATCTTTCCAACTTTATGGTTTATTTAAAAATCAACTGGTAAATATATTAATTATAATATTTTAATTAATATTTATAACATTAATTAACCAACATTACCAACTAAATTAATTAATATTGAATGTATTATAATTAATATTTATCATTAATTTATAATAATTGTAATATATTATAATGTATAATTTTAAGAATGGAAAACTGTATTAAGAGATCACTAAGATATCAACATAAAGTTTCTGGGAGTTGTATTGAGACAAAAATAGCTCAGGGCAACTTTTCTCTGCTCTGGGAAAATTTCTTGCAAATAGCTAAGAAAAGATAAATACACTGTCTATTTCAGAAAGCTTCTACACTTTGCATGGCTTCTTCAAAGCTCTTTAGTGTTGATTGTCTCTTCCCATGTTCTGTCTTCTACCCTGCACCCCATCCTCACTGACTTAATCCCTCACCTTTTTTCTCCCCCTTTGCCCTCCATACCACCTGCACCGTATCCTTTGCCTTGAAGTTCAGTCCCACCATGACTGCCTGCTTCTGACTTCTCTGAGCTCTCCACCATGGGCACACAGGGAACACGGAGTGGATGCTATACGTTTAAATAGAGAACATGAGAAGTGGGAGGGACATGGGAAAGGAAAGAATTAGATGGGAAGGGGTAGAAGTGGATTTGATCAAAATGTATAATATGCCCGTGTGACATTCTTAAATGTTAAAAAAGTAAAAATAAAATAAATCTTAATAAAACCCAAGAAAGATGAACACACTGTTCAAAAACAGTGCAGTGTTCAGAGATAAGAAATATAGAAAACCAGTAAAACATGTTCATCCAACTGTATGAACAGCTCACAAAGGAGAATCGTACTCCACAGTACTATTTTTCACAAGGGATTCTGTTAGAGGTTGTACATGGTGACAATGTACTCACAAGTTATAGGCAAGCAGGCGCCAACTAAGCAATTCAACAGAATCACAAATGGCACAGCTTACTGGAAATTCTTACTACATCAGGATTGACTTGGACTCTTCAGTGCTTCATATCTTTATTATCTCTGCTACCTTCATTTTGTATATTCGTGTGTGTGCATGTAGGTGGTGTGTATATGTGTGTAGGTGACTGTGCATGTCTGTTTGCATTTGTGTGTATAAATGTGTGTATGTGAGCATGCATGTGTGTGCATGTACGTGGTATGTATATGTGTTGTAGGTGAATGTGTGTGCTTGTGTGCATAAAGATGCATGTATGTGCGCGTACACATGTGTGTACATGTGTGAGTGCATGTGTGTTTGTGTGCACATGTATGTGCGCGTACACATGTGTGTACATGTGTGAGTGCATGTGTGTTTGTGTGCACATGTGTGTGCATGTGCATGTGTATGTGCTTGTGGTGTATGTGTGGGATGTGTGTGTGTGTGTGTGTGTGCACATGTATGATTAACAAAACACAAAACTATGTAGATGGCAGATCTAATGCTGTGCACTGGTCCACATTTCCTCCAATTCTTCCTCTCACTTTCTCTTGTGGTTCAACTCCCTACCAATAAAGTCATCCTTTCAAATTATCCACTTCAGGTATTTTATGCTTTGAAAAGCATCTTTCTCTATATAAAATCAGAGATTTGATAAGAACAGAAGAAAAGACATTGACTATGCTGTTTTAGGATAAAAAAAGTGACCCCCCCCTAGTAATGTCCAATCTATTTTTTCACTAAAACCCACAAATTTCCTTGGGCAGAGTTCAGAGATTCCAAAAATATTTAATTCAGAAGGTCTCTAGTTCTCTCATGGCCAGAGACTGAAGATGTTAGAATTGGGGAATTCTTTTAAATCTTTTTTAACCTAACAGGTATCCTTTCCTGGAATCCATACTTATGTCTCTGAAATTATGAGGAAAACTGAATACTTGAGATGGAAACTGAACTGACCCATTTTCCTCTTATCTCTACACTCTTAGTAACTCCAAGGCCACGAGGCTTCATGGTAACCCACTCCTGCTATAAAGAGGCTCTGCCTTTCTCTTTATTGAGTTCCTTATAATAAAACACTTCTTTCCAAAACTCACCCATTGTGGTCTGTGAATTTCATCCTTCAAATTCATAAGACAAGGACTCAAATGCTATTGACAGGGCGTGACTTTGATGGCTTCTGAATTTCTATGTACAACCAAGATGAGAAATGCTCCATTGTTCTCAAAGACACCCTGATTCCCTGTATCATCTTCATTTCTCTGTCTTACTTACTGAAAACTGTGTTCTCCATGTGAAAGCCTCAATATATATATATATATATATATATACATACATACATACATACATATATATATATATATATATATATATATATATATATATATATATATATTGAGGCTAGGTCTGATGCTATGTATACAAATGCTAAATTCTGAATCCCAAGTTCTGATTGCCATCCAGACGAGTGCATTCTGCCTTTGGTGTGTAAACTTTGCTCCCCAATTTAACTTTGATTAATTAATAAAAGACGAGAGCCTGTGATTGGACAGGAAAGAGAGAAAGGCAGGACTTGAGTGAAGGGTCTCAGGAAAGACCAGGAAAAAAAGTAATGGGAATATGGAGAGGAGGAGGCCACCATGAGACCAGATGAGTCATGTGCACCCTGAGGCCAGGCCACTGAAGCAAGTAACACAGGGCATACGATTTGGATGTAGGTGAGTATAATACAGAACTTGCCTAATTAGGCTTACAGCTTGTAAATAAAATAGCAGGTTTCTGTGTTTTTATATGGTTTAGCTAGGATAAATAGTTCATTTACATGTATGTTTGCCAATGCCCATGCCTGTGTGCAGAAGGAGGTATGGCTATTTTAATGGGAATGGCACTATAGACTCATGTGTTTGAATGCTTGGCCCATAGGGAGTGGCACTATTAGGAGGTGTGGCCGTGTTGGAGGAAGTGGATCACTGTGGACATATGCATACTTTAAGCTCTTATACGTTCAGGCTAGGCCTGGTGGGCCAGGCTCTTCCTGCTGCCTGCAGGGGAAGATGTAGAGCTCTCAGCTCCTTCTCCAGCACCATGCCTGCCTGCTGCCATGCTTCCTGCCATGATGATAATGGACTAAAACTCTGAAGCTGTAAGCGAGCCCCCAATTAAACATTTTCTTTTGTAAGAGTTGCTATGGTCACGGTGTCTCTTCACAACAGTAGAAACCTTAAGACAGAAGGCTGGAAGGAGGAGTTGGGTGTCCTACTTTATGATTCTTCATCTTTCTTCCTGTGACGAGGTTTCTCTTGGAACTGGAAGCTAGGCTAGAAGTGTTCAGACCCCAGTGATCCTTTTGCCTTCACCGCTCCCCACAGCTCTGAGGCTACAACCAGTTATTTCTGGATTGTTTGTTTGTTTGTTTTGGTTTTCACATGGGCTCTGAGGATCCCAGTGTAGGTCCTCATGCTTGCACAAAGATGGTTGTTCCAATACCAAGATGAAAACCAGAAGGTTTAGAGAATTAGCACAGTATGTATACAAATCAAATCATAGGCTAATAGATTATTTCCCTAGATTACACTTAAGCTAAATGAATCAAAATGGATTATATAACACAATAAAGTTCTACAACAAAAATAATGCAAATCCAATGGGAAATGCCTCGAGGAAAAATTATACTTGTAGACATTTTTTAAAAAAAATGAGAATCTGAATTGTGTAAATAATGCATATGAATGGAAGCTTCAAACAGTGTTGAATGAATGGAGGACCAACGCCGAAGGGCAAGAATGAAACGAAAAACAATAGGAAGAAGTAAGACGGGCCAACACACACACAAAACAGATACTCATTTCCTTAGTTGCAACATATGTTCAAGTCTAGGCTGGGAGTTTCGATTTGTAAGCACAATAGCAAACTTAAAGTCATTACAGTGTTCTCTTCAGCCAGCCGTGTGCAGAAAGAACAGCCATCTATTGCTTGTGGCAGTAAGCGCATTTGAAAACACTGGGAAATAATTTGGCAATGAGTCCCAAAAGGCATATAGCATTTATCTTCTTTGAGTCAGTAATTCCTAGTAGTTCACCCAAAGGTATAAACAAAATAAGGAAAAGAACAAAATACAAGTATGCCTTTGCTGAACTATCCATTACACCTTAAGGAATACTAACAAGTCCATTATCTGAAAATAGAAAGTGATGGAAATAATGATAGTCAGAGTTCAGGGGGCTATTATGTAATGATGAGCCCACCAGGGTGTTTAAAATGCAGAAACAATACCGAAGTGCACCAGCACCAGCCTTGCCGTCGTATGAATTCTATATGTAAATGAGATTGGGCACATGCAGGATGACTGACTCCTAAAGACATTCTTCTGCACCCATGGGTTGGTGACTTGCTCAGCCTCGTCATGCTGGGCAGTGTGCAGAGAGTGAGAGACTTTGGAACGCTCAGTAGGAAGTGTGGTGTCTTCATCAGAACCCCTCTGCGGGCTCAGGGAACTGTGTGGAAGAGGAGGCATGGAGATTCTAAGAACCAGAGAGGATGGACGACGCCAAGGAAGCAGTGCGTTTCAGACACAATAGGACTGGTGCACATGAACTCTGGAGACTGTGGTAGTACATGTGGGGTCAAGCCAAATGGGGTGCCGGGGTGGCAAGAAGTAGAAGTAAACATGTGCCCTCATTCCTAACCAAGAAGCTATCTGCAAATGATGACCATGTGCAAAGGAAAAAAGTAGTTCTCCAATGGAGTCTCACTGGGTATATAACCACACTTAAGTTTAAGGCTGGCCCCATATTGTATTATTTGGACTTTTTTTTTTAACTTACTGGTCATCACCTTGTATATTTTGGTTTCTGGTTTCTCTCTCTCTCTCTCTCTCTCTCTCTCTCTCTCTCTCTCTCTCTGTGTGTGTGTGTGTGTGTGTGTGTGTGTGCGTGTGTGCGTGTCTTATGAGTTTTCTTTTCAAAATATACACTCTTGTTTCTTTGCTCTTTTATTTGTTTGTTTTCTAAACAGAGAGAGAATATATAGAGAGTTGGGTGGATGGGGAGGTGGGGAAGATCTGGTAGGAGCTGCGGGATGGGGAGCCATGATCAGAATATATTGTCTGAAAAAATATTCTCAATTAAAAGTTCTATTTGCATATATAACACTAGAAAGTAGGACGGAAAGATCATGGTCAATTTGAAATTTTATGCATTAGAATTGAGCAGTAACTGGGCTAGTTGTTTATTTTACAGTGTTGAAATTTGTGTCAGCACAAATGAAGCTTAAGCAAAGGTTTTTGTACTGAGAGAAATTTCAGCTGGCAGAGAAGGGAGAGGTAAGATCTATCTTTGAGTTCAGACAGATCTTAGGTAGTGGGAACGAGGCAGTTTGTATGGCCCATCACCTAATAGGGTTTCCATGGAGACAATGTTCTGGACTTGTGGGTATGAGAGGCAGAAGAGAGGGAGGAAGATAGACGTGAGAATGGACAAAGCATTGATTGCCAGCACCTCAGGAGTGAGGGCAAGAGGACAGCCTGACCTGGGGATCTGAGTGAGAGACCTGGGTCAGAGTGATGAGACTCTGAAACCACAGGAGATGGAGGAAGAGAGGCTTTGGAGAATTGGACAGTTTCTTGAAGTTCTGGCAGGATCTAGAAATGTTACCCAAATCGGCTATCTATAGGGAATGGTTATACCTCAAAGACAGGTGGCTTGTAAGTAGTCCAAAAATTAGAGAAATTGCAGGCATGCATCAACACATGCAAGGAGGATGAACATTAAAGTGTATTCTCCTTATCATCTTAGAGATGGGAGAAAGATGATGATTATGCAAATCTGGAACAAGGAATGAGGGCTCTGTATGTTGACTAGACTCTAGAGTAATTAATCTCCATTTAAAGTCTATGCTCTTAAAATATGCATACTTACAGTTGGCAAGTACAAAGCTTAGAAAGTGGAAAATTCTATGTTTGGGTCTCAGTTTGATTATAGACATGAAAGTTTTTGCTAGAAGAAAAGCAAACAGATGGCTTTTTATATTGAAATCCCTTTCTATACATATTTTAGAGGAAGAATCAGGGTCATGAAGAAATGTACGCAAGGAATTTATCTAGACACAGACTCTGTGCACGATTCAGCTATCCTGTTCAACTCCAGCCATTGGCTGGGTAGTTTGACCTCAAATGCCAACACTGGCTGGGCTATAATGCAATTTATCCCCCTGCTCCCCACCCTAGGAGAATCTAAGGGCTTTAATTAAGTACAGTCCATCAAATTGTCTGAAAGCTAAACAGGGGATCACTTGAAACTTACTGTTTTTCTCTTTGGAACAATGTCTCCTTACGATTTACAATAAATTACAGGTTTTTGCTCTCAATGAAAATAAGACACCCCACACCCCCCACACTTCCTCTTATCATGTACCTTACAAGTTTCCTGCTCAAACCATAGTGGCAGAGACTTAAAAGGTAAATTCTAAAGATGGAATGCAGGAGTTAAGCAGCAGAGTCTGAGGAAGAGAGTTCAGTCCCAAGCTGAGTCTGTACCCTCTCATCAGCCATTTTTTACTTGAAACAGGGCTGACCGGACTCACTCACTTCTTGGACAACCCTTAATAGCCAACCAGCCCAGCCAACACTTTCCCCATATAAACTTCTCTGCAAGTAACCTTCACCTGATGTCTGACTTCTGGGAGTGGCTGAGCTCTGTGCAATGAAGCTAGAAAAACGAATAAAGGAAAAGACAAGGCTGTTATGTGAGCGATCAAATCACTCAGGATCACCTTGGATTCTTTTTATTACAAACCACCCAAATGTTTTGGGAATTATAAATTTTATAAATCTTGGAGCCATCTGTTGAGTAGAGGGTTTATTTTTTTCCAGCTTTTATAATAGATGCAACAACAATATTTAGATGCTACTGAATATGTATGTAGAGCCTGCCAGCTAGAAAGTGTTCCGTGACTAAAATATCATAAGCATAATAAAAGACCCAAAGACGGATGTGTTTCCTCTTCTGCAACTTTCTGTGGGACTCGCCAGCAAGAAAAACAACACTAAACAGTGACCAGTGAGAGCAGGCATCTAAGGAAGGAACCAGTTTTACAGAGACAGCAAGCAGGTGAACACACGCGTACACAAAACGAGCTCAAAGCACAGTCTCATCTCTTGTAGACGTTACTAAGTTCACGTCTGCCTAAATATTTGTGAGAATTTGACTAATGCCTGGTTCCTGGGTAAACAATGACCTTCCCAAGGGCAGAGCTTCTGTCTTTTTTAGTCTAAAATACTTAGCACAGTCTTTAATACAGATCACATATTTTATGTTAGCATACTACATACTATACACACCCACCCACCCACTCATACTCATGAGTAGCTAACTGCATAAGTAACTCCTTATCACAGTTGGGTATATTTAATAACAGGGCACAGATTGACTGATAGCGTAAGTCAGGTTTGAGGCTAGCTTTGAACTGACAACCTACAGAAGGACTCACGCTTAGCAGTAGGGATGCTGTAGAGTCACGTGATCTGCACTCCGTGACACCGTTTCTGTAGTTTCACTAGTTTCTTCTGCTTTCTTCACAAGTCTCTCGTCTTTGCCAAACCATGTAACTACTTGTAAAAGGTACAGTTACTGTGGCTGCTGGCCATTCTGGACTCTCAACCTGTCTACCGTGCCAAGGGGAGTAATTTACAGAGTTTAAAATTAATTGTCACTGGTGCTGCAGAGATGGCTCAGTGGTTAAGGGCACTTGCTGCTCTTGCAGGGCAACTAGGTTCAGTTCCCAACCCCCATGTTGGAAGGTTCACAGCCACCTAGGACTTCAGCTCCAGAGAATCTGCCATCTGCTTCTGGCCTCCACAGGCAAGTCCACGCCTGTGTATCACATGCATTTACACAGGCAGATAGGCAGGCAGGCAGGCAGGCATGTGCAAGAGAGTGTGAGTGTTTGTGTGTGCACGTGTACACATGTGTGTGTGTATACATACTCACGGGTACACTAAATAAATAATTTTAAAATTGATAATCCTTTGATACTTGCTCAGTGGCATTCAAACTCACATTAAATGCACTATGACACATCCACTGCTGTAAGAGAATCGACTGTACCAAATATCCTCAGGAATGGCAAAGAAATTCATTTCATCAAATGTCAGAGCTTACAACCGATAAGGCCAGATAGATAGGCACTTTAATATTCTGCCATTCATGATAGGGTGTGGCGCAGTTTATCTAAGATACTGGGTCAGACATTCTAAACAGACAGCCATTGGAGACAGGGGTACACCCTCAGGGTTCTTACCAGGACGGAGGAAACATGCTGGGTTCTCAGGCAGGAAAACAAAGTTGTGATGAGGGCAATGAAACTGGCAGAAGAGCTCTCCAGTGGCAGCCCTTATATGATAGCTGCCAATATGGCGGGTCCCAGTATGGTGGCCTAAAGGCCAAGAAGATCTAAAACCTGAGGGGCATTGAGTTGGCTCACCTAGTAAAAGAAGTTGCCACAAAAGCTTGACAACCTGAGTTCCATCCCTAGAACTCACAAAAGTTTTCCTCTGACCTCCATATATATATATATATATATATATATATATATATATATATATATATATATATATGTGTGTGTGTGTGTGTGTGTGTGTGTGTGTGTGTGTGTATGTATGTGCAGGGCATGCATATATGTACACATGCATGCGAGCACACACAGACACACACACACACACACACACACACCATTAAGTTAAAAATAAGTAAAATTCTGAATTATTTTAGCAAATTTGATTGTGTCACAAATCCAAGTAGCATCTACTTTATATTTTTTTTCCCTTGAAAACAAAACCTAATAAAATCAGGGTTTGAAGAGATAGTAGATCATTTAAAGGCATGCACTGTACTTGAAGAGGGTCAAATTTTAGTTTCCAGTACCCTTGTCAGGTGCCTGGACTCCATACAATTGGCTGTAACTCCAGCTCTCAAGGATCTGATACCTTTAGCTTCTGTGACCACTCATACTCACGTGTACAAACACACACAGACACATACATATGCATAATGCTAAAAAAAATAAAAATCTTAACAAAACCAAACAGAGGCCAAACACATACTTTGCTTGCAATCTTCCACCCTGAGTAGAGTTTTTCCAAATTACTTTGTTTGTAAAGGCAGTAGGAAGGTAAACCTTTTTGAAATTAAACAGCATTACTCTGCCCAGTGTTTCTCCAAGGAGAACTTGAGATATGGTTTATGTTATCCAAAATTCCCATGGGGAGTGTACTTCACTAAGTGGACAAGGTCGGTCTAAACCCAAGTACAAAGTGTCCCCTCCCCTGCACTATTGATCTGAATACAGTTACCAAATGCCACATCCTCCCCACAGACATGGACGAGAGAAGGATCTGTGCTCTTATCACCCAGCGTGCTCATGCCGCTTCCCAATGTTCTTAGCTTATAATGAACATTGAGTGTGGCTATTAACCTCACGGGCTGTGTCCTCCATATAATGGACAGGAAATGAAATTCAAATCCCCATGCAAACAGTTTTATTCACTTAGTGCAAATTTAAACAAGATAAGTCTTCACACTTTTGACTTGGCATAGGGAATAAGGTCTGACAAGCCACTTAACCTCTGGGCACCTTCATTTCTATGAGTCCTGTTTAATACTAAATTACTTCATAAAATGTTGGACAGCTTAATAATCTAATGAGAATAAGATATGAATATATTAAAAAATGTCTACACTTGTAAGTGAAATGAGACTCAATACAAAGAGGATGGAAATGATTAATAATAAATGTCTAACAATTACTTACATTTTAACACCAATTATCTAAAAATTTGAAGTTGATATCAACTTGATTTGGTTAATCAAGTACTAACCAAATATGATGGTTAGTTTTAATTGTCAACTTGTTACAACCTAGGATGCCTAGGAAAAGAGTCTTAGTTTGAAATTGTCTTGATCAGATTGATCTGGTGTATTTCTGTGGGGGATTTTTCCTAATTGTGTTAACTGAGGTCCTGAAGACTCACCTTGAATGTGGGTAGCACCATTCCCTAGGCTGGGGCACTGGAACTGTGTGAGAGTGGAGGCAGGGAAGTTGAGTACAGGCAAGCAGTGGCAGGAAATGAGTAGGGATGGACAAATTTCTCTCTGCTCTTGACTGCAACACCATTGGCTGTTTCAAGCTCTGACCACTGTGACTTCCTTGGTTGGATGGACTTGGACTTGGAATTGAAAGCCAAATGAGTCCCTTTCTTCCCTAAGTGGTCAAAATATTTCAGCAAGTTCACAGAAATGGAGGCTGGATATCAAGACATGGCATTTGCATAGTGTAAAAAGCAATAACATAACAAAACCAGATGCAGCAAGGCACGGCCATTCCAACCTGCACAAAATAAAAGTTAACAACCCGTGACTTAAAGGGGGTACATGAAGAGAGGTTTTCCCTCATCTACAAACCAGCAAATATCTGGTCTGGAACTTCTGTTTCTTATATTCAGGACTGTTTCATGGCTAAGTAAATTCATGAGTGGGAAGTGTACTTTTAAAACTGATCTGAAGGTCAGCATTATACACTTGTTCCTATAATTATACTCACAATCTGTCATACTATTTTGGTAATAAAATGTTTTAGTGACAGTGTACACTTCGGTATATCCTATGCATTTCAAACAATAAAAGACAAAATGCTATTAAAAATTTTAATGTTAATATCTATATCTCATCTTGTACATTTACTCAGAAGGACATGATGGCTCGGTGAGTAATGGTGCTTGTAGCCAAGCCTGATAGACCCATGTTTAATCTCCAGAACCCTCGGGTGGTAAGAGAGTACCAACTCCTGCAAGCTGCCACCTGACCTCTACCCACAGATGCC
The DNA here is from genome assembly GCF_021556685.1 of Rattus norvegicus. NCBI lineage: Eukaryota > Metazoa > Chordata > Mammalia > Rodentia > Muridae > Rattus > Rattus norvegicus. The sequence continues at coordinate 82,087,230 of NC_141541.1, forward strand.
TCGGTAGACACACATCCATAAATATGTTTTTAATTAGAATGCAATGGTTTTGGGAAGAATTTAATTACAAATAATAATTGAAAGACAGGTGAATATTTTAAAACACCATATTGGTTAATAACTGAAGCTGTTTGTCGTTTGTATGCTATGTGAACATGGTAAGGATGATAGAGGCAATTGCTGACTAATTATAGGTAACAGTTTATGGGCAAATGTATTCTAGTTGCCATAGTTTCTTCACAAGGAGTTGCCCTCTATCAATCATCAAAATAACTACCCATTATGGCATGAGGGAAGTGAATAAAAGGATAAATAAGAAATCACTTGGCTGGGAATGTACCCCAGCTGGAAGATTACTGGCCTACCATACATGAAGCCTTAGGTTCAGTCTCTAGTCCTGCATAAACCAGGTATGGTAGAACAGGCCTGTAATCCCAGAACTCAGGAGGTGAAGGCAGGAGGATCAGAAGTTGAAGGTTATCTTCAACTATATATGAGTCTAGCCTGGGCTACATGAGACCCTATCTCTTAATAAACACCACTACTGTTGATGATGATGATGATGATGATGATGATGATGTACTCACTACATGAAGATGCAGGGACTATGGGACATTTATAAAGTAATCACTCTTAAAATTGGTATCCCCAGAGCTTCTTCCACTCTTAATCTTAACAGTTAAAAGTTTTATATAAAATTTTATTTCCAAATCACTTTTTGTTACAAGTGTATTGAACTAGAATTTACACACCACAAGGTTCACCTATTCAAAGTCTGTAGTCTCACAGGCATGGCAAGACAGAGCACGATGGCGGACGGGAACAGGTTTCTGTCCAGAACAACAGAAGTCTGTACTTGGATTATCGTGGAGTGTATACCCCTTGTAAAATTCCTCAAGGACCCTGAAACTGTTGACTTCATTCTTACAAATGCTTTGGGAGGTCAGACTCCAGAGGGAGACGGCATCTCTATGTAGGAACACAGAGAAAGGAAGCTAGGGAGAACATTCCAGCATTAGAAGAGGAGGTGGGCTGCACATGGAAAAGAGCTTGCATGACAATCACCTGGAAGGCTAAGGCAGAGTGGGAATCCATCCTAGGCTACATAGGGAGTTCCAGTCCAGCCTGTGCAAGGAAAACAGAGTGGGGCCAGACCTCACCTAATTTAATTTATTGATGCCTGTCAATCTGCCTGCTGGGAGCTAATGGATTGCAGGACAGAAAGAATGCAAATTCAGGGGATCTTGAGAAAGCAGAGTGGAGGAGGGGTTGTGGCTGGAATCAGCCTAAGGTGACGGAGAGGAAGGGAAGGGGAAGAGCAGATGCATTTTGGATGTAGCAGAGAAATAATTTGTTTATGGATTTGTGTGGTCTAGAAACAGTGGTGATATAGTATGAATATATGGGGCAAAGATACTGTCTGACAATTATAGCATTCTTTTCTTTATGGACCACTGAACTGTGTAATTAATAAAGCACTGCAGAAATGATGGTGTGTGCCTTCCTAAAATATATGTATATATATACACACACATATATGCGTTTATATATATGTATGTAATATATGTATGTACATATTATATATATGTATAGTCTTCTCTCATATATTACATCCCATTGTAATTTCCCCTCCCTCTCCTTCTAGTACACGTCCTCCAACAGCTCTTTCCTCCAGATCTACTCTTCCTCCATTTCCCTTCAGAAAAGAGCAGGCCTCTCAGGGATATCAACCAAACACAGCATAACAAGTTACACTAAGACTAGGCATAAGCCCTCCTATAAAGACTGGACAAGATAGCCTAGGAGAATGAAAGGGTTCCAAGAGCAGGCAAAAGAGTCAAAGACAGCCCCTGTTCCACTGTTAGGGGTCCAACAAGAACACCAAGCTATGCAACAGTTATATACATACAGAGGACCTAGCTAAACCCACACAGCATCCGTGACTGTCACTTCAGTCTCTGTGAGCCCTGCTTAGTTTATTCTGTGGACTGTGTTCTCGTGGTGTCCTCTATCCCTCTGGCTTCTACAATCCTTCCTCTCCTTCTTCTGCAGGGTTCCTCAAGCTCTAATATTTGGCTGTAGGTTTCTGCATCTGCAGCAAGTGTCCTTACTGCTAAGTCATCTCTCCAGTCCTGGGATTTAAGCTCAAATAGCATCTCAAATGGAAAAATTCCAGAATCTCAGTGTTTCTGTTGAGTACAAGGGACAAGGCTCCAAAATCAGACAAAACCCTGTATTGCAAGTACTCACTTCTCTTTATTTCAAAACCAAGTAGACAGAGTAGGAATTGTAACTAGAATTGTTTTGTTACAGCCTGTCAGGCAGAAGAGAAACATCCATCAAGACCTTCATGTCATCTTTTTATATTAGCCACATCACAAAGATATGTATCTGAACAGGCAGTGTGGAACTTGCTGGGTCTACGGAGGAACTCACTGGGTTTCTGGAAACTCCGTTCTATTTACTTGGGATTCTGCTAAACTCACCAATGTGGCAAGCAGATTCATAGGCCACCACACTTAATTTCAGAACAGAAGGGGCTATACACCAAAGGATTTGATTATATTGCTGGTGAAAGACACATTCATAGTCTGAGGTACGAGATTAGTCTTGGTTTTGATGTTTAATTATCGTTTCATTTGGACCCAAAGAAAATGGGTTAATTATATACTTACAATGATGTCTATCAAAGGAGCACAATATATTATGAGGGTCATATTATTTTAATTATCCTTCAGGTTCGGGTGGACAGCAGTGTCTCAGGTCCTCCTGGTCAAATACTTTGCTCTACTTATTTGCATCTGAGCTTTCAGGTAACTGCATGTCTGGAAGACCCTGAGTTTTCTAGGTGCAGAAGGAAGTGTTATAAAGATGAATGGGACAGGAGGGAAGGAACATCCAAATTATCAGAGCAAGAGGGCTAAGACATTGGTCTACTTGGATACCTATTCTCATGGATCCTTGGTTTTCTGTCAAATGACACTGGGAATTTTATTTTCAAATAGCACTTTTATTTTTATTTAGGGATGTATGTGCATGTTTGTGAACATGAGTCCAGGTATCTACAGAATAAGGCAACAATGTCTCTGTCGCTGAAGGTATAGGTGCTTGGGAGCTGCTGTGTGTGGATGCTTGAATCAAACTTTGGTCCCCTACAAGAGCATCAAGTGCTCTTAACAATGGAGCCGTCTCTGCATCCCTGCCATAGAGTATTTAATAGATGTTTCTAGATTTTGAGATAACCTGACAGTGGATTTTATTGGCCAGCCTGTGAGATCTGCAATTTGGCTTCATCTCATAAAGGGAGACTTTTCCCATTGTTCTGTGGGATTCCTGCTACTATAGAATGGAAAGTTGTGTATTAGGCGGTTATCCTGAGGATCACCAAGCAAATGGGAATGATAAGAAGCTATGACGTTACTAATATGAAGTAGACCTGGGTCGAGAATACTGGAGGAGAATCAAGGGAAACTCATGACACTCTTTCCAAGGTTAGTAAGAGAAAGGCAGACTAGACTTTTTTGACTTCATTATCTTTGTGGTCACAAGGTCAACAGCAATGCCTTAAGTTCTTTAAGTGACATGAGGTCTATATTTTGTACAATAGATGACGATAATGGTAACAGTGATTGGAGGGAAGCCTCCTTCTAGAAAAAAACATAGATGATAGGGGTAAGTACCTCCAAAGTATTGATTATGCAACCGTTCATAAGCTGAAGGAAGACTGTCCTTGGAGATGTGTGTACTGTATTAATACCAACAGCTGTGCATGATGCCGAAAAGGCCAGTATGAGAAACCTCAACAATCTGCAATGTTAAAAGGGTTCCTAAGGAATGGACAACAGTCATTGATGATGAAGACACCATGGTAAAACTCAGTCTTCACTTTCAACTGCATTTTTGAGGACCACTGCTATGCAGCCCCCTCACTAGTACCTCATGATGCAGAGATGAGGGATAGCCCCTCCAAGCTATAGCACACTCACCCAGAAACTTCGCTTTAATGAAATTCCCACATGGTTCCTGCACAGACTGAAAATACACAACCTTGATCAAGGAGACTAAAGCCAGGTGAAAGTTGACTGTGTCTTAAGCATGTAAGTAATCTGTCTAGGCTGACTGAATAAAATAGTTCTTAGATAAACTGATTTCTTTTCCTTGACTTCCCCCCACCGCCAGTCCCGAGGATCAGACATAGGGCTTTGGGTATGAACTCTTCAGCCCCTAGTTTAAGCACTGATCTGAGAATGCGGTAAATTTGACAGAAACATCAGACATCTTTGCTCACTCTTGCTGTTCTCAGAGATGGACATACTTTCTAATATGACTTGAGGCTCAGCCACCATCTCTTTAAGAACTAGGTTTTATAGAATCCTAAGCAGTCTTTCATTCCATCAGTATTTTTAAACCTCTTTAAGTCCTGTGGACCTTCTCTAACATCGGACCCTTAATATCTGACCATTAATGCTTGGTCCCTAACACCTGGGCCCTAACATTTGAACCCTAATATCTGGCCCTTTAACACTTGGGCCCTAACATCTAACTCCTATCTTTGGATCTTGCAAAAGTTGCTCTTAATAAGAACTTTGAAGACATGGGTCTGTGTTACACCAAAGAGAAAGCATGCAGGTTTAAGAATCTCCAGGCAGCCAGGTTTAATTAATACAATGACAAATACAGTGTCCATTGATTTTCTGATTGGTTAAACATTTCAGTAACATGAATATTGAGGCATTTGGATGTTTGACATGATTTCCCTCAAGTTCTTGCTTACCAAACCATAATGGTTAAAGATATCAATGATTAATATTTTTTGAGTATTTATTAATTGTTTCCCCTCACTCCCATGCTAGTCTGTCACTGTTTTCAACATTTTTCTGTAGGATTTCAGTCCGTATGTAAATGTGGAAAGTAAGGATTTGTAAGTTTAATGAATTGCACCAAACTGAGGAAAACCCAGAGCAACAGAGCCCCAGATCAAAGCTGGGTCTGACTGCCATCTCGGGAGACATCCAGACAAAACTCTGCAGACCAACTGTGTTTCAGCATGAGGATAGCAGGCAGAATGTCTCAACACCGTTTTCCACCTCTACTTCCTTCCTCAGGTTTTCTTGTGACCTTAACCTTAACTGACTGGATTGATACAGAGGCAAGGACCACAGAAGCAAATCTCTAGTTGTGCTCCTGAGGGGTTTTCCCAGAGAGGATTAAGGAAGCAGGCAAGACCATCTCTGAATGTGGGGGACAAAACCAGTTAGCTCTGACATTTTCTCTCTCTGCATCCTGGCAGTCATGATGTGAGCATTCTGCTTTATCACACTCACCCACCATGGTAGCCCGAATCCTTTGCAATATGAGTCAAGATAAACCATTCCGCCTTCATATTGCTTAAGTCCAGTGTTCTGTTAGGACAGTAAGGCTGCACACAACAGGTATTATATTTGCAGCAATTATAGCACTTTTTACACAATGAGTTTGAAAGGTGATTCACGTCAACCAGAAAGACAAAATACATCGCCTCAAACAGAGCGAGCAAAAATAGGGATAAAGTTATTTTATCTTTTAATTAGAAGCTGATGAGTTCATGTAGTAAGGACAGAAAGTTACTCCCCAAAGCAGCCAGTGCTTAGGTCCTAGCTAGCTCTGTTTTGTTGACCTGAGTCCATCTGAGCTGCTCACCAGTCACACTCAGACACTTTGACCACAAGGCAAATTATGTAAAAACAACACAGGCTGTCTAGGTCAGTGGCTTGAAGCAGTGTTCCACAGCCAATTAATTTTAACAATGTTTTATGAGACAAATGGGCAGAATAACAACAAGCCAAAGAGCCCGCCTGAGGACTGTCTGTAGGTATATACCTTCAATTCTTGAGATACCCTTAGTCCTAATTTTCTATATTAATTGTTACTTATGTAACACAAGAGGGAGATGGAGATGTTTCACAAAGACACTTACACTGAAATTGAAGAAGGGAAGCGTGTGTACCACGTTGTCACATATCTGTAACTTCCTCCACCACAACTAACTCCTCGGAAATTCTGTGAAGTCCTTTATCCCTTGTATGGTGACCACAATATTCTCCTTCTAATAGCAGCATGCTTGAGAGCTTGCAAGGTATGTTAGGAGTAGGAGAGGGTAGGGTAGGGGGCTCAGCTCTTCCAAGGAAGTTGAGGTCAGTTTCCAGCACACACATTGTACAGCTTACAGACACTTGGATCTCTAGCTGCTGGACTCCGATGCCCTTTATTGGCCTCTTGGGGCACCTGTTACATGCATGCGGTACACATGCACACCCACACAGTTAACTTTGCAGCAACCCTTAACCTACAGTCACCAAGTATTTTCTAGAAAAGAAGCTAGCGTTTAGAGAGTTTCTATGCTAATTGATCAAACTCGTATATAAGTAAATGGTCAAGCTTTCTGCACCACGTGACTCTCAAACCTTTCACCCCTTCCTAGTTTAATGACCCACCAAGTGCTCAGCAGCAATGGTGAAGGGCTCCGGATTTGTCTTCAGGGTTCTTTGTCCAGGCTTGTCCTATTTACAACTTCTTCCACATAACTGCATATATTAGTTTAAACTAAGGATTTTTTTCTGAATATAAGATGACAAATCCAATCCTGTTACAATATAAAGTCCGACAGGGCTTCTGTCATAGAGCAAGATACATGATCCAAGTTATTCCCCTGTGTTACTACACATACCTTCCTGAAAATACTCACAAATGTAAAATGGCAAGAACTGCTGAATTATATATTTTAAGTAGGTAGATTAGATGACAAGTAAATTATATCAAAATCAAATTAGCAATCCTCTTGCTCAGGGGACCGAGTCCTGGCAGCTATGAAGGCTATGAACTGTAGATTGACTGATCTTGGACTACTTTTTGATGACAGAATCTCAGAATTTAGAGATACTTTTGTACTGGGTATAAAACTATGAACATATAATTAATAAGATTAGATCAAAGCTAAAAAGAATTTACTTATAGCGTTTCTAATTTAACTGTTTCAAAGATGTTAAAATCTCAAGTTTTATATTTTTGGATACATATTTACTTGTCTAAAACTGTTTTTTTTTTTTTGGTTTTATTGAGACAGGGTCTCACTATGTAGCTCTGTCTGCCCTATGTAGACCAGGCTGGCCTGGAACTCAGAGATCCACCTGCCTCTGCCTCCCGAGTACTGGGTAGGACTAAAGGTGAGGTCCACTACACCCCTGGCTTGGCACTTCTTTTTAAGTAAATACAATTGCTCTAGTTTCCTTTCTTTTGCTGTGGTAAAACACTCTTATCAAAGGCAATTGAAAGGAGGAAATGATGTATTTGGCTTATACTTCTACATCACCATCCATTATTGATGAAGTCATGGCAAGATCTTGAAGCAGAAACCATGGAGGAAAACTGTTTGCTGGCTCATCAACAAGCTCCTTCTCAGGTGGTTTTCTTATACGGCCCAGTATAGAAACAGTGGGCTGGGCCCCCACTACTTCAATATGCGACCAAGACAATCTTCCGCAGACATGCCCATAGGCTAATCTGATGTAGAAATTCCTCAACAGAGGCTTCTCCTCTCAGATGACTATAGGGTGCATCAAATTAAAAACGAAGGGTCTATAATACAGTCAATAACCCAACAGATTTTAGTAAGTCTCTATAACAGCAAACACTGGGACATACTGGAAGTCTGTTCCTTGGAATGGATCTGAAACATTAGTTCCTCTGGGCTATGGGGGGAGCCATCTTTCCCCACTACTGGATGCTTTGAGACAATGTGCTCCTCTGATTGTATAGGTAAGGGTAGGTGAACAAAATGGTCAGTATGTCCCCAAGGCCACAGGAGAGCATGTCCTTCACAGCTATTTATCTTGTTCCATTGAATTAAGTAGCTATTGAGTTATTTCTATAGTTCATTATAGACCATGTGACATACTTCTGTGTTAGAGGAAGTCTTCTCTGAGGATGTAACTTTAGAAGAATCATGCATGGTTATCGGAGATGGATAGCGGGATGAGAAGCTCAGGCATGAGAGCAGCCATGATGGGGACTGCTGAGGACATGAAGGAATTAATGCTGACCTAACTCTGTCGACTTAGGTATGAATGTTGTGCCAAGAGCTACAACAGGAAGCGTGGAGAAGAAGCAGGTTTGGATCAGGGGTTGGGGTAGGAGTCAGACTGAGAATTCTACTGCTGACTTTGTAACCTTTTAGATGTCCCAAGGGAGCTCAAGGATGGCTGGAGAGTGCAGGAAATGGGCCCCCGGAAACAGCTGCTGCCTGGGAAATTTTAGTTGCTAGTAGACCAAGTGTTCCTTGAGGGTCCCATTGGGCCCTGTAAACTCACCCCCACCGCCCTACCCTTGCCGCCGGTGTCTCAAAACTCGCTTCTTGCTATGCACTGATTTTTCTTTTCTCAAATGGGCCATGTATTGACTCTATTTCGTTTTGTTCTTTACCTGAAGATTTTTTGGTCCTATTTCTTATTCAGGTCTTTGTCAACAAAACGTTCCTTTACTGACAGCTCTTTGCAGGTTGTGGTGTCTTTGTGTCAGGTTTGATTTAGAAGTGTCTCCAGACACTTGCTATCAGCTCTGCCCGGATACAGCAACTCTCTACCCACAGTAGTGCTTGTAATTCCCTTCCACAGTCTTGCTGCAGGAAAGGACTGTGGCTAGTATCTTTTTTTTTTTTTTAACCACCTCACACTGACTGAGATAGAAGTCACTTAATGTTCCCTAGCTCACTATACACTTGCTGACTATGTCTGAAGGAGATTACCAGGCTGTGTGTTCAAGAATGATGGCTGTCAGGTGATGGTCCCATTACAACTCCTACGTGGAGATGGGATCCTCAAACAACATTAACAGACACAGTTAAACTAAGGCTGTGTTTCTCTGGCTCTCTCCACTGCTGAATTTGCACTTGCTGAGAGTGGAGGCCCTGATGCAGAGCCTTCCCATCGACTTTGTGTGAGTGCTGGCCGTGCTGTAACCATGCCCATCTATAGGTACTATTTCCAAATAGTGTCTGCTGGAGACAAATAGCAGGAACAATGATGTTTCCACATCCTCAGGTGCGGCTCACTTTGTGGAAGAACTTCTCACAGACTATTCCAGCCTCTGCACATCTCTACAGGTAAAACATGTACCGTGACATTGCAACTTGGGCTGGTTGGTAAAAGAACGTGTTCTTCGGAAGTTTGACTTTGTGATCCTCATCTTTGACCACATAGTAATACGCATTAGAACTGAGCTAAACACAATAATCTAGGTTTTACTATGTTAATTTTTATACACATTTTAGAAAATATAGGTAAGAGTTTGGACTTACCCTCTAGAGCATATTTCATATCGAGAGCAAAGAGAGACCACATGATTTCTGCACTTATCTTCCCCATGTTTAGTTCTTGTGGGAACCTAAAACAAAACACATCTTGTCAGGCTATCAAAAATAATGGCATCCCTGAAAATCCAAAATGTCTCATTTCACCCATAACCACAGCCGCTATTACACGGCCTACACACGCTCATGTATACCTTCATTTATACAATTTATTCCTACTGACTTTAATAAGCTTGGGGTTCGGCTACATGTCAGTGTATAAGCTGGAAACTAATAGGAGGTGGGGGAAAATAAACATTGTACAGGCTCCAAAGTAGCAGAACCCAGAGATTCCTAGGATGTCCTTGTGAAGTGTTTGGGTCAGAACAGCTTATCTGTCTTACCAAGTAATGTCTTCTGTGTAGTCATCTTGAGGGTAAATCAAGTCAACCCAAACGACAGATACCACATAACACCAGGATGTTCCACTTCACACACACACACACACACACACACACACACACACACACACACACACACACACACACTTGTGATGCACATGATATACCAAAGCATAGAGATTTATGTTTTCCAATCCAAATGTAGAAAAGATTAATTGTGTAAATTAATTCTGTTGAAGTTAAGGAGCATTACCTACCCAAGATGATAAAACAGCACACGTGCACTTATTCTAATTACACTTTCCACAAAGAATAGTATATACTTCATTGATACCCCTGACTAAAAAACACGTTAGATTTTTTTCATAATATCCACACATATTTTAAAATATATAGTTACAGGCTTATTTACCAAACCTTAAACATAGAATGGAACTCTTATAATGGAAAAAATTAATAACCACATACACATACATATATAAACTAGTACTCAGCCTTCAATATATTTTATAAATATAAAATAATGATAGACAAATTATTTAAGAAGTTTTATTTGTATATGGGTGCTGATACCATTTAGTCTGTGTTATACTAATTTTCATGTTGCAAGCAAGGAAAAGTAAAATTATAAATGATATAATAAGAGCTTTGGGCTCATGGGGGAGAAAAAAGTTAATTATATTTAATTAAACCTAATTTTTTGAATCAGAACTAAAGTAAGGACATATCATGTCCTGGTGCATGAACAAAAAGACAAAAATAACATTATGCATTAAATATATTTTATATACATTATTCAAGCATCTCCAATAAAACCCTAAATTCAATGCCTTTTGAAGATTTATTTTCATTATGTATATGTGTGTATCTATGTGTGTGTGTGTGTGTGTGTGTGTATGTGTGTGTTTGTGTGTGTGTGCACGCATATGCAGGTGCTACAGAGGCCAGAAGAAGATGCTACATTTCCCTGGAGCTGGGCTACTGCAGTTGTAAGCCACTTGAGGTGGATGTTGGGAATCAAACTCAGGTCCTCTGCAAGAGTAGCAAGTGCTCCTAACCACGTGTCATCTGGCACCCATCAAATTCAATCTTAGAATACATACAAGACAACGGAGATTATAATCATAAAGGTTTATTGGTAAAGTGCAAGGTTAGTTCAGCACTCATGAACTGAACAATGTAATTTACAAATCAATGGACTGAATGGAGAAAATGTGTGGTCACTGCTCCAGATGCAAGGGGACATATGTGGCAAACCCCAGCATCCATTTGTGTATAGTAAATGCTTCCTGAAAACTAAAAGGCAATGATATGTATTCTTGGTTTTCCTACTAAACATCACTGAAGTTCTGAAATTCTGCAAAAGAAGCAGGGAAAAGAAGGAAAACTGGCAGGGAGGGGGGAAGGCTGCATTTGTAGATGCATACAGAATGACATACAGATGACACTTTGCATACAGAATACTCAACACGCTACCAACAAACCCCTCGGCACTGGGTGAGGTCCTGGGAAGGCTGAGGAAGGAAGACTGCAAGTTTAGTTCAGCCTGGGCTAATATAGTTAAGAATCTGTCTCAAAACTAAGAAGAAACAATACCTTAGAAAAATTAAAACAAGCCAAACTTTCCTCATTGAAAGAGCCTAGCCAATCACTATAAGCAGCTATCATAAGAAAGCTCCCAGATCATAAATCTGTGTATTTATGTATACCGGCAACGAACCATTAAAAAAATCTAAAGTTGAATAACAGCATCATTTACAATAACACCAACCTAGGTATACTACATATTATCCATACTACATAATATCCATACTACATAATAATATCCATACTACATAATATCCATACTACATAATATCCATACTACATAATATCCATACTACATAATATCCATACTACATAATATCCATACTACATAATATCCATACTACATAATATCCATACTACATAATATCCATACTACATAATATCCATACTACATAATATCCATACTACATAATATCCATACTACATAATATCCATACTACATAATATCCATGCAGTGAAAATACAAAGTATTGAGAAGACCTCCAAGGGTCTTTCTGTTTTCTGCTGTGAGGACATGGTGTGTAGAAACACAATTACAATTAAGATAGGCACACTGCAGCCATAAGGGTAAATTAGTGAACAAGAGCTTAGGATACAGACCAATGTGGTATGGCCATTCATAGCCTAACAGGAAAGGAAGATAGATGGTGCCTGTGTGAGAGGGAAGAAGCTATGTGTAGCAGGTGGAGGCTACAGAGTTCATAGGAAAGATCCCACAAGTGATGACAGAGATATTGCCTTAAATCTGGAAGCGTGAATCAGAAAACTTCAAAACGCAGACTCTAGAAATCAATTGTGACTTCCCACAGTTTTCCCCATCAAGGCTCAATTCCAGTCTTTAAAAAACCGACTTCAGGGAGCTTATGGGTCCTGTTGAATCTTAAATCTGCAAAACGCTAATACAAATGAAATCATCAACTAAAATAGAGCTACACTGGAAAAACACACACACAATCTATATAATAAATAAACTGGCAATGTTAATAGTAAGCATTCTGAGTAGAAGGTTAGAGAAAGAGGAGGCTGATAAGCAAATAACTTAAAAAGAAAACAAACCCAGAAAAAACCAAACAACTAAGCCACTCAAGACTTGAGAGGTGGCTCAACGGTTAAGAGCAAGGGAGATCAGAGTTCAGCTCCCATCAGCTCACCAACCACCACTGGTTAACTCCAGCTCCAGAGAAATGTCAGTCCTCTTCTGGCTTCTGTGGGTGCTGTACTCACATGTGTACCTTCCCCTCCCCACCCCAAATTAAAGATACAAAGTATCTTAAAAAAGAAAAACCTCCCCTCCTGGAACAAACTAACAACACAGCAAAAGAAATGTGTACTGTATCAACATTCGAAGATGTTTAACTAAAATGGTGGTGAGATACACAGTCTCAGACCACAAGCTGTAACAAACTGTAAGCACGCTATCATAGCCCCCTCCAGTTCTCTCTAAACGGCTTTGCACAGGGCAAACACCTGAGCTCCCGCACTGCACCTGTCTCTGCTGTGCACCCTGGACTTCTGTCTACTGGTTCTGTCACCCTCACATTACGTGACACAGTGGAATAAGATTCAGATATTAAGGAGAAAAGACAGACGTGCAGGTGGTAGTAATGTTTTAACTGTGAGATTTCATGATTTCTTCTCAGCACAGGCTTTAACTTATCATGAGTAGTTTTCTGATATTACCTTCAGTCTTCAGAACTATTGGGAGCAACACCTTTTCTTTCTTAAGTTTTGTTTAGAATTACAAATACAGTCCTTTCAGACTTGGGCCATGCTATACCTAAATATGACACCTTGCAATATTGAGTATGCTTTTCAAATGTGTGTGTGTGTGTGTGTGTGTGTGTGTGTGTGTGTTCTGTGTGTGAGAGAATCTGTGGAGACCAAAAGAGGTGTTAAACCTCTGCAGCTGGAGTTACAGGCAGTTGTGAGACATCAGAAATACTGCTGAGAACAGAACCTGGGTCCTCTAGAAGAGCAGTAAGGGTTCTAAACCGCAGAGCTCTCTCACCCTTAAATCGAATATTTTAAGTCAAAGTAATTTGAGAAATGTCACAGGAAAGAAGGACTTTCTCTGCTCTGGGAAGAGGTTGAAGACCTTTGTGTGACACGTAAGAAATGCCATTGCTATACTCAGAAGGGATATTCATAGGAGACACATAAGCCAGGAGGAAGTCTTGCTTTCTTTCTCTCTCAGTCATACCGCTTTCATTTTGCTGAGGCTGCTCAGTGACATCCCACCATCACGCTCTGCTCCTCTTCTCTACCATGGAGACGCCCAGGTCTCACCCTGCATTGCCCTTTTCTAGGAATGCTTCCACACCCAGGGTAATGTAAGGTAACTACATGTCTGTGCTTGGGTCTTGTTTATCTGTCCTCCTGCAGGGACCCCACAGGAGAACTTGGAAGAGCAGAAGAGGCAATCCTCCCTCTGCTTCTGCTACTAGCATCTCTCTATCACAAGGCACTGGTATGTTTGTACGTGTGAATTTTCTTGAATATACTTGAATAAATGTTAACAATAAAAGTGTAGCCTGAGATAAATGGAAGCTTACAGTTTCCAAGATTGATTTTGTTGCTTTTTTTTTTCTGTCTTGGAAAGAATGTGGAAATGCATAATTATGAGCAAAAATCAAATAGATAAAAAAAACAAGAACCATCTTCCCAGGAAGATCCATTCCACTTTCCCTAGGGGTTTTTGTCAATGGCTTTGGTCTCTTGATTAAAATTTAATTTATATTTTTTTTCCATGACAGGGTTTCTCTATGTAGTGCTGCCTGTCTGCCTGTCCTGGAACTTACTATATAGACCAAGTCAGCCTCGAACTCAGAGATCTGCCTGTCTCTGCTTTCTCAGTGCTGGATTAAAAGGCAAGCACCACGATTGCCTGGCAGTTTCAATGTTTAATATTAAAGATTTGTTTTTATTATTTTTAATTATGTGTATATGCTGTCACCGTGTGGATAGCTGCACATGAATGCAGTGCCCCATGAGGCCTGAAGGTGGCATCAACTCTGTGGAGTTAACAGGTAAGTATGAACTTCCAGACATGGATGCTGGGATCCTAACTTGGGTGCTTTAAAGGAGCGGCAAACACTCCCAACCACTGGGCCACATCCCCACCTCAATTTCAAATTTTCCACAAGTCATAAAGCAATCACGATGCCCATGGTACTTCTCTTTGAATTGTTTTCTTTATAGATTTTGAAAATATATTATCTTGTTTTGGCACCAATTTTATATGTTGAATTCACCATACATTTCCAGAACCGAGGAATGATACTTTAAAAACAGAATTTTTTTCTTCCAACACATTCTGCAGTTGATTATTTCTCTTTTTAATTTGGGATACTGATGAAATCTATACATTTGCACTTTAACGTATTCTGGCTATTTTCTTTATCAAACAATAGCAGGAAAATCCTGTGGCTAAATCTCAGCATGATCCTAAAGGCAGGGATTTGAGTTTTCCTCTGCTGCTTAACTAATTTACCCAGTAGAGTAATTATTGGTTTCTTTCAACTCATGGCCTCATCTGTTCAGGGGGAGTCGTAGCAACAGTGTAACACATGAGCTGTGCAGGGCCACTGTGAGGGTTAAGTGAGCTTTCATACCTAAATGTTTCATAGACTCACTTGATCACCATAAGCAGTCAACGAATATTTGATGTCATTGGTAATAAAATTCTAACCATAAATAAGACATAAAGGAAAATATTAACTATTAATTTGTAATTATTTGAAAAATAGTTATCACAGAGAGTAAATTGAAATTATTTTTATTTTTGCTTGTTTTGGTCTTCAGGTAAACATAGGATGATAATAAAGTTAATGGCAATAAACTAGATTGCAGAAGAAGTTTCTATGTCCTCAGGAGTAAACAGATTTTAAGATTTTAGAACTCCCAGCAGACAAACCAACCATTCATAGTCTAATTAGAAACAGTTCCAAAACAGGACTGAAAAGGAGGTATCTATTCTCCACACATTTCCTGACTTGAGGATGGCATTAATAGTTAGCCTGAAACAACCTATTATCACTTTGGAAGAGAGTCCAAGTGAGGGACCATCCACATTGGGTTGGCCTGGAGGTAAGTCTATGAGTGACTGTTTTAACTGATATGGGAAGATCCAGTCCAGAATGTGCAGTGCCACTCCCTAGCCAGGGACTCCTGGACGGTTTAATGACATTAGAGACATATTGAGTTGAGCACAAACAAGCAAGCAAGTGAGCACACACACATTCATTTCTCTCTGCTCTTGGCTGTGATTAAGATATAACTGGCTCTTTGAAATTCCAGGCCCCTTGACTTTTTGGCTCTCGAGTGGTATAATCTGGAATTGTAAGGTAAAACAACCCCCTTTCTTCACTCAGCTGCCAGGGCATTTTATCAAAGCAATAGAAATGAAACTAGAACACTAATTTTACCATGAGAAGTTATTATGTATATACTTAAAAGTTAAATCTAAACTTAAATGGTTTATCAAATATCAAATATTCATAGCCTTTCATGTGTATGTGTGTGTGCATACATATGCATATTTAAGTGACTGTTCTTATACTAGTCTAATGATTCCTATATACAAATTAAATTCTCCCATGTAAAAGACACTTGTTTTGTGTTTTCAATGAAGCCTCAGTTTAACTTAATTGATAATTTATAATAGAGCTGTTTAATGAAGAAAGCAATCCATCCCTCTATTACAGTCTGCCTCTTTTTTTAATGTGTAGCAATTAATGCAGTACATAAATGTTTTAAACCTGGAGTCTTAGGAGACACAACAATTTAACAAAACCAATTTATTGCCTCACAAATATCTTGGTGGAATCAGGAAAACGTAATCTGCCAAATTTGATAATTCAGATTCATTAGTCATAGCAGATAAAATTAGAACCCATTAAGTGTGGAGTTCTGCTGTGAGGTGCAGAGTATGTCCAAGGAAAAAATTGCTCATTAAGGAGCAGCAGACTATGGTCTGTGTAACTGGCGGTCTGTGTACAAGCTGAAGTTGTATCATTCATCAGCTGGCATCTGAGAGACATAGAGTTTTCTCCATAATGCAAGTGAAAGAGAACAAACAAGCACCCCTACTTAAACAGAATCAAAGACATGATGACCTGTAATGATCATATATAATGTATGGATAAGACATATAAGACAGTCAGGAGCAGTTGACTACAGGTTAAGACTTGGGTATTGATGCTGCTATTCCTGCTGTGATGGCTGTGGGGCCCCATCCCTAGCTCAGGAACTATTGCAGTTGACAGCTACACGCAGAGGGACAGTCAATGTTCTTTAGGAATATGTCCACTGTGGTTTCCTCAAGCCCTAGAGGATGAAGCCACATTTCTAACTGGATTTAGTAAGCTAAAAATGTAAATAAATAGTGGCATGGAGAAATGGCTTAGCAGTTAGGAACAATTGCCCTTCATCCAGTGAACCTAGTTTAATTCTTAGCCGTCCATGTGGCTTCAGTTACAGGGCATCTGACGCCCTCTTCTGGCCTCCGTGGGTACTGCATGCACATGGTGCACATATATACATTCGGGCAAAACTCTCATACACATAAAATAAAATTAAATAACTATTTTTGTGTGTTTGTTTTTTTCAAGATAGGGTTTCTGAGTCAATGGCATGATTGTCCTAGAACTCCCTTTGTAGACTATGTTGGCCTCAAACACACTGACAGTCTCCTGCCTCTACCTCCTGAGTGTGGGATTAAAGTTGTGAGCCACCATGCCTGCCTGAACAACTCTTTAAAAAAAAATAATAAGTGGGTAGTTAAGAGGCAGAAATGGCGAAGCTGGAATGCTTTTTCTTGTATTTGCAATTATAATTGAACTTAATATAAGTTACAATTCAGTCTATCTTGGTCAGGAAAGACAATAAAAATGATAACCCCAGATCTCCACAGTAAGTCTGCATCTGTGTCATTGTTAAGATGGTTAAAAGGAAGACACAGGACAGTTTCTGCACTAAACAAAATAAAAATCAAATCCTGGGAAATATTCAACTCACAGCCAACAGCTATATGATTTGTGTTTTAAATTAAAAGATGCTTATTAAAAAATAAAAGATACTTATTATCACTGAATTGATATTTACCAGTAAAAGTAAAAGTATTTATATGGTTCAAGTAAATAAATTTTCACTGTCATTAAAACATAGGTAGTATGTAAATTTAGGTCATACATTTTTAACCTTGGAATGAACTCTGCCAACTTCTCCATCCAGCGTACTTACTGATTGAGAACAGGGGTGTAGGCAGTCTTATCCTCATCAATGATAGTGACCATCAGTGTAATCAACTGTGGCCAGAAGTCCAGGTTCTTGGTGGTTGGTCCCTGCTCTTCCCGAGGAACATCCTGCTTCTTGCTCTGTTCACAAGGCAAGCAAGAGGCGAAAGAGGTCAAAGAGGCTTCAGTTGCATGTACTGTCCTGTCCACAGGAGGATCAGAAAAACAACTCTGAAAACGTGTGCAGATCCTGTGAAGACCAAGCTTTCCTCTCTGCACTGAGCAGAGTGAAGCCAGCAGCCAGCCTCCTCCTTCTCATCTCACATTTGGCTAGGGGTTCGTTTGGCTCTGGAAGGTAACTTCTCTGTCTGAATGCCATGAGCCCTAACCTTAGGAATTATTATGGAAATGATTCCTTTAATATGACTCCTTCTACAGAGAGAGATAAAAGCTTATGTGTATAAAAGTGTTCATGTGTGTGTGTGGTGTGTGTGTCTGTGTGTGTGTGTTTGTGGTGTGTATGTGTGTATGTGTGGTATGTATGTTGTGTGTGTGCATGTATGTGTGCATGTGCATATGTGTATGTGTGTTTATTTTGTAGGGGACAGAGGGGGAGAGGGAGAGAAAGTGGAAGAAGAGAGGGAGAGGGAAGAAAGGAGGGAACGAGGGGGAGAGAGGAGGAGAAGAGAAAGGAGTAAGAAGGGGAGAGGGAAAAGGGAGAGGGAGGGGAAGAGAAAGGGAGGGTGATATTTATCAAGCCTGAATATGTTGTCCAAAGTCATGACTGTATTAAGTTTAAGAGACTCAAATCTGCCTGGCTACAAACCATGGAAAACTCTACAACAAGCACATGCAACACGCTTTGTCTGTAACCCTAATTCTGCCCACAAGGTTATCTGATTAACTTCATCTGTGTAAATTCACCTTTTTCTTCTTTCACTTAAACCATCTTTAATTCCTCAATTTCAGGTCTTTACGCTGTCTGAATTCTTTTTTTTTTTTTTTTTTTTTTTTTGGAGCTGGGGACCGAACCCAGGGCCTTGCGCTTCCTAGGCAAGCGCTTTACCACTGAGCTAAATCCCCAACCCCCGCTGTCTGAATTCTTTAAGGATCATCTCTCAGAGGCAGAATGTGGCCTAGGATGGTCTGAACTCACTTTGAGGTTTGGGGGGTACAACAGAGATGGTAAATGTTTGATAAATAAATTTCATTTTCAATATACGCAATTCTTTCCAACATGTCAGTAAATTACCCTTATTTTACCATCTATCCTCCTCAGAGTGATAATTTCACATGTACTTGTTAAATTTGGACAAGAAGTGTACAGGGAAACATAACTTCCACTCAAGAATACCAATAGGTAAAACATATGGAATCTAGGACTACGTTTTCTATGTCTCTGTGCTAGAAACCTCGGTTTGTGCCTCGAGCAAACTCTGAAGTGAACTGTGTATCAGATGTGACATGGCCCAGTTTAATCTGTACCTAGTCACTATGTTTTCTGTTGGGACCAGAAGTTTAGCTATCCTGTGCTAAATGACTATGTATGTTTATATGTTTGTGTTTACCAAGACAGATAACTTAGCTATGTTTTCAGTCAGCCATCCCCTATTATCATTCCCACTTAAGTGAAAATTCGGCCCAGTATACAGTATACTTCCTTTGGTAGCAGGAAGGAAGACTAGAAATTGGGTAAATGTATATAGAACCCATGGACATGACTTTAGGTATGACAAAGCTGTTGTGCCTCCAAACATAATTTGTGTATGCGTGCGTGTGCGTGTGCGCGTGTGCGCGTGTGTGCGTGTGTGTGTGTGTGTGTGTGTGTGTGTGTGTGTGTCCTGAGAAGGAAGAGTGATGTTAAGTAACTATGAAAGGTGCTGGTAACAAGTTATGTCTATGCTGAGAATCTGAGAGACCTGGGCAACAAAAGGAGCAAAATGATACAGAAGTGAACCAGGGTATTTAAAAAAGAACAAGCTTCAATTCACAATAAAAACGTAAGAGAAATTAATGTAAAGCCAACCTCTATACAGCTGTTTTATAATCTATTTGCAACCACCTCATGCTGACATGGTTGTTTGACTCCCCAGACTTCTGAGCTAAAGAAATCTTTGTTCCAGCACTTTGCGGGTTAAAAATAGAAACTCTGTAATTGGCTTAGGGAATAGGACAGCAAGTTCTGGGCACTTGGGCATGTAAGATCCCCATGAAGACCAGGGTGGGCAGTTTATTGGCTAGCAAAGAGGAGAACATGTATCCTGGTCTACATTTAGACTAGACTGAAGACGAGAGAATTTCTCTCAAGTGCCCTTCTATCTCCAAGGCAACCTGTGATGGTCTTGACATCTGTGGAAACAGCTGTCATGAGTTTCTCTTGTGGACATGCTGACTCTCCCTTTCTGTCCATTATTTCTTTTGTCTCCAAAAGCTGTACACAAGGAGTCTTCTCAATTCATCTCATATGAAATAACACCCTTGTCAGCCTTGAAGACTGCATACACAATGACTAGACCTCACACAACAGAACACTGAACAAAGGTTTGCAGTCATCACTCTAGACAGCCAAACCAAAGCCCCTGTGGCTACTGAGCCAAGCTAATAAACCTTGATCAGTGGCTGAACTCCTCAGAAACATATTTCCTTGTTCCCAACTCAAGGCCAAACCAAAAAGGCCATATATACTCTTCAAATCATCCACGGGAGCAACCCACTTCCATTAGTGGGTTCTCAGCCTCAGTTTCCCTCCCCTAATGTCCTCAGTCATCAGCACACACAGGCCTCTCACAGGGTCACTATGTATGAGGCTTTCACACTTCCCTGCTTGTCTTTGAGTCTTTGCCTAAACAAAGGAATCATGGTGGACTTACTATATCTAGAAAGAACTGGATTTCAAACCAGTGTTTTCATTTGCAAGGTCTCCAACTATTTCCAAATATCAAAGGCCTACCATTATGTACATCCTAACAATATGGGAACTAAGAGCCATCATAATATCTACTCCTTGCTCTTCTCTGAGAACTAAAACTAAGCACAGAGGTAACATGAAAGTGTACATCCTTTCTTGATCCTTAGTTTTGACTTCAAGTCCCAAGTTACATGGTTTACAGACACAATGACGATTTTTGTATACTAAAAATACCAGGCTACTTTTGTATCTTAAGCAAGTCTTCCCATAAACAAAGTTATTGGTGCCGGTGTGAAAGCCCTGCATCTCTTCTGAGTTCCTGAGGGTCCTGGCTAGTGCACACTCATCAGCAGTTTGAGAGTTATAGGCACAGACAGAGGCTACTTCATTTGCATTTGATTTTTCTCTGAGTTTTAGAGTGTTCCCACTTGCTCCCATTTAACTTCTACACCCTGTGGTACCAAAGAGTCCTACCACGTTACTAATTTGTATTGTTCCTATTGCCCTGGCCTTTTCACCTGCTTTCTGCAATAATGCTGATTTAATTCTGCTCAGCTTTGAGGATCATGAGAAACCAGACCTGGAAGATCCAGGAGGTTTCAGGTTCCACTCCCAGCTCTTCACAGACTTCTGTTCACCCAAACAGGGTGCCATCGGAATGTTGCAGCTGTGTCCACAATGACATTAAGATCACTCATTTTTGGCAATCTTAAAGACCAATAATGCCTTAGTTACACTTAAGCAAAATGGCATGAATCCCTGCTTTTGGTTTAAATTGGTGACAGTGGTCAGTGTGGCAAGATAGGAAATAGCCATGGAAGCTTCTCCTTAGGACCAGAAGAGCATGTTGAGAAAGGAGTCGCTGAGGTGTTTTACCCTGATTGAGTGCCTTGGTCACCACAGCAAGAAGGGTAGGGCCCACTCCTAGTCAGCTGAGACACAGAGTAGAATCTAGACTCTGGTGTTTTAAGTGAAATCAAGAAGACCGCCACAAACTATACAAAACAGGAAGAGATGCCAAAGTTAAAAATCAATGTAGGACCAGAGGCAAATTCTGTCCTTGCTCCTCAGTGCTGCTCAGAAGTTCTTGGCTGATCCCACAGAAGCAAACCTTTCCCTTGTTCCTTACCCCACCTCAGCTCTGGAAATATCCCGGCAGACAATACCTACTCTGAATTTGGTATCATTCAGAGATCATTTACAAAGGCTTATCCAGGGTCATACAAGGTCAGCAAGGCTAGAAAACTAGAACTTATGATTTTCATGCTTTGAAGAGACTATCATCACTTTTCTTTCCATAGTTAAAATATTTCTTAATAGAAAACAATCATATTTTGTTTACCGGCACATAAAGAGGCAGATGAAGCATTTCTTACTAGAACGATTGAGAATTTTGAGAGCTGTTGGTAACAGTAGCATCAGTAGTTCTTCATCATTTAGAGAATTATTTTTTACTTTCTCTAGTCAAACCCACAGAGATAAGAGCTCATATAGTTAAATGTGTTACTTCTGTACAAATGAGAAAAAAATTTTTTTCGGCCAATGTGGCCAATAATTTCAATACAATGCCAGCTCAACCTGGTAAATAGGGGTTTTTTGATAGCACAGTTCAAATTTCCAAAAGGTCAAATTATATATATATATATATGTGTGTATATGTATATATGTATATATGTATATATGTATATATTTACATTAAAACATTAATAGCAGCAATATGTTGTGCACCAGTAGCAAAAGTTGCTCCTCCAGGTCTGTAGTCATTTGAACAAAGTTCTAGAGACACTGAATATGCTCCCAGTGAAAATGAAGATCCCAGAACATCACTCCTTTGTTCTTTTCAAGCTCCTCACCTGCACAGAAAGCATCCCCAGTGCATTCATCTGTGCTGGCCAAGAGCCCTTTCCCTGAATTACCTTAAACCCCCATAAGCAGGCTCTCAGTTAAAGGCAGTCTTGTTGCTGGTTACTTCTCCTTTTGCCTTTGGCATGATCACCACATCTCTTACTTAAATTCCTTTCGATGTCTTCACCTTTGATCTACCTACTTCAAAGGTAGTTTCTGCTATTAATCTTTGATGCCACTGTCAAGGTTGCTTTCCTCGTCATCTAGATTTTTTTTCTGACACATGGCGGGTTACTTAAGCTCTGCCCATTAGTGGAAGAGAGGTGGGCAGGTGTACTTAGGGAAGCAGAAGGCCTAGGCTCCCTTAACGAGATGGGTCTTGATCATACTCTTGAGTAGCCCTTATCATTCTGGTGGGGGGAATTTCAGCCTCAGCTTCTCTTCATCATGGACAACGCAGTGGCCCCTTCGTCTCCTGGGATAGTTAGAATAGAGTTAACACTCTTACTCTCTCTGTGTCCAAGATGAATTTTAATGTCCACACTAAACATAATTTTGGGAAGCTAGGAGTTATATTCCATGCAGAAACATTGAGTTGTGAATTAAACCTATATTAGAAACTGCTGTTGGCCAATGTATCGTAGCCTGAAGCGCCAGGCGGCTACACAGCAATCACCTGGGTGCACGCTAAAATGTGGCACCTTTGGCCGGTTAAATCAGAATAACTGAAATTATTGCTAGAAACCTGGACTTATCCACACAGTACTGTTCTTTATGAAGTCTTCATGCTCACAGGAAGAGCCCACCACTAGTTTGCAGTTAAATTAAAGAAAACAAAAAAGCCCTCATTTTACAGCAAACGTGTGATACAATTTCTGCAGACTGCCACAGTCAGGCAGACATTTGCTGGATTTTACATTCTGTCAGGACAACAAACATCTTTGATTTCACCTTTATACCTGACAAAGTTCCAAATCCACACCGGGCCCTGGGTGTAGGAGGAGGCAGAATATCTTGCTATTTATGTAGCAGATACATGGCTGCGTCTATGCTACAATGTTACACTTTTTAAAATATAACACTTTAGTTTTCCCAATTAATATTCACTAGGAACAATGGCTGACATTCTCAAACTGCTCACTGCTGCCGAATACGAACAACAAAGTGACCAGAGGGGCTGAGGAGATGGCTTATGGGTTTAGAGCACTGGCTGCTCTTGCAAAGGACCCTGTTCAATTCCTGGCACCCACATAGCACCTTACAAACGGCTGTTCCAGGGAATCCAGTGGGCTCTTTTGACTTCTAATGGCAATTCCTTTATGTAGTACATAGACATATATAATGGCAAAACATGCACACACACAAATTACACACTTACACACACACACCATAAAAATAATAAATTTTTTTAAAAGAGAGAGAGAAAGAAAGTATCATAGGGTTTTTATTGTTGTGCTGAAACACAATGACCAAGACCAAAAGCATAACGGGGAGCAAAGGGATTCCTTCACTTAACTCTTCTACATTACCATTCATCCTCAAAGGTAGTCAGGGCAGGAACCTGGACACAGAAGCTGATGCAGAGGCCACAAAGGAGCGTTACACACTGGCTTGCTGCTCTTCCTGGCCTGCCTCCTCAGCCTACTTTCTTATAGGACCCAAGACCACCAGCCTAGAGGTGGCACCACTCAAAATGGGCTGGGTTCGCCCACGCCAGTCACTGATGAGAAAATGCTCTGCAGGCTTGTCTACAGCTGCAGCTTATGGAGGCGGTTTCTCATCTTAAGTTTGCTGCTCTCAGATTCCTTTTGGCCAAGTAGACATAAAACTAGCCAGCTCAGAAAGGAATGACAGTGGCAAGCACACTCAATTAGAGGCGGTTCTAGCATAGCATAAGAAGGACAGTACATGTCTGTGGTTATAAGCTGGTGGAGGTGCCTCACACGGAGCCTGTTGAGCTATGCCCCTGGCTTCTATCACCTTCTAATCCTCCTGCACTGACCATTAGGGGCATCATTACAGGAACTGGGGCGGTGGGAGCACAGACATCTAACAACCGTATGCATCATACTTTCCTTTCTGTTAGATGACTTACAGTCTTAGAATCACAGAGGTGTAGACACATGGGAAATACATATAGCGTCCATTTTCATGTTCAACACAGAGATTTCCTGTATGGCACTCCCTGGAGAAAAGGTGTTTTCTATGTTAGGTGTGCCTAAGTGCTTGAGATGAGAACTTCAAAACACCCAAGGTTTTATACTTCAGTATTCCAAGAGTTTGATCCACAGGACTCATGCAGAAGGAGACAATGAACTCCTAAAAATTGTCCTATGACCTCCACACATGCACGGTGGCATGTGCATGCCAGTAACGAACACACACAAATAATGGGATGAATGAATGAATAGGTGGTGGTGATTAGATTGTGGGGTGAGCCCTCATAAATGCTATTCATTCCTTTATAGAGGAGGACTAAGGAACTTTCCCCTTCTTTATTCTTTTGTCTATGCAAAGATTTGGTGCTGGCTCATAAAACTGTTAGGAAACACCGAATCTGTGGGTGCATTAATTTGGGGGTGTCCCAAACAGGTTAAGAGAACAAATGTTGAGTGCTCACTTGATAGAATATTGACATAAATAAATGAAGATTTCATTAAAGGACTTTATGCTTTAGAGATGGGAAAGGCGTTCACAAAATCTGTTCCCTTTCCTTGGGTACACAGCTGCATGGGCGGATGTCGCCATCCGGGCAAGTGAGCTTCCTAGAGATGGCCACTGTTTTGCTCCTCTGTGATGGGTGTGCCTCGGAGAGTCCCAGCCCCAGGGCTTTGTTCCAGGATTGCTTTTCCATATGGATGTGCCTTCTCTTGTTTGTCATTGCTATACTCCTCATATACCTGGCATGTGTGATCCGGCATGGGGAGACCCTCACTGCCTGTAGCCTGGTGTGATTACATCCTGGGTGTTAGCCCACTCTGCTGAGCAAGTTTCCTGCAGATCAACATGAAGATGAACTTTCATACAATAACGGTGTTTAGATGAGCTTATGGATTTATGTGACACACATGAATGTTTAATGATTTTATGGAATTCCTGATTTGATTTAAGGGTGTTAGTTTGAATTAAATAATTTTGTGAGGCTAGTTGAAAGAAAGTGTAAAGTTAGAATCAAGAATAGAATGCACCTCATGGAAAGGCAAGGGCTGCCTAGGTTAGAACGGGAGTACAGTGAGCGACCATGCACTACAAACACACAATTGAACTAGCAAGAAAAATAGGCTTGGGACAAGCTAATGCTCAAAGAAAATATTCATTCTAGGTTGGGTCTGAGTTCCTGGATCTTGTGATCTAGGGATGTGGTCACAGGTTTTCAGTGTCCACCGTGAAAAGGCAGGTCATGAACAAGAAATAGGTAATTTGATTGTGAATGTAAGAACAGAGAACAGATTATTAGCCGGGTTAACTGCTCAAGATTTTGAAAATGAAAGGTGGATGATGATCTGTTTCTTGGTAAATATAAATTGTCTTCAGCTAAGCATGGGAAAAAATTACTACTATCGACTTGGCTTGCTTAAATTTTGTTAATCAACAACATGAAAATTATTGCTTTGGGGTTATAATGAACTTGTGAAGAGAAAGCTAGATGAGAATGTTTAGTAGTTTCAGAAGAAGAATACATTATCAATAATCCTGTTGTAATTTCCTTTTGTGTATTGACTTCAATCTGATTTTTTTTGAAGAATATGTTTTTGTGGTGATCATTTTTAGAAAATATGTAACTCGTGGTTATGAGATAATTTTCTTCATACACAGAGAACTTGTATAAAAGGGCTAAGGGAAAAATAAAGTTGCTGGAGTTTGTTGGAACCAGCTTCATTCACTTAGAGTGTGTGAATGTGTGTCCCCCCTTTTTTGTTGGCCCAAGAGAATTAAGTTTTGCTCCCACAGAGAAAATCTACTGAGTGACCAGTCGCAAACTCCACACTTAGCCCTCCTCAGTTTATCCTGTGGTCTCAAAGCTGCCCTTCAACACTACACTACAGGGCAAAGTTAGTTACGTTTTTACATACAAACCATTCACTGGGGGAAAATGCTTCCTTCCCATGAATCTGGATGATCGTGATCAGTAGAGTAAGGGATAAAATAGGGGAAGGGGTGATCTGTGTGTAAGCCAAAGTCTTGAGAGATTGGCAGCTGTGTCTCTTGGAACCTCTGTTCTTACAGCCCTGCCATCATGCTATGAGGACATTCATGGAGCCTGGGAGGGGTCACATGGAGAACTGTCAAGAGTCCAGCTAACAGGAGCCACTTCCCATGAAGATGCCATACTAAAGACTGTACTTCAGCTCAGTCCAGTGACATGAGCCAAAGCCACATGCAGGAGAGCTGGCATTCACCACACTCTTTTGCAAATTATGTAAACCTAGGGACAAAATATGCTACATTTTTAAACCATTGTGTTTTAAGGTGCACTGTTATTCAATACATCAAATCAAACCAAGCACGATACTGGCGGTACAATATAAATAATTGGACAAGACTTAAAACATGAGTCAGTGAGCGGCTGAGTGGAAGCAGGTAGAGGACCTAGGGGTTTCCAGGAGAAAGTTAGTGGATGCAGACTTATTGGTAAAAACAGGAACAATGGTGAAATGGTTGATTTTTTTTTTTTTGGCTAGTCAAAGTTGATACCTGTCATTTGGGGGGAGGAAGTAGGCAATGCTGACTCCTGCAGTTTGTGTGGACAGCAGAGAATAATGGAGATAATGGAAATCCTGGGTAAGCCACCAGCTTTCTTACAGCTGTGTAGAATTACAGAAAGAGATCAGCTGAAAGGCAAAATACTCATTTTTTTCTAAGTAGAATTCAGAAAAACACAAGGCCGCCAGGATTTCCTCTGTCCTAAAAATTATGTATCCTCATCCTCGATCCTTTCAGAAGGCAGGGCTCTCCAGAGAGCATGGCGCATCCAAGATGCTTAACTATGTGGTTATAAGAATTGTAAGACCTTATAAGGAATCTGGATCCAAAGAACAGCTTTGAGCTGTTCAAATAGGGTCTGATATGGCTTATAAGTCCCATGTCATGGCTCTTTAATTCTTATTATGAGGTAAGGACCAACTCGGAAGCGTTGAGTGCTGATTTTATCTAGTGATATGTCCAAAGACATTTGAAATAAACACATCAATTTTGAACTGAAAGGAACTAATTCTGTATGATCCATAGCATAATAAAATAAAACACCATAGATCTTTGTCTCTCCAAGCATCTACTGGCAGTAAAAAAGCAAGCCAAATCTTAGACTGTGACAGTGAGTCAGAGTTTATGGAGCAGGATAGATGACTCAAGGTCATGGCCAAGAGCCTAGAGCACAGAGCCAAGAGTTGGGAGAATGGAACAGCACAGAGGGCAGGAGTAGGCCCCAGTGAAGCACTGGTGATGTGGTACCAGGGACATTTAAGGATTTCTAGAAGCAGGATACTTAAGAGATTGTCCCATCTCTAAATGCAAATAAAGTAATACAGTGCGTAGGCCTGACCCACAAAGGAGCCCCTTCCTTGCACAGAACTTGGTGGGGGTGGGGGGTTACATCTGAAGTCAGGGAAGCTATCCTTCTGGCTTTAAAAATTCAAGCTCCCATTAAGTACTTCAAGAATAGACCAACAAGAGTCTAGAGCCTGTAGAGATGACAGTTAATACAACATCACATGGTGCAAGGAAGATAAGCACCTTCCCATGATCAATGTCTTAGATGTGCTTCCTTTAGACATCAGAAAACAGGGAGCCAACTGTGCCCTACTACATACACACAGTAGGAAGTGAAATAATAGGAAACACATTACTCTGTATTCTAAATGTGAATTCAATTTAGATTTTCTTCCTTTCTCTTTTTGGTTTTGCTCTGTGTGTTTGGCAGGTTCTATTGGCAGAGGCAATAGACAGGGTCTGTCCACCCTCAAAGGAGAATCACTATGCAAGCGTCTGACTAACTCGGCTCCTGAGGCTCTCTGCCAACAACTTTATGCTCAAACATATTCAAGTAAGGGGAAGTTACATTGAAAACATTGCCTCTGGTGATGGGTACACCCACAAACTCATAACAGCTATGGTCACCTATGGAAGACCTGCACAAGATGAGGCCAGATACAGTTCCTACATAGATGGGGAGATGATCTCTGGACCCCATCCTTGAATGAGCAGATACTGGCAGTTGACATTAGTGTGGGAAGGAGAATTACTCTTCACTGAGGATGTGCCACTGACAGGATCCCCACCTTCCCATGGAGAATCATGTGAGAGGCCAGCAGGTACTGGACTTTGTGGGTTATTAAACAAACACATGGAGTTGGGAAAATGTATGTGGGAAATTGGAGGAGAAAATTGGGTTAAACATGATCATATTTCATTGTATAAATGTCTAAAATTCTTAATAGAGAGAAAAATTTGCAAAGAAAATTGATACTAAAAACATTGCCTATCTATACTCAAAAACACACAGCAGCTGCTGTTACTTATTAAGACCAGCACAAGAGCAAGCCAGATGAAGTTCTGGCCTAGATCGTGGAGATGATGAACCCCAGATCCCACCCCTTGAAAGTGAGGTGGCAGATATAGCTCAGTGGTCCAACACTTGTCTAATTTTCATAAGGCCATGGGTTCCATCCCTAATATTACAAATGAAAATAAAAACTCCTAATTATGTGAGATGTGAATCCCAAAGAGCTAGATTTTGTCAGTCTGCAGTTTATATCCATCTCAAACACCATGCTCTATACAATAAAGACAGTTAAAATTAACTTAAAATTTAACTAGTAAAATTTGACATATTAGTGAAGACCCATTCACTTCTCATAGTTATGACCCATGGGAACTGACAAATGATTTAGTTTTCTTGTGTGAGTGGGAAATTCTCATACTTCTATCATGTTGAAATACTGTCTGAAGGGGAAACTTTCTGAAGGCCCCAAGCCCCAGAAAGCTATAAATAACTGGAGTACCTGCTTTAAAGCTATAAATAAAACCCTGACAAGATGTTAAGGTGGAAATCAGAATGAGTAACTGGAAGGCATTACATTCTGGTTTCCTCAGAAGCAGACCAAAGCTGAATGGTAAGGTTGCCATTCAACATGAATTAGCCAGGCTCTGGTGGCAGGTACTATTACATCAGGACATAATGTCAGGTTGCTGACATCTGATGTTTTAGACTTGGAAAGGGCCTTAAGGATTTCAGGTCCTACTTTTCTCTGCATAATGAGAAGTTCGCATTATCATTTTAAGGCATTTCTTGATTCTAAAATGTCACTCCAGGTGATCAGAGTTTCCAAGGTTGAAGTCAGGTAGCCAGGACAGTCACCAGAGGCAGGCTTTTCTGAACTGTCTCTCAGTGTCGTGGAGCCACGCTGACTAGTGTCAGTCAATGGCTTGGGTACAGGTCACTCCTGTCACTCTGAGTATGTGTAACATGTCATCACATCACTGTCTCTCTCCCATTTGTGTATAGAACACAGTGGTATAAACACAGATGTATAAGATATTAAGATATCACACTAAGATATTAAATACCATAAATGCTGAGGGATGGCTCTGTAAAGTGGCACGAGTGAGCTCAACACATGAAATCATGGAGGAGCAGTGTGTACATGAGAAACACTGCTTACCCGGTGTTTTCATCATCCTGGGAAACAGCAGAAGAGAGCACAGTTGGCACTAACTGAAGAGTCCTGGGTAACCAGAGACTTCAGTGTAAAAATCGGGAAAAACTTAAAATAGGAACCAGCGGCCCTCACAGCATGGTTGCTTTTTCCTCTTTAGGCTCAGCAAAATCTCAGACCCTCTTTAGGCACCAGAACTGGCTGAGGGTCACTTTTTCTTACTATATGTCCAACCCTTAGTAAAATAATAAATTAGAGAAATTCTGAAAAACTAAAATCATAAAAAAGAGAAACTAACAACCTTCCCAACTTGTAAACAGACAGGAGGCATTGTTTCCTCATTGCATGTCTTTAGTAGCCAATAACATATTTTTATAGCCAAAACATTTTAATCTAGGATTTCCTCTCAGATATGAGAATTCATTGAGAAAACATAAAATGTGTGGTGCAATCTTTTTTTTTTTAATTTAGTGTATTTCAAAATTATGTCTACGTTATGATGCTGTGTATATGATTGTGTATGTCTGTGCGATTGTGTATGTACACGTGAGTGCAGGTACCCATGGAAGCCAGAAGGGGGCATCAGATGTCCTGGAGTCAGTGTTACACTCAGTTGTTGGTGTTGGAAACAGAACTCAGAGCCTCTCTAATAGCAATACACTCTCTTAATCTGCAAGCTCTCTCTCTCCTCCTCAGCCCCTCCGGTGCATTCGTTCAGTTACAGAGCCTCTTATTAATGCTGAAGTCATTACTTAGGAGTTTAGTGTCACACAGGAAATCGTAATCCAGAGGACCCATCGCCAATAAAGCTTGTAAATGCGGACCCCATGCAAGGCCGCAGTACAGAGGCATAGCAGGAAAGGAGTTAGCGAAGGTGATACTAGGCTGATAATAAACCTAGGCTAGACTAACCCAATCCCGAATGACTGCACTTTAACCCTAGCAGTGTCCAGTTGAAATTGAAAGAGACGCTGAATCACGCAACAGGTGTCCAGTCCACTTTTCTTCAGCTACCGGCTAATACCTTTAAAA
Organism: Rattus norvegicus; assembly: GCF_021556685.1. Lineage (NCBI taxonomy): Eukaryota > Metazoa > Chordata > Mammalia > Rodentia > Muridae > Rattus > Rattus norvegicus. The sequence goes on from NC_141541.1 coordinate 82,118,213, forward strand.
AAACAAAAGCAAAACCAAAAACCTGTGTCGATCTACTTATGGATGTAAAAACACAGCCTCTGCAGCTCTGGAGGGTCCTTCCACGTATACATGAGCTAATCTCTCCTTAACAGAAGCGATTGTAATGTTTCCCCCTAATTAACAGTCATGAACAGTTTCGGCACTGTTGCTTAAGAGAACAATGCCATGCTAATGAGCTCATTCTCTTTTGTGAGATGGATTCTGCAGCTTAATAATGACAGAGGGGATAATCCTAAAGTTAACATTTACTGAACATTAATTCCGTCTCGGACTGAAACAAGAGCCTCACAGTCATTGTGGAACAGCGCCTTCCCACAACTGTGGGTTTAATTGTTTACCTGGCTCTATTCTGTGTAACAGGCAACTCTCCTTGGCTAAATAGAACCTCTGTTGCCCTATGAATCCTGGGAACTGCAGACAGTCTACAGTAAGGAAGAAGATGAATGTGGGTCGAGTACTAGCATCCCCAGGGAGTGATTAGCTTGGATGCAGAAAAGTTGAATAAGGTGTTTAAGGTTCCAGTGTTTTCGGGCCACTGTTTAAATGCAGGCCAGTCAGGAGAATTGAATATAGACAGTGCCACGAGTTCCTTCCTAGAAGAGGTGACATCTGATTTAGTTACAGAGAGATAACCAGAATCTCAAGAAATCATCTAAGAAAAGGGAAGTGATAGAAGACTAATCCATTCCCACAATAGCAAAATGGGCATTCCATCAGACCTGGAACAACCCATGCTGGACTTGGAAAGTCAGTTCATGCTACCTCAGCTTCACCCCCTTCCCCAACACACGGTGAAGTCCCAGTAGTAAGAAACCATTGGTTAATATTTGCCCAAATGCAAGGCCAGGATCAGTGTGAACTCCCTTGAATACAGGCCTTAAGGCTTGACTGTGTACTCATAAGCGCTGGGAGTTTTTCCCCGTAGACTTCAATCCTGCTATCCCAGTCAAGGTGCTTTCATTTTCTTTTTTCTTTTCCTGCACAGTGAGAGAGTTATCTGTTTTCTCTGAGCTCCAGAGCTGTGTTTCCCAATCCAGTGCCACAAGCTACTAGTCAAATGTGGTTACTCGAATTAAACAGGATTTTAAAAATATTCATTCTTTCATTTTCCTAGTACTTATTAGCTAAGTTGGCTCATGGTCACGGTGCTGGGCAGGGCATGGACCTGACGTGACTCAGTGCACTCTGTAAGGACTGGGTCTCTGATCCCAGCTGGGACCAGCACCTGCAGGGACTCCGGGATGAAGACGGTCATCAGGGCATCATTTGTGAGGATGCCACTTGTTGAGTCTTTGCATCTTTTCTCTAGAAGCTGAACTGTCAGATCTAATAACCTTCATCACACGTTCCGCCCCGTGCTGCTGGGGAGATACCATATGTAGGACACTGTATAAAAGATGGAGGGAACAAGATATTCAAAGACAAAGCAGATTTAAATGCTTGCTCCAAAGCGCCTGTCATACAACAGGTGAGCTGAATTGTCCCATAATACACAGAATAATATGAGCAAAATAACAGCAATTTAGAGTATAAAAATAACATCGTGAATAAGAACAAAAACACCAAAACAGAGTTGGGGAAATTGCTCACCGTTACATCTATCAGGAAAGTGTTATGGGAAAGGTGGCAGCAGAACCGAGCTTCGGGACAAAGCTGAGACTCATGAGCATTGTAGTGGAGAGAAGGCTATAGCACAAGGAAAGGCAAGGGGAGATGTAGGCCCCATGGAAGAACTTTCTGGATTGCTCTGATGACCAAGTGTGTGAGGCTTGTCTGGTTGTCTGGTCCTTTCTGTTCTGACAGGTTCTAAGAAGTAATTTTAATATTGTTATACACAGTCATGGCACTAACAGGCTGCCTTGAACATACTTAGACTCTGCAAGGTCGTGTTTCCCCTTTAGATTGTTGATGGGCATTGATACAAAAAGATACAGCTGACAGAGCCAGCAATCCAGGAGCCAACTGGGTTCCATGGAGTAGTGGGCTTCTCTATTCCAAGAGGGACATTAGAGCCTGATACCCACAAATGGTTGTCTCAGACAAGACACATCTCTAGATGTTTAAAAACTGGACAGACATTTTTCAGAAAAATGAGATAGATGACTTCTATAAATCTCCTTCAGGATATCTGGGCACACTCATCCCTGTTGCTATAGCAACAGGGGTTTAGGTGAAAGGTTGTTAAGAAGCTTCCTTTTCCTTTATACTGTGTCAGATTCCTTTCTTCTATCCAACCCTGGTTTCCTCAGTTATAACTGATATCCCAGAGCCAAACTCATGAAGTTATTTAATAGATACCATTTCACCATTTAACTGACTATATATCAAATATGTATCTCAACAAAAACCATAGTCAGGCCCAGTGAGATGAACAGACAGGTAAAGGCACCTACTGTGAAGCCTGACAACTTGAATTCAGTCCCAGGGAATTCAGAACATGGTGGAAGGAGAGAACCAATCCCCACAGGTTGTCCTCTAAGCTTCACATGTGCACTGGGCCATGTACAGTACCTCCACGGCACACAAATAAATAAATTAATTAAAGGAGCACGACAGCTAATTCAATGTGCAAGGTATAGGGTGCACAGGCAATTCTGTGTACCAGTGTGTGAATTCTTGGGACATAAATAAATACAATAAAATGCTCTCAGACAAAGATGGCTTTTAATCCCTAGGATTTGAAATGGGGCTAGAAGAGTAAGTCTCAGGCAAAATACAAAGCAGGATTAAAATCCAGCTCGGTAAAGCCACAAGGGAAATCTCTCGGGAGGTGGATGTCAGCATGCTAAGCTGCTGGCCTCTTTGTGACATTCTGCTGTGGTATAGAAGAGAATCCACTGTCGGGGGTTGGGGGAGGGGTTGGAAATGCAACATTGAAGCAGCACAGGCAGCCTCAGCAGCTAATTCTGAACAACAGCATAATTACAACAAACCAGATGCTTTTAAAATCAAATTAAAGCCCTCTGTAGCTGGGAAAGAGACGCTTAATCTTAAAGAGAGTCATTAATAAAATAGGGGCTGGAATGACATACACAGGTAGTACTGAAAATTGTTTGCATTGGAACAACAAAGTAATGATAAAGCCTCCCATCATGCTACCTAGGGCAGAAGACCCATCTAATCCCAATATCTCTAAGATGGGCCAGTGTGTCCACTATAAAACCCAGATGCTTTCCCAGTGAAGAAGATGACTGATCTAAGCACCAAGTCTCCAGGAAAACCACAGGGCAACTGGGGAATCCCCAAGCTGTTTCCACTGTATTCCCAACACAGGTTATTGCTGCGGTCAAGAATTTCCATGCGACTGGCCAATGGGAAACCTAGGTAGGAAGTTTATCATATGAAATCTCTCTGGAGGAACTTGGATGCTTCTGTCACAAAGTTCAAATCTCCTAGGAGTCATGGCTGATGTGAAAAATCAGAAGTTAACATGGCCATTGATGCTCAGACCCCTAGGGGCTGTACAGGATATCTGGCAAATAAAGGAGAAATTAGCTTTGGTAAATAAAAAGGAAACATTAGAAGTGGTGGTGATGGACTAATAGATATTTATGTACTTGCGCATTCCTTGGTGTGTGTGTGTGTGTGTGTGTGTGTGTGTGTGTGTTTGTATCTATATGTATGATTATAAGTTTCTATATCTCAACCACACCTGGAAAGTTAATCCTAGATTTCATGTAGATACATAAAGCTTGTGTGCATACAAGACATGGAGTGAATGTGAATCTAGGAGAACAGTGACTCAAGGGGGAGTGTAAGTGAGAGGAGGGAATGTGTCCATTGTACACTACAGATTTGTATGTAAATTAAACAATTCTAGCAGCTTAATGGCTCAGGCATTAAGAGGATATAGGAGTTCAGTTCCCAGCACTCACATCAAGGAGCTCATAACTGCTTGTGACTCCAGCTCCTGGGCATCCAATGCCCTCTTCTGGCCTCTACAGTCATTGCACTCACACATGCACATGATAAACATAACACACACACACACACACACACACACACACACACACACACACTCATTTGTAGGCGGTACAATGTGCAAGCACTATAAAGAGGAAGCATGATCCAGAATGAAGGACCTCAGTGTAGAGTCTCTATCCAATAAAACTAGGAAAAGACTGGACAGAGGAGAGGAACATCCCTGCCACATGGCCATGTTCTGCACTTCTGCAGATCTGAGATAGAAGGTTGGCTCTCTGAAAAGAATCTTTTCTGGAGAGCAAGATGAGGAACTTCAACAAGATTTTAATGGAGCCCTTGCAGTCCCGTTTGTGCTACTGTGCTGGACAGTGTGAGGGTGAGTGTCAGTGTGCACCACAGAGGGGTCTGAACAGTGGTTACAACCCAGCGTGATTGCATTGATGTCCACTGGCACCAGCTCGAGTGTGTTACAACTAGGCTCATTCATGGTTTCCGACTCCATGTAAGGGTCAATCGGTAAGAATCAAATCACTAGCTAAGGGTGTTACTAGCATTTTCAAGACAGATTCCATCAACAAAGATCTGTTATGCTGCTAATGAAAGCATACAGTTAGTATAATCAGGCATGTATCTCTTTACTGACGGCTGTGCATATATAGGACCACATTTTCCACCACAACTCTTGGTGTTTGCTTTAGATTCATTTGGGCTTGGTTCCATGTGAAGTATTATCGAATTGAAATCTTATTGTCTCTCTCTGAAAGCATGAACTGCCATCAGCTCAAGCAAATTACAAGAGCCCCTGACACTTGATACTAGATTGAATTTGAAATTGTATAGAATGTTACTAAACCCCACAGGCCCCTGTGTCCAAGAACACGAAAGAAAGAAAGAAAGGAAGAAAGAAAGAAAGAAAGAAAGAAAGAAAGAAAGAAAGAAAGGAAGAAAGAAAGGAAGGAAGGAAGAAAGAAGGAAAGGAAGGAAGAAAGAAGGAAAGGAAGGAAGGAAGGAAGAAAGAAAGGAAGAAAGGAAGGAAGGAAGAAAGAAGGAAAGGAAAGGAAGGAAGGAAGGAAGAAAGAAGGAAAGGAAAGGAAGGAAGGAAGAAAGAAAGGAAGAAAGGAAGGAAGGAAAAGAAAGAAAACTGAACTAGCTTCTAGGGCCTACATCACTAACAGATAATGCTGCACTTCTGCGTTCTTTAACAACAAAGACACATGTGTTTATTTCCCCCAACCGGATCTGGTTTCTTCTTGTTCTATGTTGTATCAGTTAAGCCAAAGACTCCTTTTCTTACTTTCACAACGCTCACGGATAGGGAAGGTCAGGCTGGAGTTTCTTATCAGCATTCAGAGAGAAAGTACCTGTGCCAGATGGATATAATTTCATCCCAAATGAAAAAAGAAAAAGAAAAAGAAAACAAGAATTTAAACTTGCTTCAAGACAAATATATGGTTTTTGTTTGATTTTTTTCAAATGGGCTCAAAATAGCTTATTTTCATGGTACAGTCTATAAATACCCACGTTGCCACGGATCCCCAAACTGAAGAACACTTTTTCAGAGGTGAGATGCTTATCATCTGCGTGCGCTAGTGCGCCCCAACACATACCACACAGCTACCACGTAGTTTTGTAAATGAATTATTCTAGAAAGAACAAGTCATCTAAATCGTGTTCTATTAGAACCCATAATGGAGCAAGATAATCGAGCAACCCATGAGCTGCTCTCCGTGCTCCCAATCCTGCTCCTCCAATTAAGTCTCTGTTGCTGTCAGCCTATCTTTACAAATGTGAATCTGATCACACAAGCCTCCTATTTAAAATTCCTACAGGCTCCACAGTTCTTTCAGGACAAATCCAAACTATTAAACTTGGCTTCTTCTCACATGTCTTTCACTTCTTGGCCTTACCTGTCAGAAAAAAGGGACCCCCATGATGCATCCCCTACAGAATCTGCTGCTTAGTTACTTGTGTCAAATGAATGGTAATACCGTCATACTCACTGGGCCTCAGGGTCAGCTCTGCTTTGAGGTTGGTAACAGCTGCTCCAGATGTGCTTTCTGGTTGCATCAGACCCCCTCCCAAGTCTGAGAACGTGCACAGATGTGAACTCATTTTTTTTTCTTTTTTAAATAACACTCTATCTGGACCCTCTGCTCCCGTGCAGCCCAGCCTTACTCTACCAGGCTCTTTTCTGTCTGTTGTTTAAACCTACCCTTTACTTTTCTGAGCCACACAGTACGTCCATGACTCTCAAACAACGATGATGGAATGGTGGACTCTCATGCAGGGCTGGTTGAGCCCTTTGGTGGGTCTTACCCTCAAAACCTTCTGCGTCAGAGCTGGTGGGCGGGGCCTGAGCTTGTGTTTTCCTAAATACTCTCCAGGAGCTGCTGATACAGTGGATCCTGGACTCCGCCACTTTGCAAACAGTGGAACAGGAAATGAACTTGGGAGGTGAATGAGTTAACGCTCGGCCCGAAGAGTATCTAGAGCATTGCTCACGTGAAACAGGAGGAGGCCAGGGAACAGGGGCACAGACAGGCATATTTGAGGGGTGCATAAGGTTAAAGGTGATATAGGAGCACAGCCACATCCCTGTAGGAATTTTACATTCCCTATTGGCACCTACCCTGAATACTTTGTCTTTCCTTGGTCCAACATCAGGATTTAAGTGAATTATGAGAAGATTCTAGGGGGCTGTTTGAATGTAAAAAATCCTCCAAATGTTTATTTTTCCTTTAAAACGAAGGCATCTTGGTACACCTCTACCATTACCATAGCCAAGGCTACATGATTTTTTTTTGAGAAAAGTCAAGAAAGAAATAGAAATATTCTTTTGAAGAAGAAAACCAATTCCAACGAGAAATACAGTTGTACGAGCAAGCGGAATTGAACGGCCATGGCCACTGAGGGACTCCACCGGGATTTCCTTCTGCTTTTCTCAGTGATTAGGTTCACAATGGCTTTCTCCTAAAAATTCCACTCTTACCAACTAGTTTATCTTCTGAGTTTTTTTTTTAAAATTTTCCCCTAATAAATCATTTAAAAGAGAACTAATTTCTGTCTTATCATTTAAAATTTATCAGTGTGCAAAAAGTCTGTATAATTTTACACTTCTAATTAAATAGCTGGCTCTTTCGCCTTCAAAAAGGATTTCTTGTAGTAAGTCTAGAATTGAGAAAGCCACTTTATCCCTAACATGGGACTTTACAACTATTTTCAAGTTTAATATTTCATGGAACCAATTTACGGAGTCCTGCTGGATGGGGGAAGAAAACAAGACAGTCCTTCCGCTGCTCTCTAGGCTGTGTTTCAGGATGGATGCAAGGCAAGGGAGGGATGTTATTTGTTGATTTAATACTCTTCTATAATTCATACTTTTGTTTTCAAACTTTCAATGAAACATTACTTTAAGGCAATGTTTCACCACACTCCATAGCAGGATAACTTCTAGGGAAGTCAAGCATCCAAACATCAAAAAAGTCTACATGCATATATCACAGATAAGGATGCTTGCAGCTAACCATCGGACTGAGCACAGGGACTCCAATGGAGGGGTTAGAGAAAGGACTGAAGGAGTTGAAGGGGTTTGCAACCCCATAGGGAGAACAACAATATCAACCAACCAGACCCCCTAGAGCTCCCAGGAACTAAAGCACTAACCAAAAAGTACACATGGTGGGTGGGACCCATGGCTCCAGCTGCATATGTAACAGAGGATGGCCTTGTTGGGCACCAATGGGAGGAGAAGCCCTTGGTCCTGTGAAGGCTCATTTCTCTAGTGTAGGGTAATGCCAGGGTGTTGAGGTGGGAGTGGGTAGGTGAGAGGGGGAGCATCTTCATAGAAGCAGGGGAAGGGGATGGGAGAGAGGGGAAAGGAGATAACATTTGAAATTTAAATACATAAAATACCCAATAAAAATAAAAATGAAAAGGTCTATATGCATATATCACAGACAGAAAAATGTGACTAGGTTTTAAAGCTAATTTTGCAGCAAGGATGGTAATTCTCACCAAGACATAACTTACAAAGAGCTGTGTTGATACAACTGACAGAATAAAATTAGAAAGCAAACCACTAAGCATAATTTAAAGAAATTCTCACTGTAGCCCTTATCAGAACACAGTTTCAACTTCTTTACTATAGAGTAAAAATTTCTACTGATCAAAATTATCATATGCTTTGATCAAGTATTGGAGTTCTAATATATGAAACATGTTTAAACATCAATAATAAGATATGTGCATATAACAACTCATTAGTCCATATCTATCAAATTAAGAAAAATCAAAACAACTGCTATCGTTATGTGCTGAGGTTAGTGTCCATAGAATTCATATACTGGATCTAAAATCCAATGAGAAAACATTCTGACACTGAGCCTTTATAGAGCGATGATCAAGGTGAGGAGCTCTTACTCTCATGAGACAGTATCCGTATGAAGGGTTAGTCAGGAGACACCTAGCTCCTCAGCTAAGAGAGGCGCGCCTCGAAGGTGAAGCCTGGGAAGGGGACAGCAGGTCACACCATACACCAAACATGCTAGAGTCATAGTCTGGGCCTCTTCAAACTCCAGAACAACAGGAAATGAAACTGGCTTATTAATTATGCAATCTACTTTTTAGAGCTGCCCAGATGGCCTGAGATATTAACTTTTGTAGGACTTTTTATGGCTTCTCTATAGAGAAAAGACCCTGCTATAGATTATTACTGCAGTGTCTAAAATACTTTAAAACCTCTTTGGAGGGTAATTTGTTAGTATTTCTTAAAATTGTAAATCTGTTTCTCATCAATCAAACATATCTCTTAGAATTCTAAGAGATACACTTCCTTTGACAAGACACAAAATTACATATAAGACTTTCCCAGGGTCGTTTTAAATAATGTAACATGAAATAATTTAAATTTCTATCAAGAGGGAAGAGTTAAATAAACTATGAGGTGTCCATCAAATACTGTGCTATGCAAATATGAAATATCAGAATATTCTTGTGCATTAATTATGGGACCATCTCTAAGACACAGAAAATGAAATAAGGCTCCATGCAATATTTCATGGTATGCTGCCATTTGCATAAACTAGGGATACACACACACACACACACAAATATAAGTGGTCTATTTAAATGTACTCCTTTGGAAAGGATGCACAGGAAGAGGTAAATATAGTCATAATCTTGGAATTTTTACTTTTATTTTTAATCATGTATGTTTGTGCTTCTGTGCATGTGTGAATACAGCTTCTGCAGAGGTCAGAAGAGGACATCAGATCCCCTGGAGTGAACTTACAGGTGGCTTTGAGACTCCCTACGTGACTGCTGAGAATTAAGCCCAGTCTTCTGTGAGAGCAGTAAGTGCTCTTAAGCCTTGAAGCCCCTATCATGATAATTTTATGCAAGACTTTGTAGCATTCCTGTTTCCTGTTCCTTGAGCAAGGGCAAAAGTGGAGGTTTCCCTGTGAGAGAGGATGATGGTTTGGCTACTGCAGCCTTGCTGCTGTGACCAGTTATGAAAAGGACCCATGCCAGAATCTGAGCCACCAGAGAGGAGAGGGCGTCACGGCACATTTGCAGAAGTGTCGATCTGGATAGAGCTCTGGCGCCAAGCTTAATTACAGAGCACATTTCAGTGCTACCAAATACCTGGAAGATTCCCTGCGAGCAGATGGAAAGTAACAACCTTTACATTTCAGAGAGAGATTGCTGGGTCCAGGAAACTGGATTTTGTGGCTACCACCCCTATATAACTAACCACGGAGCTCTGTGCGGAAAGCACCGAACCAAAGTTTCCTTTCAAGTCCCATTGCCAATTTTTAATTCGAGAACAAAGCAGGTGTTGCTGGAATGAATCACAGGTTGACCTCTCAGGCATCTGTAGGCAAGGCGCTCACACACACACTACCCTATTTAACTCTCACAGCAATTTTGGCAGCTAGTGTAATTAACATTACCTCTTCTTAATAAACAAAGAAATCAAAGCTTAGAGGAATTTGCTTAAGACTCAGAGGCTTCCTAATTGATCGGAACTTTGATTTGAGTTCAAATGGGTCTGTTTTCAAAGCTTCACCTCCTCCAAGATTATCTTAGTGTCACTTTAGCCAGAGACGGGGTTCTGTGTTGAACAAAGCAGGCGGGATAACCCGTTCTCATCTGGGTCTCATAAGAGCTGCCTGCAAAATGAAAGAAATGGTCAAGATTCTGCATCCTGTCTTGCCTGGATCCAATGCCTGACTTTTAACAAGTTGGTTTCTGTCTGGAATTGTGTGGTCCAGCTGGATGTTTGACTTTCTGCACTGAATCCTATGTACAGCTAGAGGCAAAGGGGAAGCACTGGGGTGGGGGCTTGACATTCCAAATCCTTGTAGGTGAATCCTTGTAGGGCTGGGACAAAATCTCAAAGGGGAACAGCTGGTGAGACAGAAGAAAGTAAGCGACTGGCCACTTGGAACAGAAAGCATTTTAAGAAGAACTAAATGAGGTTAGAGAACTGAGTGATTTAGGCCAAGTCCATCAGTGAAGACAGCTTTAGTAGGTTATGAGTAACCTGTGTCCAATCACAGGCACTTGATGAGAGAAACCTACCACGCTGAGACTTTTCAGGAAGACTTGCTTACATTGATGTCTGTACAGCCTGTGGATGAAGTTCCTAAGGAGACTAGAAGGGGGCATTAGGTGCCCTGGAACGGGACCGTGACTATGCCATGCAAGGGTAACAAGTGCTCAGAAGCACCGAGCCGTCTCGCCAGCCCCCACACCGAATGAGGGCGGTACAGTGTGTTTAAGCCCAGTCTTCCTGTAGACAGGCTTGCAGCAGGAACTGTAATAAGTTAACCGTTTCCTGTATTCCCAGGTCCTGTGGCTCTTCCCTTTATGTATTTTAAAACTACATTATGTTTTTCATTCCCTGGAATTTGACATCCTTTTAGTTACTGGTGTAATTGTGGCTTTGATGTCTACCCCCCTGCTAGACATAAATCCATGGTGATTGTTTTAGTCTTATTTATTTCTCCCCCCCCTTCTTAATACAGTATCTGGTACATAACAAAGCTAAAAGACAGGGGGGAACAAAAGAATTATTGTATATCTGTGAATTTACTAATGGCTTAAACTCTTTTCCCCACCTAAGGTGAAAACCTCAGAAACCACTTTCCATCTTTACTATCTCCCTGCTTAAAAAAAATCTAACAAGCAAAGACAAAATTCAAAAGATATATTCCTGTTTTTAAAAGCAATATAGTGGGATGCATTTTTCAATAAGACATTTGAAAGAATGGTAAGGAAATAGAACCCAGTCATAGAGAACCATGTAGAATATTTGAGAAAAACAAACTCAGCAAGGAAATTAGAGAAGGAACCAAATCATTCCGTCCCAAGATTCTATTATCATTTTGTTTTCTCTTGAAATAGCATTCGAAGATTGGAGCAAGGATCCTGCAGTCTACCGGCCTCTGCTAATCACCAATTACCATATGCATAGACTCCACTTATGGGTTAGCACCACGCTAGGTATATATTTGGTAGGACATTTGGTGATTTGCTGCATGTTTATCTCAGTTCTTCTCTTCCACACTGTTCTGACGTGGGGATCGTGAAAAGAAACCTGAACACATAGCCCTAACCATAAGACTTTTCTAAGAAGGTGTCTAGCATTGAGTCTACGTTCTCTATGCCACACCATCATGTCCTTCCCATTGCTACTGCTGCTTATAAATAAAATTATATCTTAAAAATTTAAATTCTTACATATAATATTTATTTCTGTAAACCAATCCAAGTTAGCGAAGGTGACAGTATCTAGACTTACTGGAGGGTTTCAAATGTTAACTTTTAGAATAAAACATGTGGCACTTAATCATGGAAGACTCCTTTAGTTGGCTCAGAGCTCCTAATAACATTGGTTCAAATTTCACATATATTTCTCAACCTAGGTCTGTGTTTTAACAGAATTATGTTAAGAGACTTTCACTGGGTTCTATCCTGTGTGTTTTTAAGCAGTTGTCATCACCAATACTTCCCCATTGATTTCTGATTCTCTAGGCAGCATGTCTTGGTTTCATAACCCAATTCTGAAATAGACAGGAAAGGCATTCTATCTATTTTAGAGAAGAGAAAAAAAACTACGACTGAGGCTTTGCTCTACCAATTCTAGTGTGTAAGCATCAGAACACTCAGTAAGATTAGCCTTAGGGTTTGAACTTGTGTGCATTAATAAACAAGAATAGTAACAACAGCATCTGCCATTAGCAGATGTATGACATGCTCTCCTGTGCATGGACAACTTTTTGGTGGACAACAGCTACAGAATTCCATCTTCTCTGGTGGTGATTACAGTCTGTGCTATCAAATTACTTTTTCCATGAACTTAATTGTCCAAATAAAGACTCAACAATACCCCTGTTGTAATATCTATGCTTTAACTCTGTAAAATAATTACAGAGTCCTCTAATCACTATGAAGGTGAAAAGAGGACTCTAGTGCTTGGAGAATAATACAGAATAGTCACACCAATAGTTTCAAAGGAGACTTTTTAAATCTGATGCAGCTGTCTCCACAATTGAACATTTCCCCCTTTGTCCATTTTCTTTCATTTTCCTTATTCTGGGGTCACAAGGACTCAATATAGCCCAAACATTTCTGAACATATTATGTAGTTAGGAATGACCTTGAACTGTTGACCCTCTGTCTCCACCCCCAAATGTCTGGTTAACAGGTGTGAGCCACCATGCCAATTTTGCGCAGTGTTAGGGTCAAAGCAATGACTTTGAGCTTGCAAGGTAGTCAACCTACCAACCGAGCTACATTCCCGGTCCCCACCTCTGAATTTTCAATGGGAGCTTTGCTTCTTTTTCTCTAGATATTTACTAAAAGAAGAAGAGGAACAAACAAAAGAGAGTGGAGAATATCTTCCACATAACGCCATACTCGCCTAATGCCAGGTTTCCCTCAAAGGAGCTGCTATCTACCCTGTGAACTGGAGCGAAACATTTAATTCTTCTAAATGCAATTATGCACCCGAAAAACAGGGACGATGATATCTACCTTTGCCACACAAAGCTATTGTGAGGAATGAATTAGCTCAAATGTAGGGAAATGATGTTCAAATGGGAAGACATGAGATGGGAATTCTCAAACCTGTGGTTAATGTGAGACTAAATGAGCACAGTTCCCCATTTTCTGCTATTGTAAATGCATTGGAACAGATATTAGAAACAGAACGGCGGCGCTCATAAAACCGCATTTCTCCTCTTACCGGGTCTATCAGCTGAGAATAGAGTTCGTGGCAGTTGTCGAAGATATACTTGTACGTGGAATCCAGACAAGCCCTGACACAATCCTTCACCACTGCGCTGGCCTTTGGGGGGCTCTGCAGCTCCAGGACCTGGCAGACAAATCATTTTTTTAAAAACAGCAGAGCCCTGCAAACCCATAAAACCATCTCAATCATATTCAAGTGATGTATAGTCAATTTGACTATGTTTAAAATACGCAGCCCGAGAAATCTTTCTGTAAGGCCGGTGATATGGCTAGGTGGATAAGGGAGACTGTGACCTAGTCTGATGACCTGAATTTAAGCCCCGGAAAGGACACAGTGGAATAAGAGGACTGAGTTCTGCAAGTTGCCCTCTGATCTCCACGCGTGCACCCATGTTGCCCCTCAATAAATACATGTAAGATGGTTTTCTCTCTGTATGGCCCTGGCTGCTGTGAAACTTATTCTGTAGACAAGGATGGCCTCAAACTCAGAGATTCACCTGTTTCTGCTTCCTGAGTGCTGGGATTAAAGGTGTGTACCATCATTGCAGAGGTGTAAATTTTTAAAGTATTTAACTTTCTGAGATAGTGCTCTCCTAAAAATGTCTATGGTTGTAAACATCCAAGACTATGTGTCTGATAGCAATAGTACTGTAGTAAGCACGTCGGGGGATGAAGAGAATCACCTTTACTTGTAGGCTTGAATTCTAGAGTTAATGAGTAAAAAACAAGTTAAGAACATGCATGACAACACATGATGAGGAGAAAAACAAAGCAATGGAGGGAAACTGGGAAGGGTTGATACACTAGAAAGAACACAAAGGACAGGGTTGGCAGATGAAGTCGAAGGGAGAGGGTTAAAGGGAACAGGAGACCTACATGGAGAATATTGTTAAGAGCCTAATTATGGTTAATTAAGACAGAAAAGGGTTAATAGAACAGGAGAGTAACTCAGGGAGCTGGCTGTGGGTTTGTGTCTCTCAGTAATAGCAGAAGCCACACCTATAAAGTTTCACCATCATGACTGCTCAAACATGAGCTGAGTTGGCATAATGCCAATGGACATATCGAACTGGAAGGAGAAAAGCCCATGAAGTCTCTACTTTACATAGGAACTGAGGACAGGGGAGCAGGAGAAGAGGTTTTCCTTAGGGAGGAACACACCAGTTGGTTGTCCAGTGCCATACCCTGGTAGTATTATATATACCAAATATTTTATATTTAGGAAGAGAGAGAGAGAGAGAGAGAGAGAGAGAGAGAGAGAGAGAGAGAGAGAGAGAGAGAGAGAGAATTGATAAAAAAATAAAAAGGCCATGAATTTGAAAGAGAGTAGGATGGGAGGAAGGGGTATATGGGAGTGTTTGGAGGGAGAAATTGGTAATTGATTTATAATTCTGCCCAAAAAATAATAGAAGGAAGAAAAATTTTGAAGAGTTTTGAATCTGTGATGAGTGAACTCAAGCAGTCTTTTAAAGACTTTTAATAAGTCTTTAAAGACTTATTAGTATGTATGGGTTCCCCTAAATGTAGTCTGTGAACCACATGCATGTGGTCTTCACAAAGGTCAGGAGAGGACATCAGATCCTTTGGAACTGTGATTGTAGATGGTTGTGAGCAACCATGTAGGTTGGGAATAGAGCCCAGGTCCTTTGGAAGAGCAGAAAGTGTTCTTTACTGCTGAACCATCTCTCCATCATGGAGAAACGCTTTAAAGACATTAAAGTAAAATTGATAATAGTATAGAGTGAGTCAAATGAAGCTGGTGATTCAGCAGCATGGGGAGGAATTTAGCCAGTGTGTTAATGCCTAAGAGGAGGGAAAGGGAAGGCACAAAGTGCAAAGCACAGGGTCATTGTTTTTGGAAAACAGACTCAATGTGACAGTCAACAATACAAAAGAAAGAAGAGGATAATTAGCACACAGATGGGTGGGTTGGGCTTTGCCATACTTGAGGATGTTCTCTTTGTTCCTTTTACTAGTGAACTAGACAGAATCATAATCATCAGTATAGTCATGATGGGGGACATGGGCAGATACTTATCACTGGAGTGGCACTCCATTGTTCCTACCCTCTCATCCTCCTGCAGTGGCAAAACTCAGAAAGAGTTTCATCTGAGCCTTGACCAGGTCTGTCTAGCATTCTCTGTACCATTGGTACTACTAGATCAGAACAGATACAAATTCTGTTTACTACAGTTGCCAATGGGTCCTGACAACTAATGATCATTAGTTGCTTTTGTTTTTATCGGTTATGAAATACTATTTATTCTTATTATTTTATGGTTTTAGTGCTGTAACTAACAGAACTAATGGTGAGCGAGAAAAATAGCCTGGAATGTTGTTTTGCTTGATGTCTTAGGACTTGCTGACAAACACTCATGTTACTCTGTTTCAAAGAGAAAAGAATAATATGTCTACATCCTGGAAAGCTGTGTTTGAAAGGCTTAATATAAATCAATGGCTTTTCTAAATTATGAATGTCTAGAAGTTGATATTAAAGAAGGAATATATCAAAACAGAAACGCCTAGTGAACTTGGTAGCTTATAGCCAAGTGTATCAAGAAATCACGTGACTGGTTCTCATACAAGTATTGCCAAGGCACTGGCACCATCAGGTGAAGAGGAATCAGCTCTTCCTGCAGTAAAAAGTTAGCAAACCATCTCAGCTAACACTTAAATGTAGCTCTACTTTGACTTATCATAACTTTGCTATTTTTTACAAAGTGTCTTGTATCATTACTGAAAGAGCATCCTTTAAGACATATCTAGTTCTGATCCAATGTATCAGGGTAAAATGACTAGAAAACTTGTTTCTTTGATAAACCCTATTTTGGCAAAGTCATATAGTCCAGGATTTCTGGCTGGACGTGGTCAGGAGCAGGATAAAGCCCAGCTCTGTCAAGGGACAAATGTGTTGTGATGTGACACCAAGACATTGTGGGAATGAGATGAGATACCTTCATCCGGAAGAAGGTGATGCTGGTCAGCAGGTCCACAGTGGACTTTAGGTCCTGTAGTCTCTCACTGTTGCTGGCTGGAAAGTTTTCCTGGTTAAAAAGGAAACAGAGATGGATAAAGTTGTTGACATACAACCAGCAGTGTGGAAGCCAATATAAACAAACTTACCATGAAAAAATTAAAAGCAGGAGGTAGGTCATATAAAAGTTAATAATTTATAAAACTATTATTCCTTCTAAATTTTTATCACAGAACATTCTGAAAACTAGAAGTTTTAAAAATATTCTTCTATTCATCTCAGAAGTTCAGACCCTTTTATTCTTCCTCAGGGTATCATTTTCTTCAACAGTGTAGCAGCCACTGATGGGTTGCAATATTCCGGTAAATAACCTCCTACCCATACTCAGACAAGAAACCCTAATTAAACTCAGTGTGTCACATAGAAAATGAAGATATGACAGTAGGTAGGGGGCTTGTTGATAAGAAGTGCTCCAGCAGGAGAGAGAGAACTATGAGAATGGAGAATGGAGGGCTGAAAAATGATCAAACTCACCATATCAATGGATTAAACCGTTCATCAATAAAGACAAAGTTTTAAAAGTACACTATGTTATCAGTTATGCAATGTTAAAGGATTAATTTCTGCTTATAAAATATTTTTTCAAAGAAAGGATATTAGTATGTATTTAAATCCTCTTATCATTCTCCAAAGATGGGTTTAATTTTCAAAAGTTATTTTGGACATAGTACAGGTGGTAATGTTTACTATTCAGCCACAAGGAAACTGCTAGTTATAGAAAATAAGATTGTATTCCAAGATCTGAAATGTGATGAGTTTGAGACATGACTTTCTCTATACTGAGGTGCCTTGAGACAGGTCACTTTAAAATTACAGATATTCTGAATTCTGGAGGAAAACCAAAGTGCCTTTATAACAGTACTTGAGAGAACACATGGTTTTAACCATAAGAAAGCTCTTTTATTAACTGATGATTGTTTTTGCATAGGTTCTCTGCAGTCATCAGAGAATCCCAAACTGACTCCTGGATATGTCTGATGACCTTGAGTGGGCTTAGTGGCTACATCATGACACATAAGTTGTGTTCAAGGCTCTTCTTGCTCTGAAATATCTTCTATAGCTGGCAGGTATGTGTGATGTTGTCTTTTTATAATGATGTTACTTTCAACATGCAATTAGACCTTGAAAAAATTCAGTTTGCAATTTTCAGAAATATGCAATTATTTGTCTGTGTGTCTGTCTATCTATCTATCTGTAATCTATCTATCCATCAATCAACTCATCTGTCTACTTATTTACCATCCACCCATTCATCATTAATATATTCATCCCTGCTATATTTAGTCACCATCTATCTATACATATCAACTTATGTTTTCATCTATTTGCCCATCCATCAACTTTTCTATTCATCTATCTAACAATTTATCTATTCATCATTAAGAGATTAATTAAAAATGAATATAGGATCTGCATATATAAAAATAAGAAAATATTCAATAAAACATAGGTGAATATAAGTTACAAAAAAGGCATCTGCAATTATGACTACAGACTTTTTATAAATACATTCTCAAAATGAGACTGGACCTTGTGTTCTTTTGATGATTAGCTTAGGGGTGCTCCACAAGATGGTTGTTAAGAATTCCAAGATCCAGCTGTACACACACAAAGTATTGTTATTGTTGGGGTTTATGTGCATGCGGAGTATGAGAACAACAACAGATCTCTGGAGGATTGCTTCCAATGTATGAGACTCAAAATCAGCACTACTTTTCCATTACAGGATGGGCAATGATAACTATGGTGAGAAATTACCTAGAGCAAAGGCAGATTTCCCTGCCTTAAGGGAAGAAATTACCTAGAGAAAGGCAGATTTCCATACCTTAAGGGAAACTATGATGTACCTACCCTGTATTTTGACAGATCAATCCTTAAGGAGTTATGCAACTGGTCCAGTAGTTTTATGAATTTTTCCCTCTGTACCAAGAAAACACAAGACAGGGAGATGGAAATAAGAGAAATAAGAATCAAACCACATTCAATGTAATCCTCTCAACTATCCATGAAAGTTACTGTTCCTATTCTACAAAGGCAGAGGAGCACTGATGTCAACCACTGTCCAAAGTCACAGAACTACAAAACCACAGGACATGACAGTGGTTCAGAGTCCATCTCTGGGTCTTTAATACCATCCCTATTCTTCAGGTAAGTCACCCACCCTACCCCTGTGAATGATAGGAAATGGTGCAATTGTCCTATTAGAGTATCTGGAGTTATTCTACAGAGAAATGAATTCCCACCATTTCTCTATATAAGTACCTCAGTGTATCAGCAGAAGAAAACACATTTTACCCCTTGTTTTGGTCCTGCATACTACCCTGAGTCCCCAGAAAATTAATGACAGATTTATTAATTTCCAGTCATAGGATGGAAACAGCTGGTATATGTGTTTAAAAAACATTTTAAAAAGACATTTTCCTTTGGGAAGCAAGCACAGACTTAATAATCTGAAGGGGATTGATTGCTTTTAAAGGATTTTACGATTTATCTCTGCTATTATTATAAAAACTGTGTTCCTACTTCTTGCTGCTGTCATCAGGACTGTGTCAGTGTGGGACTGTGCTCTCCATAAAAGTATTTGGCTGCCGAGAGTATGGAGTTGTGTTAGTAAATATAGAGTTGGAATCAGATGTATCTAATACAAAGAAGGGGACAGTATGAAAGTCTCACACACACAAACTCCATAGGCAATGCCTTAGCTTTGGTTCCTTTTGCTGTGATAAAACTAATACCTGACGACATTGGCTTATAGAGAAAGAGTTTCATTGTGCGACAATGAAGGTAACAAGAACTTTAAACAGCTGACCACATTCCTAGTCAAGAGCAGAGAGCACGGGTGCTCAGCTTGCTGTCTCCTTTTCTTCTTTTCATTTTACTTTTTCCACAGTTCACAATCACAACTTAGGGAGTGGTGCTGCCCACTTTTACACAGGGTCGTCCCATACCAGTTAGTGTCATGATGACAACACCCCCGCCCCCAGACATGCCTACAGGTGAGCCTGATCTAGACGACCCCTCAATGAAACTCCTTTCCCAGCTGATTCTACCTCTCATTAAATTGGCAACTGGAAGAAAACCATTGCAGGCAGCACACATGCTACTGTCCTGGCTTTTAGTTTCTTTATAAGAGTATAAAATAATGAGTAGGTGCAGGAGTGACTGGGAGCAAGGGTGTCTGTCTACATCAGTGGTCTATAAATACCAAATTACATTTTGCAGAGTTTTGGCACATTAGAAGCTCTCCTTAATTTGCGAAGTAGATGTATGAGGTATGTACCTCTTCGTCTTTGAAGTTCCTGTTCTTAACAGAGCCACAGCCGAATAGCGACGTAAGTTGAAGACTTTTGACGACTTTTCACTCAATTAAAAGTTCCAACTGTTCAGTGAATTGCCATCCTCAGAATCACACGTGGTGAACAAAGGTTAAAACGCCACTCCTGTTCTAACTCCCGTGGAGAAAACACGGAAGCTGAAGATGGAAATTTTGCCTTCTAGAAGCTTAGAGAACTTTGTTAAGTAGTGTAAGATCACTTTGTGATCTCAGCAAAGCTACTGAGATATTCAGGTGAGCTTAAATCTTAGATTTTCCTTCCCTTGTCTCAACATGTTCTCGGGGAGGGAAGGCAACAAGCTCGGATGCCCTTTATTACTGGCCTCTCCACTCCCATCCATCAAAATGAACAATGACGATGAAAGAATTGCTACAACAGAGTTCAGGGCCACAGTAAAGTTAATCACTTGAGTGACTGTAAAAGTCAGTCTGACTGTGTCCCATCTCTGGAAGCTGTGCCTGACCTCTGTGATTGGCACAAATCATCAAGACAGCTGACCAGACCGTTGAACTGTGCTTTGCCCCAAATCACTGATCCTATTGCATGCAGCAGGGCTGGCCAGGCTGGCCACTGCTCAGCACCTAATTCTCCACTGATTTTCAATAAGAGAATTTCATGTGGTGAATGTGCCCGGTAGGAAATGGTTACCGTCTCAGACTTCATTAGAGGAGGCCAATGCAGATACCATAGTCTTGGACAATGAGACATACTGAGTTTATTAAAGAGGAATGACTCAGCTTTCTTTTGTCGATTAATTACTGATCCAAAAGGCCCCAGAAAGAATGCTTGGTGGGGTCTGTTCATGTTACTAGTATTTGCTACATAATTCTTTATTGAGTGCCTAGTTTATGCTTACAGGGTGAGAGGCTAAGGAAGTAGTGAGAATGGTAAAGCCATCGATGCCATTAGAATTTCATGCCTGTCCTACTTACGTCCATCCAGTTGTATGTGTGTGTGTGTGTGTGTGTGTGTGTATGTGTGTGTGTGTGTGTGTGTGTAAGTGTCTTTGTGTCCATCCCCATGTATGTCTGTGTTCATGTGCACATCTGTGTTTGATTACATGTATATACAGGCATGTGTAGGGGTCAGGGAATAACCTTAGGTGTCATTCTTCATTTCTCACCACCTACTATTTTTTTAATAAGGAAAGTTAAAGAAGTGTACTTCATTCTAATAAAAAAATTAATGAATGAAACAGAAAGGCGCTATATATAAGTTTTTTAAAAGACAAGGTCTCTCACCAGCCTGGAACTCACCAAGTCGACTAGGCTGGATCATAAGAGTCCTAGGGATTCACCTATTTCTTACCTTCTTAACACTGGGTGTCTTAATTAGCTTTTTATTGCTGTGATAAGATACAATGACCAAGGTAATTATAGACGATTTTATGAGGGCTACAATTTCAGAGGGAGAGTCTATGACCATCATGGTAGGGAGCATGGCAGTAGACAGACATGGTGCTGTTACAATAGTTGAGAACTTATATATGAGGCATCCATAAGGCAGTGAGAGAGAGAGAGAGAGAGAGAGAGAGAGAGAGAGAGACAGACACAGACACAGACACAGACACAGACACAGACACAGACACAGACACAGACACAGACACAGACACAGACACAGACACAGACAGAGAACTTGGAATGATGTGAAACCTCAAATCCTGTTCCAATTAACATCCTTTCTCCAACAGGACCACACCTTTTGCTTCTTTCCAAACAATTCTACCAACTTCAGACAAAGCCTTCAAATACATGAGCCCATAGGGGCCAATCTTACTCAAACTACCATACTGGGATTACAAGCATTACATCATACTTGACATCACTTATGGGTTCCAGGATCCAATTCAGGTACTTGTGTTTTCAAGGCAAGCACTTTACTGACTGAGCCATCTCCCCAGACTCTATCCACACTTTAAAAATTACAGTCCTGAGCTACACTACCCCAGTATTTATTGGCCCTGGATTTAGGTTATGTGTGGCAGAGTCTTACTTAGCTGGACTTATGAGCTTCTATCTTGTGGGGATGACCAGAATTCTGACTAAGGCAACTTTTATATTTCTTCTCTCCAGGTTGGTTTCCAGAGCACTCCTGAAAATTTACATGCAAGGAAGAAAGAAAGCCAGAGAGAGAAATCTGCTGGGCTCCTTGTCAGAGAATCCCAAATCACATCCAGAGAAACAAAATTAAAAGTGTTCTGTTGATTGAATTTTTCAAAGGGATTCTTTAAACAGCAGGGACAGCTTGAGATGCAATTTTGTTTACCGTATTTCTGTTTAACTAGAGGGAGATCACCTTTGAGACCACAGAGGGAGTCTGCTATTTGCATGGAATGATCTGAGAAGTAAATAAGAGATAGGGTGATTAAAACATGTTGCTCCTTTAGCCACTTAGGGAATGGCTACATTATTCAGTCTGTTATAGTAGGTAAGGGTCACACTTGTCTAGTAGGCAAATCATGGTAACGATACTAGGTAGTACTATTTATCAAAATGTCAGGTTTAATTAGGCGATTAAAATACCAATGCCAGTGGCCAGCAAGCTATCTGAAGAGGCCTACAGACTTTGACCTTAAGGAGTCTGTCACTTCCAACCTACCACTCATGATAGCTTTGCTAGATAATACACCAGTGTTTTGGACATGGTTATTTTTCAATAAAACTTTATTGATTAACAGCAAATTTGTAATTTTATTGTATCACAAGATTATAACCTTTTGATTTTTTAAAATAACTTTTAAAAGCATAAAAAAAATCATTCTTAACTCATTGGCCGTACAAAACTAAGAGGTGGGCTGGATTGGGCTCATGAGCAGAGGGAGGACTAAGGGAGAGAAGGGAAGTGGCTACTTCATGAGTGCATATTTGGAAAGGTCCCCTGAGGATTCTGGAAATGGTGGGAAGAAAAGTTCCTCTTAGAAGTGGGTATCAGTTTCCACACAGCCTCAGCTTCTTTCTCCAGTTCCCATCTTGGTCACAATGAGCTTTGATGGAAGCTGATGCTGTTCAAACTTGGTGTGACCTTCACTTGCCTCAGTACCTCTTAGACGGATCCTATATGCTCATGTGATCTCAGGTTTGTGAGAAATTTCAGAAATAAGAGAAAGAATATTCAGACATGGACTGGCAATCTCTCCATTCAGATCCATCAAAACCAACAACTCAGGAAGAAGAGAAATGTTTCAAATACAATATTTAAGGGCTCTTAATAATTAATTCATGTTAATCATAAAACATGTTGGGAATGTCTTTGCATTTCTTATTGATTCGAGATTAATATTGATATTAATAAATATATTGCAAACAACATATTTCATTAATTTCTAAGTGTTTGTTGGTCCCTCACAAGAGAACATGCAAATCACTGGCTTGTCCTAGTCCATGGCCTGGGCTTCCTAAGGCTCTTTTCACCTGGCTTATCCTTGTATAGGGTCTGTCTATATTCCTGCCCTGAAGCTTCCTCTCTTAGAGCTCAGAAATCTTGTAATTGTTTACTATTTCTCTTGATATGTAGATATTAAAAAAATCTTTCCAGTTTTCTTACCCATGTATGTTTTCCTGAAAATCCTGGGAGCCCATCACTTTGTGTTGCAATGCTCTGTGAGAGAAGAATTCCTGTGTCCCAGCCTCCATGAGGCTCTGTCATTGAGGCAGATGGATGGGCAACATTTGTTGTCAAAACAAAACAAAACAAAACAACAAAAACAAAAACAAAAAACCAAAACTGCAAGTTTAAAGCACTTTAACATGCTGGTCATAGCTTTTCTTTTAACAGTCTGCACAGCATCCTTTCTCATGCCAGTATATGAAATTTCTCCCATATTTTCTCATAGTGGACTTGGGTAGAGACTCAAGCCTCCTCTCTTTTCTCCTGAAATAGCCTTGACTAAAATCATAATTGTCTGTTCTTCACAGGCCACGCTTTATTCTTATATCATCTGTGACATAAATGTAATAGATATTTTATCAAGTCTGAGAAAGGCCATTAAAAGCATTAGGCTTCAGGAATGTGTGGCATTAGGAATGATAAAATCCTCTAGACTAGAATCTAAAAATTGTGACCTATTCATTGATGTGAAAGACCAAATGATCTTTCTTTTTTTCCTGTAAAAATATTTCAGAATTCTTTGTCCTATGAAGAGATGATCAAATAATATATAGTCAGAAGCCATAGAAGAGTTTTCTTGTGGTGTGTAAGGAAGTAAGTGAAAACATTGTTTCCTTTCTTGGAGTTTGCACTGCTAATAGTATCAGTCGTAAATGTTAACGAACGATCGGACACACACACACACACACACACACACACACACACACACACACACACACACACTCACACACTCACACACTCTAAAAATCATTTTACAACAAATTTCCTATTGAAGAATTTATATTCTTCTTTAAGAATATCCTGTAAAGCCATGCAAATGTCGTGAACAGACAACACTAGATTGTGTCTCTCTATACACATGTTTAGTCAGCTTTGAAGAAACAGCGATGGGGCTGGAGAGCTTGCTCGGTGATGACGAGCATTTGCTGCTTTTGTAGAGGGTCTGGGTTTGGTTCCCAGCACCCATGTTGGGTAGCTCATAACCACCTGTAACCCCAGTGCTAGGGGATCTGACATCCTCTGTTAGCCTCTGTGGGTACTGCATTCACACACACACACACACACACACACACACACACACACACACAGACACACACATACACACACACACACACACACACACGTACACATGCACACACTATAAAAATCATTTTAAAAGGAAATGGTCTAATAATCTTTTCCAAAACACTCTATATCTTTATTCCCCTTTTGCCTCACACGCCACTTTGCTATTGACTAAACTTGGAATCACATTGATACACCAGGGTCATCAGCACATATCCCCAACGCCCCCCCCCAACCCCCTGTCAATGACCAGGACTAGGGCTCACTCTCTCCTCTTTGATTCCATAGCTTCCTGCACCCCAGACATTCAACACCAATGCTTTTGTTCTGAGTCCTTCCCATCTAGTTCCATAATCTTATTTTCTGCCTCTCAGTTGTACAGTGTCCTGGCTACCATATTTGGAAGGAGACATGAGATGTGACCCCTCCCCATCATCTGCCTCTTGGCTTATTCCTGCAACTGGCCAAGGTACAAAGATGCTTGTTTTCCAATCTATTGTTACCAGCATGATAATTTTAGAAAGACATGACGGGACAGACAATCCTTGATTCCTTACATTTCTGATGTTCTGAGAGCTCATCATTTCTCTTGCAAATCAAGGCATTTGGAATTATCATGGACGTCCTTCAAATGATATCCAAAACATGTACTTTTCCGTTAAATATTTTCTATCTAAAGTTTGTTAGATGGTGTCCACACCACAACCTATGTCAGATGCATGCAGTTGATCTCTCCCCTCTGCAGCATTTACCATACAGTGGTCCTGCTCCATTAGAAATCCTATCTCAACATACCCCACATATTACACATGCAGTCCAAACATCCCAGAGTCTGTAGAAGTCCCCGGTGATCCGATGTTAATCTTCTATCCACCGTCCTCATGAAGTACCATCTATCGCTGGTCTGCAGTAGATAAGCCACCCTATGCATACTTCAAAAATGATGTTTTTAGATTATTCAAATGTGTGTCTATGTGTATTTTGTATGCACCTATGAATACAGACATCTGAGGAGGGCACAGACATCTGAGGAGGGCACAGACATTGGGTCTTTGACCCACACCCAAAATCTAGCTGGGTACAGGGACCTGACTTGGGTCCTCTGCTGGAGAAACATGCTGCTGGGCCATCTCTCCAGACCCTATGTATACTTTTCAACTTATTTTCTATCTTCATTTTTCCTTGTATTTACTAAAATATCTTCATAAATCTGTGATTATTTTCCTGGTACCTCTTGACCTTGGAACTTACTGTCCACTATTCCTTTGTCCACTTCTGGGCGGTCCTATGACGGTCAGTCACTCATTATTCTCTGGTCTTTATGCATTTGTAAATATTGTGTAAGCTTCTGTGAGACTTGCTATATCTGAGAGTGGCTTGTGTTTACTTTCCACATTTCTGTGATTGTCTTATTGGAGTCAAAGTCAAACTGTATCTTTCTTCCATTCCATCAGCTGCCGCAGGAGCGTACAGGACTTGCCAAGTAAAGCTGGAAGAACAGGTAGGCAAAGAAATGAACATGTGGGTGGCTGGAGATGCGGCTTGGTGGTAGAACACATGGCCAGGGTGTGTAAGACTCTGAAGAAAGCTTTCCCTTTTTTTTTTTCCTTTTTGCTTAATTCCTTTTTAAGACAGAGTATCTCTATGCTCCAGGCTGTCCTGGAACTATGTCTTCTATGTAGACCAGCCAGCCTCGAGCACATAGATGCACCTGTGTCTACATCCTGAGTCCTGAAATTACAAGTGTGCACCACCATGACTAGATGGAAGAAAGCTTTTTCAAATACACTGTTTGAGGGATTTGAAAAATCTGGGTTATACCCTTTTAAAAGGTTAAACAACTGACGATATACACTGTCACCGTATCTACTTTATCTGTATCTACTTTAGTCCCTGAGTGACTGAGAGCTCAGGGCTCCAAAGTGGAGTGATAGAGAGACAGTATAGTTGATATGTTTGGTTTAGGAAACAGGACTAGATTCTACAGTGAGGGAAAAACACAAAGTCACATGCCCAACTGCCAATTAATCAAATGTTTGTTGTGGTTTGATCAAATGTTTCAGGTTTTTTTCTGCTTCTATTCTACAAGAATGTTACTTGATTTACAAAATGAGGTTTGCTGCAAGCATGTTGTTACTGAGATATGCAATGTGCCGAAGTCAATGTGTTTTCTTCTCTCTGGGTCAGTGTGAAGTAAAAAGAGCGTGGCATCCAATTTTCCTCAGGTGGCTTTTATGGAGGTTGTTAATCATGTAACCACATCTTCTCTGAGGCAGAAGGGCTCAGTGTTCTGCAAGCCTGGCTTGTTCTCCACAGTGCACACCACAGGCAGAATAGAACCAGAGCCATTTCATAACGCAGCATGCTTCATGCTATAGACAAAGTCCCAAGACAACAGGTTCTGTTTCCAAGGTGATGCTTTTATTGCAAAAGTTTTCTTTGGTCTGGGATTTGACCATCATGGTATTTTGTGGAACTGGCTCCAGAATGTTCCTTAGTCCCAGTTCCTGCAAGGCTTGATTCTATCTAACAATAGTAGCTGACAGTATGTCGCTTATGTTGCAGGAAAGCTAGGAGGGACAAACCTCTTGTACGTCATATAATTTTAGAATCCTCATATTTTGCATATTAGATTGTGGATTCTTAAATTTCATCTGATCCTTACTTCAAATTTAGGAAGAACACCAGAGTAGGTCTCATTAGCCTCACTGAGCAGGTTGAGAAACAGGTTTCGGGGACAGAAGGAACTTGATAATAGCCATTATCGAACCTGTTACCCACAGCCCTGAAGTTATCCTCAGTTACCCGTGTTTCACTTGGTTTTTTTTTAAATATTACTGGCCTCTTCCTTGAAGAATTCACCCCAAACAATACATGCATGTTCTTCCTCCTGGGTGCAGAGAATGGAACACAAGTTCACCTATAGCCCGGGTCTTCCTAAATATTGTTCTTTCATTGTTTTTATCATAGGATACAAACCCCACATTTGATTTCTACAACAGATGGGCCAATGAAAGTATCCTTTGTGAACCTGAGTTGAGTTGCTGGGAAGACTGGAGAGGCAGAAGAAGCACTAATTGTGTGTTGGTTTAGGGATGATTTTTAATCTTCTCTGTGAAAAAGAAAGGGACAGTGGAATATGCACAGCAGCACTACTGACCATCAAAGCTGCCCCCCAGATTCCCTGCCTAGACTCCTGGAATCTGCCCTGTCCTCCCTAGGCCTACATTGGATCTGTCTTCAAAGACAGCAAGTACTGGTCATTCAGCTGATTTTTGTGCCTGGAAGGTTCTGGAATCTGTCCTTCTATTTCTGTCTTCCTTAATCCCATCTCTTCCAATTTTACTGGGATGGCTCTTCATTTACATGTCATTTCCTGACCTGTCCGGTGTCAGTTTTCTATGTCACTGAGACAACAAGTAACAAATAGACCTCTGAGAATCTCTGTCCTTTCACTCTCCAACACACTCCTGATACCCTTGGGTGCTGCAGGCAGGTAGCTTTCAGTAGGTGCAGATCCTCAGAGATCTACCATGCTTTCCTTCAAGGGGGTATCCGTGAAAGCGGCCACACACAGATTATCATGAGATATAGCTAATCACAGTGACCAGAAATCTGTAAACATGCAGCATATCCTATAGAGACCTAGGGCACTGACAAAATGTGTGTTCTGTTAGTGGGAAACATCATCGCAGATGCGGAAAGTCAATCAGTGGTAAGGCCTGTTATCTATAAAACTTCTTTCATTAAAGCTATTTCAATCCAACTTTGAATATGGGTCATTAGACTAAGATACCCCCAAGGAGGCTTTGTTCCTTCATAGTAAGATTCTAGAACATTTTTTCTTTGGTCAAATATACACATCTTTTTTCCCCAGGGTACCAAATCAAAATTTTCATTTTCATGTTAAGTTATGGAGACTCGTTATATACTAGACATAATTTAATGGGGTGGGTGGGAAGGAAGAGAATCTGGGGACCAATGTCCCTTGAAAAATCTAAGTCCCATAGACTGCTTGAAAAGTTCAAGTTCCAAAAATAACTATACTTACCCCAAAGTTCGTAGCAGCAAAGCGATCAGAAGCAGAAACCTGCACGTTAGTGGAGACAGTTGTATGAGCATAGAAGGCATTGATGTTCGCCAGCAGGGCGCTCATGACTGCAGGGACACCCGGGCACATGTACTTAGAAGACAGACATGAAAAGTGCCTGAAATGTTTAAAAAAGCAAGACATTCAGTGCTTTTAAAATGGAAGTTAACCCACACACCAGCCCATCTTCTCATGTTAGCACAACATCATTCCTCAACTATGTCTATGAAAAGGAGCAAAAACTCTCCCATGGTCTCTGACTGGAACAGCACCACATTCCGTCTCTTAGAAATTCTGCATTCACACCTGTGAAGTAGTGCAATTAGAAAGTGACTTCTCATGGGGCTAAAGACAGCCTCTTTGAACTGTATAGGTGCTGTGTGCCCACTGACAAAGCACTGTTCCTAAAGGAATCCAGTGTTCTGGAGTAACAGATGGGGGCACAGTGTCACCCTTCCCCCCTCCCCAATCCTGCATTTAATTATTTAAGAGCCTACCAAGCCACCTTTCACCTAAATGCTCACTAGATTCTCTCTGCTCCCCACTTTGCCCTCTATTTTGCAGCAGGAGGCCCCACTTTCATTCACACTGGCACCCCTTGTCAGCATCCCACATGACTTAAGTGAGCTTCTGAGGTTTCCTAGGCTTGAAGAGCCTCTATCAGCCATTCTGTTTTCTAAGCACTCTGTTACAGACAGGATTCAATTAGACAAACAACTGAATTATGCCAGGCCTGAGCACAAAGGCTCTCAGTAGAAACCTTGACTAGGAGAATCATTTATAATATCAAAAGCATCGAGTGCTCTGCTCCATTTCTTCTTTCAAAGAAACCTGTCTCATGTGAACTCTATCAAAAGATTGGCAAGCTGAAAGTGTCACTTCTGATAAATATGGGAGATAAAATATGCACAGCAGGAGGGCTCTTCATATGTAATCTGACTCCATTTGCTCAGAGATTTTAGTAATGTATCCCCAATCCATGTTACCAGATGCCAAAACTGGGTGTATGTGCATCAGGGCATTTTGTGAGTGACATCCCACAAAACAAGCCAATGTCAGTCCTGAAAGTTGTGGCCTTGCTTAGCTCACAGCTGGGCTAGTCATCTACTTCCTTTTTTCACGAGATTGGCTGATGAAAGTAGGTTAAAGTTATGGTTCTTGAGAATCAGAACTAACAATGTCCTAAGAGATATAGGATGCCTGTTATGTAACCCTAGAAACGTTAATGCATTTATGTTTTTAAATTATTACCTCTGAGCTTATTAAAATTAATTAACACCCACCAAGAATACCACAAATGAGAGACAGTGATATGGCTGAGTGGGAAAAGACATTTGGTGCCACACCTCACAAGGTTAACTCCATCCCTGGAACCCATGTGACGCAAGGAAAACTAACTACTTTAAATTGTCCTCTGACCTCTATACACAGGCTCTGTGGCACATACATGGATCCCCACACATGAAACACACACACACACCACACACACACACACACACACACACACACACACACTCACACACACACACACGCAAAATACAGAAATAAAATGTAATTTAAAAAGTTAAGCATGAATACTGTGGCAATGCAATATTATGAAAATATTTCTTAAATCTCTTACAAGACTGGAACTTTACTGAACCTCATGGAATTAACAACATATCTTGATGTCACATGAGACTTAAGGTTGCTATACTACTCAGCCCATTCGTTTAATTTGTTGATAAGAGAACACTATAGCAGTCAACCTTACTTGCCTTGAATTTTCCATGTAATCAACTTTTACAACCTTAGCTAATGCATAGCTGTAATCTTAAATTACAAACTCTTCCTTGCCCCTGACCCAGAACAATGTATTTGTACTGTTTGCTGAAAGCTGCAAGTACTGAGGTTAAGAGCAATCTTCTAAAATGATTATCTTCCATAATGTTTTTGCATAGTGGTTGATAAACAATGACATTTGTAATACCGTTTGCTATCTGGGTCACTTGGGGTTCAGTTGGAGTCAGTGACTTAATCCCTTGTTAGACTGTTAAAAAAAGATTTCTGTAAGGTATCCCATTCCTTCCCCATGTGATCCTCTCTGCGATGTTCAATAAGAGAGGAAAAAAGGCCCTTTGTTAGGGACAGAAACACAGACATACAGAAATGAAACAGACAGAATCACATGGCACCTTAGAGTCAGACATACTTGAACACACACAGACAGTCACACAACAGACAGACACACAGGGACAGGCAGACACAGATAAAAGCACAAGAAGAGAATTACAAGACAGTCTTCAGGCAGGCACGAGTTCAGACTCAACAGACAGAGGACAGAAGACACAGAGCAAAAGTAGATAATTCAAGTCTGTCCTCACTCTTGGCTAAGTGATACCAAGGGAAATGCTTTTATTTCTTTCCTTAATGTGAAACTAATGCATTATTGGTGATTTGGAGTTAATCACTAATGCATTTAATCCACACAGAATACCACAAGTGATATAAAAATTATTTCGAGAAGAAATTTTAAAACCTCAAAGTAAGGCCCTCGAGTTCTTCCTTGCCACTCAAATTTCATAAAATTAGATTTGTTTAGACCCTAATCACAGGGTAAGAATTATGGAATGTTAAATGCCTAAGTATGTTAATTTGGGAGATGATAAAAGAGAAATAAACACACCTAGGAAGAAGTAGAGGCATGATATCAAAAGTAAATTGCCAAGATAAACTTTACCAAAACTCTGAAGCTGGAAGGGTATCATTTTGAAATGGAGGGCATCACAAGTGTATTCTGGTTCTTGGTTTCAATGTAAGAGAGCCAAGCAGCCAAACAGCTTACTAGGTGAGCGTGCACTTGGTGTACAAGGCTGATGACCCAAGTACAATCCCCAGAACTCACATGGTAGAAGAGAAGAACCAAGTCTCTCAAGTTACCTGCTGACCTCCGTACACATGCCATAGCAGGCACTCATGATAGATGAATAAAATGTAATAAAAATGAAAGCAAATCCACACAGCCAGATGGCTCGGGCATTATTTCTATTCTCTGTCCCCTGCAGTGGGTCACAGAGTAGAAGAGATAATATTAGCATATAGGACACAGTCCCAAAGCTCCAGTCTATAAACAAGGAAAAGAACAGTCAGAAGGGAAGAGCTTAGGCTGAGAGGCCAGGTAGTAACCAGGGTAAAATGAAGAACTTGGAGTCTATGGAGGTTAGTGCAACAGATATCTAGAAGATGGGTCTCAAGTATGCTCTAGTTCCCAGCAGTGAGTCAACATGCAGAACAGCATGGACCCAAGCATATAAAAGATGTACAAGCAAGGGTGATAATCATGAACCAAACACATAGTGCCATGAGCCACTGAGTAAGAACATGGTCAGCATAGCATGCAGAGGCTCAGGGAAAACACCTTGAAATGAGGCTGGGCCATGAGAATGACCTAGCTCAGGGATGAAACGGTACAAAACAAGACACAGTGAAGACATGATTGGGTACAGTCAAGCCCCCACGGTTAGGACAGAATTCCAGATCAGTATGTGTGTGGGTTTATGTGGAGTTCGGTACCATATGTCAGGTCAACAACATCTTCATTGGTCAGAGGATTTTTTAAATAAAACTCAAATTCTTACAAAGTAAATGTAAGTTAGAAAGTCATCTCTCAGAAACTATAATTCTTCTACACACAAAAAAGAAGCAACATCATCAGACTGGTATTTTTAAGAGATTACTTTGGGTGTAAGATTTTAGGAGGATGTGCATGAGAAAGGTAAAGGGAGACAATGAATCCAATAGGAAGAAGTTATCTGAGGTTCTCGCCCCTTTTCCATGTGTGTGTGTGTGTGTGTGTGTGTGTGTGTGTGTGTGTGTGTGTGTGTAAGAGAGAGAGAGAGAGAGAGAGAGAGAGAGAGAGAGAGAGAGAGAGAGAGAATTGTGCTGTAGTGAACATATCATGCAGATAGACTTGTTTCATTATGATATCTAATCAAAGTACAGGAGTGGAAGATGTCTCTCAGTACATTGACTTCACTTCCTTAGGGCCACCTTCCTCTCCTTCTGGGGTTATACACTGTGGCTGCACCCTGTATCTGTGGCTATTCTGTCTTTAATGAGATCTTATTTAATACAGTGTTTCCCTACATCAGAGATGGACCGATGTTTGTTTATTGGTTTTGTTTTTGTTTCTCTAATGAAAACAAGGCAACAGGAGCCAGAGGCATTTCCACAGAGTTACAGGGGACAAGATGAGAGCTCAGTTGCCTTGATAGCATAGTTGATCATTACATCCAATCACTTCAGGAGCATGGTATATCGTGGTAATGTTTTAATGCTCTGATGACAGCCACACTCCATCATTGCTCTGCTGAGAGCACTGTTTTAAATCATCCAGAATAGTAGGAAGGAATTCATCTCAGAGAACTGACAGAAATATCTAATTCTCTGATTAATACTGGAATGAGGCAATTTCTGGGGTCTGATGGGCACTAGCTAGCCCACAGTAGTCACTCTCTAAATCTTCCAGAAGATTCCAAAAAGACCAGAAAGGAACTCAAATACTACCAGTGCCAGAAAACAAGAATGCCAATCAATGACTTTTAGCACCAAGGAGCAACTAAGAAACACTCAATTACAGACTGGTGTCTTAGCTCTTAAGTATTGGCTGGCCAACAGGAAGGGGGAATGGCTTGTCTGATGCCACTCACTCTATGTTTCTGTAGCAGAGAGTTGGGCCTAGCTATTTCCCAGCAGGGCTGTGCATTAGACTCTATTCCACGGTAACTGTCTCCAGAGGCAGGAACGTCTTTTCTCACTTACCACACCTATTCCCTCTATACACATAAAAAGGATAGAACTCCTAAAGTACAATGGGAGATGGGCAATGGGATGTGAAACACATTAGAGGAAAGAGTGAGAGAAGGCTGGGAAAAGGCAGACTCCAGAGATGCAGTCTGATATTTTATGCATTGCTTTCCACAAGATAAAGCTCACAGGTTGTGGGTGATGGGAAGTAAACCCAGGTCCTTGGCAAGAGCAGTCAGTGCTGTTACCCATTCTTAGCCATTTTTCTAGCCATACTAAACTCAGAGTCCAGAGGAGGCAAGAGCCATCCCTACTCTGGAGTTCTAATGGCTGTGGCCTAAATCTGTCCTCTGTGAGGAGAGATATTTCTATGAGGAAATTGTTCCTTTGAGTTGACAATGTAAGGAGGTGAAGTCTTCGGCATGATCATGATTGGGCCAACAGTAGCTTTTTAAAAAGTATCCCAGAGAGATCCTGCCATACTGAAAACTTTCTGAGAACACAGCAAGAAGACAGTCTTCCATGAACTCGAAACTGCTTCTCACAAGACAACCTTGACTTTGAACTTCACTGTCTTGTGAACTTGTGGGAAACAAACTCCTGTTGTTTATAAGCCATCCAGTGTATAGCATTTTGTTATAGTCACATTCATAGGCTAAAGGCATCCTGCCTAAGTCCACACAGCTAGATGCATAGAGAACATCTGCTGAGCAAAGGAATTATGCATTCTAGAATGCTGGGCCTGGATCTGGACCTTGGCTTCTTTTTCACGGCTGTGCCCTCTGTTTCTGCAACAGTTCACCCATCTTGCAAACCCTGGAGAAAATGCTGGGCATTAACAAAAAGTCAGTTACCCAACATTCTCCTTAGAAGGCAGGCATGTGGCTTTAGCAGCTCAAACAGACCAGGTTTAAGGTAAACTCCCAATAGTTCTGATCTACAGATTTGTTTTTGATAGGACTGAGGCACAAGTCATTGGACCCAAAGCTTTTTCTCAGTTGGCATCACAAAGGAAGCCCCTAGTTTAACAGAATCCCACATTTCAAGCACAGATTTGGCTTTCTTTTCCAATGAAATGAAGACTCTTTAAAGAGTTAGGTATGTAACTAATTATGTAAATTTAAATTATGCAAATTTGAATTATGTGAACTGGGGCATTGCCTCTGGTGGTAAAGTACCTGATGGTTAAGATAAGCATCTGCGCTCACATTTCCAGAACCCACATTATGCCAGGTGGGACAGCACACATCTATCATCCTGGAAATGGGGAGGCAGAGGAGACAGATTCCTTGAGTTCATTGGTCAGCCAATATAGACAACAGGAGAGCTCTAGTATCATAAAGACATGCTGTCCTAAAATGTATGGTGGACAGTGACAGAGGAAGACACCTAGCAATGACCATTGGCCTCCACATATATGCATACAGACGTGCACACACATACATGGACCTACACTACACATACCAATCATTTCAACACCTAAAATGAAATTCCATTTATGTTCTCAGAGGTATCAAAGGTATTATAAGGAGAAAAAAATTATACGCGTACACAAGAGAGAAATAGCGAGGCACACTACTGAGATGAAAATAGCTTGCATGCCTGACACCAAGAAGCAATCCACGTGGAGGAATGTGCTCCTTGGACAGAGGGAACAGAACTCTGCTCCTACTGCTGTAAGTGGAAAGGTCCTTCTGTGATGGATGACGGCTGGACTGTCCACGTGGGCCCAGAGTCTTCAAGTACCTGATTGCTTGTTTTGGAAGGAGAACTATGATCTCTGTTCCCAGGAATGTCCCAGATCAAAGGGCACAGTTTTATTTAACAGGTGGGATGACAAACTGTCCCTGGTAGGACACAGCTTGTGGTACAGGGGAGTGTGTTTATAGTCACCAGGATTTAGGGTCCAGGGCTGCAAGCTGAGTCTTAAAGCTCAGGTAATTTAGCAGCAGAACGAAGTCTACTTCCTCTGTGTCCTGAGAGCTACTCAAGAGAAAAATTTAATGACACACTCAGGGTCTAACACACAGTTCCTCTCACTGGTCCACCAAGTCTAGACACAAAAGAAACATGAATGCACCCAAGAGAAGCCAATCAGTCTCCCTTAGGAAGAAGATAATGAAGCAATAGAGCAATGTGGCTGAGCATAGAGCCCATGAGTATCAACAGAAACTTCTAGGAAGAGTTAGAAGAATTAAGCCATTTTCTCCCCTTTTAAACTTGTGTGTATACTGTGCCAATGGGATATACCTTATTCTTTAAAGCACAGCACCTCAACTCCATGATTTCTAAACTTTCTAAAAAGCATGTATTTCCTATGAATGTGTGTTTTGCCTGCATGTATGTATGTATACCGTGTGTATGGAGGCCAGAAGACAGTGGCACATCCCTTGGAAGTAGAATTGTAGACAGTTGTGAGCCATCATGTGG
The DNA here is from genome assembly GCF_021556685.1 of Rattus norvegicus. Classification (NCBI taxonomy): domain Eukaryota; kingdom Metazoa; phylum Chordata; class Mammalia; order Rodentia; family Muridae; genus Rattus; species Rattus norvegicus. Next base: position 82,153,758 of record NC_141541.1, read on the forward strand.
GTGCTAAGAACTGGACCCAAGTCCTCTGGAAAAGCGGCCAATTTTTTTAACCCTTTAAACTGTCTACCTAGTCCCTAACCTTGTAAGTTTTAAATATTAAGAGGACGGAATTCTTAAATTAGGGTGAAACACGCAGTTCTATGTATTTGCTTGCTTGCTTGGTCATCGTGACTTGTTGGTTTATTTTCTCATTTGTCAAAACAGGTGAGAAATATTGATTCACTATTTCATACGTGTAATTATGAAGATAAATTTATTCATAAGCTTTTCTCTTCTAATTGAGTTTTTATTTTATTTTATTTTGCCAACAATCTATTAGAAATTAACTTACATTCCCACTACAGAAATAGCATTTTGGCAGCATGGGTGAACTACCTCTGAAAAGTATTTTTTTTTTAACCCCCAACAACACGTGTTAGTATCTGGACATTTATTTTCAATTATAAAGGATCAGTGTGGTATGCACTGAATTTCAATATGACTTCCAGTGTGATGGAGTCACAGAGAACAATTTCATTAAATTCATCTTTTCTCCTTTATTTGCTTTTGGCAATTGAAGACCTCCGACACCCAGAGATAGGCCAGGAAAAAGTGAGGCTCAAAAATAATGTCAGTAGATACTCTACTTCTGGTTCCTCCTATTACCAATATGTATTGAGCGTCTAGCATGCATCCAGAACTTCTAATCAATGAAGTAAAAGCAATGATTCATCAAGGTTTCCGTGTTTCACTTTATTTAGAATTCAAGTCATAGCTAAGCTGCTCACTGTGCTAAATTTCTTAAATATAAGTACAGTTTTTACCTGGGCTGACATATAGACATACAATTAGAGGCCTGTATCTGTCTATAGCACCGATTAATTTCTAGCACCGATCACATCGCTCAGTAATATGCGCAAGCAAAGAGCCTGTACTTTAGGAATTATTAGATTGTCAAGCAATATATTTTTTTTCTTCTGGCATGGTAAAGGCAAATTTTGTATTGCCAAAGCAAAATCTGTCCTGGACATTATTAATGAGGAAAAGTGTGCAATAGGCATTTCCTTCCATAAATAGTTTTTAAATGAGCTGTAAAAAGGCTTAGCCAGTAAACACACTGGCTGACAAACTCAGTAACTCAAGTTTAATCCCAAAGACCACATGGTGGGAGGAGAAAACTGACTCCAGCAAGTTGTCCTCTGAACTCCATACATTTGCCATTGTCTGTGGCCCTCTAGTCAGCTCCGAACAGAAAAGGTTTGAGTAGGAGCTGAGAGAGATGCTCAGTGGTTAGGAGCACTCATGGCTCTTGCAGAGGACCTGAGTTCAGTTCTCAGCACCCACATGGTGGCTCCCAACTGTCTCTAACTCCAGTTCCAAGGGCTCTGACGTCTCTTCTGGCTTCCGTAGGCTCCTACATTCACGGTGCATATAAACTCACCGAGGTGCACACACATACACAGAAATTAAAAAACAAATACAAAAACCAAAAAGACTTTAAATACCACTGCAGAACATTGTGTAAAACAGAAGCCACTGACTCTCTTACAGCGGCCAGAGTGCAGAGTAGTGTGAGCTCTGGTGCAAAATGTGGGCAGGAGAGGTGGGTGGCCGTCAGTCAGAGAGAGAAAACCTGGGTTTCTAGATTGTGGAGGAAGCGTCTATTTTGTGACCTCTGTGATTCCCTGTATGTCTAAAGTCTCATCGTTATTATTCAGCACCGGGGCATTACATAAATGGAAAGAAACAGCATCTACCAATGCGGATGTTCATGCAAATGTATGAAGGTCTCAGTGTCCGTAGAGGCCAGAGTTAGATGACTAGTATGTTCTACAATCCCCTCAACACACACTTTATTTTTTTGACACAGGGTCTTTCACTAGACCAGAACTCTTAAGTTTACCAGACTGACCGGCCACTGAGTCCTAGAGATTGTCCTGTCTCTACTTTCCCTGTACTAGGGTTGCAGCTGCTATGTGGGCTTGCTATGCCTTCCAGCTCTTTAATGTAGGTGCTGAGGATTTGAGGTCAGGCACCTATGCTTATGCAGCAGTACATTAGCCACCGGGTCATCTCCCCAGCCTCAATGTCTCAGTTTTTTAAAAATGCGTTCATTCTTAAATAGCTCTCTTGTAGAGCCATGGCTGGTGATTAAATGCTATGAATGCAATAGTTTGCTGAAGGGCATTGATTTTGCTTCAAATCGCATATGGTGGTTAGTTTCGTTAACTGAAACTAACCTAGAATCACCTGAAAAGAGAGTCTCAGTAAGGTTCTGTAGACAGTGGGATTGCTCTGTAGAAAACTGTCTTAAGGGGTTGGGGATTTAGCTCAGTGGTAGAGCGCTTGCTTAGCAAGCTCAAGGCCCTGGGTTCGGTCCTCAGCTCTGGAAAAAAAAAAGCAGAAAACTGTCTTAATTTAACTGATGCGAAAAGACCTAATCCACTACGAGTGGTACCATGCCGTAGGCAGAACCTCCTGAACTGCGTAAGACTGGAGAGATCAAGCTGAGCACAGGAAGTGAGCACACATGCATTCATTCCGTCTCTGCTCCTAACTGTGGCTGTGACCTGGCACCTCGAACTCTTGCTGTCTTGACTTGTAGGACTGAAATCTGAATTTCTGAGCTAAGCTAAACCCTTTCTCCCCTAAGCTGTTTTCTTATCAGAGCATTTTATCACAGTAACAGAAATGAAACTAGGACAAAATCGATTGTTCTATAGAAGTAGAGTTGATTGATTATCCAAGGCCTGGTCGATTTATTTTACATGAGAATATGACCTTGGTGGTAATATTTACACTTAAATTAGCATATGCTTATAAAATGTACTATTACACATTGTACATTGATGATAAACTAAACACAGAGCAGGAATACAACTATCCACCGTGAGGAATAAGAGGTCCAACACCAAGACCTAGTGACACCTGTTAGGGTCAGGTGTCTGTGTAAACTGACTCATCATCCCTGTCATGCATCAGTGGGGTCTCTCAAAACAGCAAACATCTTGGCTTTATTCATAACAGCAACAATAAGAAGATAATTGTAATACGAAGATAATAATAATAAGGAGCTCAGCCTTTTCTAAGAGGCTACAATGACTCCTTATGTTTCAGATGTTAAAACTGGGTAATCGTGGGCTTGCCAAGGCTTTATTTTCCTCAGATACCAAAAAGATGTTCATGCATTGCATCCCACGGTTGGGCCCTGCTCTCAGAATATGTGAGTCAGTGGGTCTCAGGTGGGAATTTCTGTCTCCCATGCTACTGGTGAAGGGTTCCCATTCCCAATGTGGAACAAAGGTGGGAGGGTGGCAATGGTATTCTCTGATGCTTAGTATCTCACTCTGCACCGATATATGCACATTGTAAAGGAATTCTTTTTGATGGATTTCATTTGGGCTAGAAGAATTGAGATGAGGCCCAGAAAAATGGCCACCAGTGCTTTCCAACAGGCTTGACATCCTGAGTTTGAGTTCCAGAAACCCATAGAGTTCAAGGCGAGAACAGACTCCTACAACTTGCCCTTTGACCTTCACGGAAAAGCTATGGAAAGTATATTCATGCACTCGTGCACACACACACACACACACACACACACACACACACACACACGCAGAGAGAGAGAGAGAGACAGAGAGAGAGAGAGAGAGAGAGAGAGAGAGAGAGAGAGAGAGAATGAATAAATGTATTGAGAATTGAGATAAGGGTTCCCTTTTCTTTCCATTGGATTATTGGATTTTAACTGAGATTTATAACACCCCAGCATCTTACAGTACTTACGTCATAGCTTGATAAATGGACTCAACCCCATAACGCATGGCAAATTCATCCACTATTTCTTGAGAAGCATCATCAAAGAAAACCTTCCAGGCTTCATCGCCTTTGACCTCTGGTATTTTCACGCTGCCATTAGACTTCACTTCTGTCAGGTAATGGAACAGGTTCTGGAAGCAAACAGTGTGCAGCTGCTCAGAGACTCCTCAGGACAGGGTAGGCATACTTAACTATGCTTTTTTTATAGGATATCCATGTATTACTATCATGTCTACATTACCAGCCTCCGAGTGCAACGGGAATAACTCGGATTGTATTAAACTGTATTTATTACAGGATTGTATTAAACTGTATTTATTACGGGAGACCTGCCTTGGCCTCTGTTTGGAGTCTGCAGAATCAATAATTCATTCGTTTGTACAGACCCAGCCATTTCCAGGAGGAAGCAAGGTAGTAACCTTGGTAGCAGGCATCTTTACCCATTGAGCTATCTCTCCAGCCCTACAAATACAACATTATTTCTAGAAACGCCACATCTTTTCTGCTAGAGTTCTAAGACCAGAGATCCTGGCCAAGCCTGTGGTAAGAATTGCTTTTTATTAGTCAGAAAAAGAATGTTGGTTATTGACATAATGTCTCAGTTCACCAGTCAAAAAATTAATCATAAAACCTATAACTACTTACTGTGTGAACAACTGAAACACCATTCCTCACTCTTTGTTTGGTAAAGTGGTGTACACTCCTTTACATGTGTCAAGTGTTTAGCGGTATGGATTTTTAAAAATGTATTTAGAAAAATTAATGCGTAAAAAACGCAATAGAATTGGTTTGGTCAACTTAGTGTCACTGTGACACGGGGTAGGCTCTCCTGGGAAGAGAGATGGAGGGAGGGGCTGTGTAGGTCACGATGCTATCCGGGCACATTTGTGGACGGTTGCCTTAACTGGCTGCCTTGAGGAGGGAAGAGCCTCTTGAATGACAGCAGCATCATTCCACAAGCTGGACCCTCAGCGGAATGCAAGGGAGACAGAACACTGAACAGAAGCAGAAATGTGTTTGTTTTCTCTCTCCTCTTGATTGTGGATGTGAGCTACTGCTTCAAGTTCCCACCTCCTTGACTTCACCATAGTGATCAATTGTAACGTGGGATTATGAGCCAAGAAAAAAAAAGTTCTTTCTCTCCTAAATTGCTTTTTGCCAGGCATTTTATCACAGCCACAGGGATGAAACTAGGAGAGCCATCTTGCTGATGATGTCTTTCCTACTGGGAAAGGGCTCTGTACCTCTCTCCCAGAGCAGGGGGCAAGGAACATGCCTCAGCTTCATCTCATTGTTTTGGGATATATGAAAAAGTGTAATTTTCATCCAGGAAGGTCTCAGAGACACTTCTCACCTCTCCAATGCAGAGCATGAGGTGGTTTAGGGCAAGTGGTCAGTGTGTGCACACACCAAGGAAAAGACAGGAGCTGGAAGGTTGGCCCTCTGTGAACGCTCACTAAAGGGCTAGTTTTCCACTCGGTTTTCCGACCTCAGCATAACCATCTGTGACTACAGGCTTGGCAAGCCCCTGTTCCCACAGGCAGTCTGAACTCCACTAACCCAAGGCCATGAGTTTTCAAAACCCAATGCTTGTTTTGGGATTCATAATGTCCCTGTCCCTCTGCACCAAGTTTTACTTTCAATGAGATTCGTTTTGCTATTTACCTCGTGTAAACAAGTGTATTGTATATGATACGGTGCAACCTTCTCCTCTCCCTTTATTTCCACATTGATTTTTAGTCGGATGGCTCCAGACACAGCTGATTTATCTGTCCGTTTCTCTGAGGAAAAGCAAAATGTCCTTGGTCAGTTATTTCAACAAGAGCATAATTCTAATTCAAGTTCCCCAATATATCAACTCACCATAACCTTAAATACCTACACTGGGTCCACCTATCAATGAACAGTCACACAAAGGAGAGGGGCTTATGGGGCCCTACCTTTTCTCTGTGAACTACTGGCTATGGAAAGACTCTGGGAGAGAGGGGAACCACTGTCTCTAGTTTTATACTCACTGCTGCAGAGCCTTGCAAAGGCTAGAGCCTAACACATGAGCGCAGGGACTGGTCTGATAAATCTCAGTGATTCACAAAACAAAACAGCCAGGAACAAGAAAGATCTGTCTGTGGCAGTGCATGTTGACAGGCATGAAAAGCTGCCAGGTGAAAGTGGTCTGTATGTTTTACATACATGTGCAAAATTGTTTAAAAACACATTTATGGGCTAGAGAAGTGGCTCAGGGGTTAGGAACACTTGCTGTTCTTGCAAAGGACCTGGGTTTAGTTCCCATTGCCCACATGGCAGCTCACATCTTTAACTTTCAGGAATTTCAGTGCCCTCTTCTTGCCTCCATGGGTACCAAGCACATCCTATGCATACATATGTAGATGAAACACTCACATAGATAAAATAAAAAAATGGGTCTTTAAAAACAAACTTATTTTTGGTTGTGAGCCTAGCCTTTGACAGCTGAGCCATAATTTTTTTTTAAAAGAGAGAAAAGAAAAGGATTTTTTCAAAATTAAAAAAATTATTTATGAAACTAATTAATTATTATAAATAATAATACATTTGTATATTACTTATATATTATATTATTACATATTTACTATATATTTACATACTATATATATAAGTAACTTTTAAAAACAAATTTATTAATGAAAAGAAATATAAATTAGTCAAACATATGTATATGTACGAACACATGCTTACACACATGCACACAGACATACATATACATATGCATGCTTACATATCGGTATACACTCACACAGATGCATACATGTATATACACATGGGTTTATGCACAAACACACAGATACACATGCACACGCACAAGCACACAGACATATACACACAGAGAGAAGCTTTTCTAGGAATCATCTCCCTTTTCTATGTCATGTGACTAAGTAACCGTGAGCCTCGCAGACACTTGCTTCTTGTGCTCCTGTAATTGTTAAACTGCTTGTAGAGGCTTCAGTCAGAAGATCAAAGAACCCCCTGCCCTCATACAGTAACATTAAATTCATCGTGTGGCAATTACAAGCAAGTTAATTGGAGAATAAAATTCACAAGGAAAGTGTTTCATTTGAAAAATTCTTCTCCTCAGCATCTTCTGGCTCTTTTTGTACTTCAAAAGGTGAAGGAAATTCTGGCTAGCAGCAAGATGAAAGCAGTTTTCACATAGTCTATCTACAGCTTGTGCTTATTTAGAAATGTCATATTAATTATTTGGATGGAATCAAAATACAATCAGTTTATTCAACAATTTGACTTGAATCAGGGGGAGCAGCCTAAACCTATCAGAACTTTGAGAGGAACAGCCACAATATTCCTAGAATATGAATATGGATTGAGAGGCCAAGATTGACACCCAATTCGCAGAGCAGATACATGGAGAAAAGGTCACATTTATAAGGAAAAAATGGGATCTAATCAAAACGATAGTTTAGTACTGAGGACTTCTTTAATTGGCCCATTTCCTAAACACATCTGTGTTATTTTTTAAAAAAAATAATTATTTGTTTATTTTATGCATGCGAGAACACTGTAGCTGTCTTCAGACACACCAGAAGAAGACATCAGATCTCATTACAGATGATTGTGAGCCACCATGGAGTTGCTAAGAATTGAACTCAGGACCTCTGGAAGAGCAGTCAGTGCTCTTAACTACTGAGCCATCTCACCAGTCCTACATATCTGTGTTTTTAGTCACATAAGATTATGACTTTCTCATCCTTGCTGTCTAGCAGGAATGAGTTATGAAAATTCTTTTATTAGCAGCACAGAATCATTAGGGTTTTGTCCACTTGCTAGGACATCATACCCAAAACTGTTGTTTTGTTCAGGACCAGAGATTGAACTCAGGACCTCAAACTTGTGAGGGAAGAGTTCTACCATTAGGCTACATTCCCAGCCAGTTTCTCACATCTTACTTTGAGACAGGTCCTTGCAAACTTGGCCAGGCAGGCTTTGATTTGGTGATCCTCCTGCTTCTGTCTTCTGAGGAAATTAAATGACAATATTGGCTCTCCAGACCTGGCTGGGAGACCTTTTGCTCTTAACATATACAGAGTTCTAAGCTAGCAGTAAGTCAGATAGATACACAGCATGAGTTTCCTGCCAACCTCCCCTTTCCAGAGCTGCTAGGAAGTTTAGAGCTAGGCTCTCCCCCAAACCCAGGAGCCACTGCCTCTGCTTGAACACACAGGACTGTGGAGCAAGCAGTGCTTTGTGTGGTGGAGTGAATTCCAAGTGAAGAGAATGGAGAGAATTTCCACAAAGGACATAGCGAATTGTTTGTGAGGGCTGAACATACGTCAGGATTTTATACAGAGCCAAGAAATGCAAACTAATTCCATCTCTCTCCCAACCTCCCTCTTTTCCTGTCGTTCTCCCTCCTCTTTCCCTCCCTGAAGGCAAACATCAGAAATGAAAGAATCCCCTGAGCTACTGAAGATGCTGAAGAAAAAGCTTCCCATAGAGCACCACGGCACATGTTTCTTTCGCAGTTTAAAGGGTAGTTTCACATCAAAGATGGGCAGCCATTTAACCAAATATCACAGCTAAGTTCCTCAGCGAACTGTCTGTAACCAGGTATGTGTTATCCAAAGACTGAAACACATGAATCTCTATCTGACAGATAACTTCGTGCTTTAGCTCAATACTATGGTATTCGGTAATAAAAATAACACACGAAAGCCAGACTCTAATTAAAATAGGATTTTGGAGTGTTGCAGAGTAAATTGAAGTTTTCTTCTTTTTACATTTCGGATTCATATGTAAAGTTATTTAATAATTTAAACAAGATGTGGGAGTTTTAACTTAGTTTCCAGTTTAGATCCCAATAATGAGAAGTACCAATATTCTTTAATTAAGATTCTTCAACTATTTTCAGTAATGAACTCCCAGTATAGCTGAATCGCCTGTGTTTAGATTCAGTTAAATTTCCTGTTTAAGCGGTTACATAATGTAGAGTTTTATTAACTCTATGAGACTTTATTTTGACAACTCACATTACTAAAGTTTGTGTAAGCCAGTGTTGTGTAAGTAGACACAGTACACTGTGAACCAAGTGATAAGTTTTGTAGCCCTGGGGCTACGTCAGCTTCTGTTGCTCTCCTGACCAGCCAGTCCTCAAAAATTTAATTGACCTTTTCCCAGGATGCCATTAAACAATCTTCGGTTCATATCTTTTATGGAAACTGAGATAACTCTAGATTAGTACTATTATTAAGTCATCAGTACAGACTCCAGGTTACTTCAATTCAAGTAAAAGACAAATTCAAAAGTCTTAGTCCTGCTTCCAGAATAAAAGTCCCTTTAAATGTCATGTCAGCTAAAATGATTGATAGCTTCATGTTAAAGCCGCATCAATCCTTCTTGGCTCTGCTAATGAATGCCCAAGTTTATATCACTATTTGAAAGAAATTCCAACTACATAAGTATTTTTCTTTTGAATTTATTTTTAAATATTGATTTTCAACCTATGTGCTTGTGTCTGTGTGAGTGTGCTCCATGCACATGTGGTTGCCTATGGAGTTGGAAAAGGGTATCACAGACCCCTAAAGCTAGAGTTACAGGTAGCTTTGAGCCACTTGACATAGGTGCTAGGAACCAAAGTTGGGTCCTATGGAGGAGTCAAAAATGCTGTTAAGTGATGATCCATCTCTCCAGCCCTGCAACTACATAATTTATGATATATTTTCATTAGAGGACAGAATAAAATAAATTAAAGAACGGTTCCAAATTCTCCAAACGTCAGACAAATGTCTTTGAAGCTGTACGTTACAAATCTAAAATCAATAGTGATGTAAAATTTTCTCTGAGAAGATGTTCGGTTGATTCTTTGAGGTTTTTATTTTCATCTTGGATTTAATTTTTCAACAATACTACATTTTAATTAATAATTACCCTTCATTGCTAATGAAACTAATCCAACTAGGAGGTCAACAGAACAACCTTCAAGAGAATTCAATTTTTAACCGTAAGAGAATATAATCCATGCCACAGATACTCTTGTTTTAACTCATTTTTAAGTAGGCATAAAAAATTAATCACCTAAGTTGTACCAGACATCCATCTCGCCACTCAGAGTCCTGACTTCGACAATCGTCTGTCCCAGAAAGTCATCTGACTCCTTCTTGAAGTGTTGCTTCACTCTGGATTTAATGTCGTCGTCTTCATCCCACACTCTGACCTTGATTCGGTCTGTCGAGTTATGACACTCACTGAAAATAAATGTGCACAGGTCAGTGACTGCTGGCTTCAGTAATAAAGGGCACAGGGTGCTAGAGGCTGACTGGAAGCCTGACTAATTTATGAAGAGATATCCACTGCGTTATAAACGAGGATTCCCCCTTCCAGCCATGGGTGTTACAGGTACCTAATGCAGGTAGACGGGAGGAAAGTGTGATTAGCTAAACAACAGACAGGCAAATTTCTATGCTGTTCCAGTCCATTGCCTGTAGCTGAGACAGCAAGTCGAGCATGCAGTAAAGGTCTTGGTTTAGGTATTTCCATGTTTTCTATTTGCAACATTTTTTTTGGTGGACAATATATCTACATCCTAGAAAGTCCTCACTAGAACCATAAACTAACTTTATTGCCATGGATATTCAGTGGTCGGAGTATGAAATGATGGCAGGTTCTAGACGAGTATGTGACTGATCATTTAGGTTCTGTACTTTGTGGGAAAAAGCCTAAGATAAATTTCAAGGAGGAATGATAAACTTTGGGCTGCTGGCTTCGTGAATTCCAGTCTTTGCTGGGACCCACTGCTCTGAGGCTGCAGTGAGGCTGAGTACCAGTGGAGGATGCAGGACAAGGGTACTCAGTTAAGAGAGGATGGACGGGCATCACTCTGTATAGAGTGTAGGGCGGGATACTCAGTTAAGATGCTAGGAAGCAGAGGCAAAGAGAAGACAGAGAAGAAGAGAGAAAATGGCAGAGAAAGTTGGTGGGACAAGATCTAGCTTCTAAAGGCATTGGCTTCATTGGGTCATTTCCAACCAGGCCTTACATTCTATTAAGAACAGTCCCTTCAGCTATTAACTCACTGATAATCTGATGATACTACTGTTTCAACGATCCAATTGCTTCTCAATAGAGCCACTGACTGCAGATCATGTCCTCATAGGCCACAATCCTTCTCAGTGACACACCTCATAGCCAAACCATAGCACCCGGTATATATAGAAGATACTAAGAAACCAAACTCGATTTTAAAACCCCTGTGATTTAAGAGCAGCCTGTGTGTTTTAGCCTGTCACTAATGTCTTTATTTCCTCCATCACCTTTTGTTGATGAAAGCTACTCGGTATTGCCCACTGGTGTGCGATTGGTCTTTCCCGACTGTGGACTTTCTTCCCATGCTCTCTGTCTGCGGCCAACCATTCTTTGAGAATCAGCTAGGACCTTGCTCTGGATCACTGACTAGAGCTTATTAAGTGAGGCAGCAGGTTTAAGCCTGTGCTTCCTGACTCTCAACATCTAGTCCCTCTTACACAGGCATCTGTAACCTGGGGTTTATGCGTGAGTTCTGGGCATCACTGACTTTACATTTGAAAACAAAATGAAACTACTTCAATTTCCCCTTTAATTTTGCATACAGACAACATATTAGAGAGGTATTTTGTCACTGATAAAATGACTGGCATTTAGATATAACATTCAGAGTATAAAGAAACTTAAAATATTACTTCAATTTACACTGCACTAAAACTGTATTTCAATGTAATCGATCTACTTTTCTGTTTCTATATTTTATTCAATGCATCAAATATCCACTTAACATAGGAAAGCACCCATGTCTTTACTAGACTACAGAATGAGCTCTAGGGGCAACATTTACTTAACAATTCTGACAGTGTCATGTTGCTTCCTTTTTAAATTTTAATTAATTAATTACTTCTTGTCTTTGAGACAAAACCATACAATGCAACTAAGAGGAACGTTTATGGTATGGCATGCCTATGTGCAAACTGTGCATGCACCTATATTCTTGACCCATGAAGGGTCTACGCAAAAGGACTGTGAATTCAAGGGCAGTGACTCTGTCTGTGTAGGAAGACCCCATCTAAAAACATAGAGAGATAGACAGATAGACAGACAGAGAGAAGAAAGAAGGAAGGAAGGAAGGAAGGAAGGAAGGAAGGAAGGAAGGAAAGAAGGAAGGAAGGGAATAGGAAAAGTGAAGAAGGAGCTGGGAAAATGGCCTGGAAATTAAGAACACTTGTAGTTCTTGCAGAGGACCAGGTTTGATTCCTAGTCCCCAACGGGGCAATTCACAGCTGTCCAGTTCTGGGGAACCCGATGCCCTTTTCTGGTCTCTCTGGGCACTTCATCGGCATGGTCCACATGCAGGGAAACACTCATACACACAAAATAAATGAAAAGAAAGTAAAAAAAAAAAACAAGGAAAACAATGCTTTCCCCAAACAAGCATTAACAAAATATTAACAAATATTTAATATGTGTTAAATATTTGAATCAGAAAATTGGTGTCTGTTTGCCTTTGAATCACCCACACTCTTGCTAAGACTACTACCAGCCTGAGGAGACAGGCTTCAGGAATTTGATCGTGGAGTTGTGTTGTCAGAGACCCCACTTTCTAAAGTATACAATAAGTTTCTTGTTTGTTCTTTATATGACAAATACATTTTACTTATTTTGAAATATATCTAGTTATTCAATATGTAGATTAAACTGTGCACAAATTAAAGTGGTTCATTGGTACTTAGCCCAACTAAGTATATGAAAATGGTTTATTCATTTTAACGGCATTGAGAACTACTTCCTGTCTGAATCAAGTTCTGTGAATCTTTTATCTAGGAACCGAGGCTGAGAGTAACCATCTTAGCAGGTGTTTATAGAAACACTGAGAAAATATTATATATATGTTACCAGAGTGCTGGGCAGCGTTTGATTCATATTAATTATTATTATATATGACTCCCGAAATTATTTTTAATTTACAGCCTGTTTGTTCAAGAAATATATTTTTGACACTCTGCAGCAGTCACTTACAATAAATATTCACCAAATCTATGACATTTCACAGAGTAAAATCCCTTTAGAGTACCTTACATAAATGTGATTTTCATTATTCTTAGAAATATATAGAGATCCAAGAGAGATTTTATTAATAAGATATGGTAGAGATATCAGGAAGGGAAAGTGAATCCACTTTGGTGCGTTGCTGGTGGGAAACAAAGCTGTGAATTAACCAAGAAGGACATCCCCGAGACAGGGTGACAGCAGAGTGACATCTCTCTGGCGTGTGGATGGCAGTGTCTGGTGATTTGCTCAGAATTCACATTAAAGTTTGCTAAGATGTTAATGCCTTTGCTATCTATAGGGGAAATGTCTATATAATAAAACAAAAACATGGGGACCAATGTGCGTGCACAAGTCCTGGAAAATGATATGTAGTGTGCGTGTGTGTGGGGAAAATGACGCTATAAACGCCACACTGACGCCACTGCAAAAGCATACAGACGTCCCCGTCATCGCTTTCTGATAAAGCACATCACCAGAGTTCATGTCAGGAAATGGAGATCTGAGATTTGTGTCCGCCTGCAAACAGCAGGAGTGGTGAACGGGATTCTGTAGATAATGAAGACTAGTAAACTGTGCTCTATTCCTCCACAAGTGATACTACCCCATCTCATTCTGAGGGTTTAGCTAATTTTTTTTTTACAAAGTTATAACAAGTCTTTTTCAACCATTAAAAATAGGAATAAGATACTCGTCCATAGAAACAGAAGTAGTGATTATGTATAGATATTAATACATTATAATCTATATTTCTATACAGCTAAAGCATGTGTATGTGTACATTATAATCACAAATGAATGCACATACACATTAATGTAGTGAGATTAGAAGAGACAATACTCCCATTAGACTCTCTACTTCTAACTTTTGGGGGAAGGGCGGGGTTTCAGGTTAGAAATACAGCCACTAGATGACTGTCCGCATCTCCACCGTGAACTTTATTCTTTGCCTTGGAGATTTTGCTTTTGTTTTGACATGAAATTTTAAAAGTCCTCAAGCCAAGCATTCATCTACTCACCCAGCCGGACCCTTATTAGTCAGTAATTTTGCATCTATTAATGTGACGGACACAGTTGAGACTTAGTGAGATTAGATGACCCATCTGAACAAACCCTCCATGCTTAATGCCAAGGCAAATGTGCTATCCACGGATTCTGAGTAAATGAAAGGAGTCAGTGTGGAGCCTCCGGTAACTCCACTCGGGATTCTGCAGAGGACAGGCACGGTGTCTCTGCACATCTCAATGACTTTATTTCCCTTTCATTGCCATATGTGATAAGTCTTTTAGACTTCCAGACAAGCTGTGGTGCTGACAGAGAGCTTGTGTATTGTTCCTCCCAGAATCCCTTCTGCTTTATATCTGACATTACATTTTTACAGTTAGCATGTGTTCCCACCATTTCTCATTTCTCTCATTAAGTCTGGCCAGCACCCCACCTTTTCTGAGATCTATTTCATTTTTTATAAATTTTTTTTGCAACTGACTTGAACCTTTTGTTTCATGCTATGGCTTTATTCTTCATCTTTAAATAACCCATCAAACACTTTTAATGTTATTTGGATGGTCTCCCTTTATTATTTATTATTCCATTATACTGGACTATATAAGGACATTCCCATGCCCGTGCATATAAGGTATGTTGAGCACAGTGCCCTCTCATTGCCCTCCTGCTAACATTCCCTTCTTTCCTGACCCTCCCATTTGTTTCCCTAAATACTCTTACTGCTTCCTTCATGTCATATACATACATTTATACAAAATCTAGAATCCACACAGGAGTGAAAGCATGTGGTTAGAATAGCTATTTTGAAGTCCATGGTGCCTCACACTTGATTTTACACTCTTTAGATCGATCATGTTATTCTGCACTTATCTACCATATACATGAACGAGCGACAGAATTAAAACCAGAAATACAAATTAGATTTCTTTCTATCCTGTTTCACGACTCACATGTTCGTTCCACAATGGTTATTTTAAAGAATGAAGGAGCTACAGGCAATAAACCTAAAACGTGTAGTTAACCTTGTGGAGGAGACGACAGGGCAGTGCTTGAAGATTTTAATCACCACAAGACAGAGAGCCAAGGCCTTTCGAAGCACCAGAGCAGAACAGCCGGCCCACATGGGCTTCGAGTTCTGATAAAGTACCAATGAGACATTTGAAATAATTTAAAATGTATTATGTTTTTAAAAATGATTTCGCTTTCAAACATGCGTTACAGTAGATTTGTACTCACATTAGAGACAACCAGACTATGGAAAGAGGTGCATGGGGTAGACTGACAGAGGCTCCCTCCGCCTGCATCCTGACATGAAACTTGGCTGAGAGCATTGCAATTTGGAACACTGCAGCACTGAACAAAGCTGGCTGCTCAGGTATTCATAGGTGTGAGTGTGTGTGTGTGTGTGTGTGTGTGTAAGAGCAGAAGATTCGAAGTATGACTTCTGAGATCAAGTGCTGCCCCAGGACATTTTTAGCGCATTCCTTCCTCAGGTTCCTTAGGTCTCTCACTGACAGTGACAGAATGTTTAGTAGCAAAGATCATATTAAAAGTAATTTGTTCTCCTCCTTCACCCAAGGCTGCCGAGCATCAAGTAGAAGAAGAGGAATTAGGACAGTAGGTTCAAAAGCGAAGAGGTACAATTTTTAGGCTTATATAGTTGGCATTCTTATAAAATGGTCTTGGAGCCTATTTCCTGGAAGCCTGGTAAAATTTCCAGGAAATAGAATGTGCCTCCGTTTTGTCTGGCTTTGGCTATAGGTAAAGTGATCCTGAGTCGTTGAACTCACAACAATGAGAAGACCACAGGCCTGTGCTTCCTGGGATGACCCCATTCTTTTGCTGACACGGGATACAGTCCTGTCCAAAGGAGCCAGGAGTCTATGCAGATGTATATAGTATACCTCAGGATCTAGAGGCGAATGGATGGAGTGAATTCCCATGAAAGAAATTCCAAGGCTGCTGAATTGCTTGACTAGGAAGCTTCTTCAGATACATGATGGAAAAGATATACAAATATTTGTTCAGCAAAATTATTTGCAGTGAGGCAACCTGCTTCGTTATTCCCAGTCTTACTTTTTACTTAGTGAGAAGGTTTGAATTGTGACTTAGGCCACATACTGAAATTCTCCACTGAAACAAACCTCTTGGGCCAGGTTAACACAGTCCAAAACACTCACAACAACAAAGTCTTCCATACTCCTTTTAGGATAGTCCATTAAGCCCCACTTAAAGCATTCCAGTGTTTTCCAAATCCAATGTCCCCGAATTCACATTCTTCCAAACAAAAACATGGTCAGGCCTATCACAGCAATACCCAGTTCATGGTACCAACTTCTGTCATAGTTAGGGTTTCACTGCTGTGAACAGACACCATGACCAAGGCAAGTCTTATAAAGGACAACATGTAATTAGTGCTGGCTTACAAGTTCAGAGGTTCAGTCCAGCATCATCAAGGCAGGAACATGGCAGCGTCCATGGTGCAGGAGGAGCTGAGAGGTCTACATCTTCATCTGAAGGCTGCTAGCAGAGTACTGGCTTCTAGGAAGCTAGGGTGAGGGTATTAAAGCCCACTCCTACAGTGACACACCAACTCCAACAAGGCCACACCTACTCCAACAAGGCCCACACCTCCAAATAATGCCATACCCTGGGCCAAGCATATACACTCCATCACAAATTGTTTCCCCCTCTTCTTTCTCTACTGGGAGTGTGGGGAGGTGCCCTTAATTTAGGGTACAAGATGAATGATGCACTCTACTAAATGCTTATACATACCTGAGACTCTACTTGGAAATACACACAATGAAGTAGGCTTCATTTGAAGATGACCATCTCAGCAGGGGGGCTGCACACTGTGTCACTAGATAAGTGTAGGGGTAGGAGAGCTGAATACAGAAGGTGAGCACTCAGAGAAGGGTTAAAAAGGCACCCTGTTTGCATATATAACATCTTCCTTTCCTAACACTTCTGATGGCCTGCCACTGTCTCTCTGCCCCGTTGTTGAGAGAGATGTCTGACACAGCAAAGAGGATACGACTGCTGAAGCGCAGTATAGCTATGAAGTAGAGGTGGGCAATGGGCTGTGTTAGAGGAAAGAGTGACAGCAGCCATCTGGGGCTGCCTCTTCTGCTTTCCCATTTCAATCCAGGTCGTAAGCATGAGCTAACTTTACAAAGACTCAAAACCAACACAACGCGGAAAAACCGGGATGGGTCCATCAAGGCTCTAGATTGTCCCTAAAGGGAACTTATTTGGAATTCTTGTTGAAATAAAGTCATACTGTTTTTAAACAGGTGTTCTTACGTATCCCAGGCTAGCTTTAAATTCACAATTGTAACATACGCCATATTGATAAAATTTCCTGTGCTGTTTTAGCTCAATGAAAGGCTGACTGGGAGGAATTGTCCCCATCCCCACTTTAGATCTAAGTATGTTCATGTCAAGTATTCTTCAAAGACCCTGGCCTGGGTCAGGTTGACCCCATGGCTCTGTAATAGGGGAGAGAAAACAGAAGAACAGATCAAGAGTAAAACCAATGGAACTCTGGGAAGAGCTAACAGGTGAACCATTTCTACCAGAGGTTACCATTGTTCAGCCAACATATGAAAATACCTGCCTAGGGAAGAAAGAGTTGGGAGCTCTGGACTTAGAAACCAGGCTTCTGCAGTCTTTTCTGCTGGATAAGTGTGGTCCCTAATTGAATGATGTCATCTCTGTCTGTTGCTATTTCCCCTTTTGCTTGGAAGTCTCATCTGAGCAGTCACTGTGCTCCACCTAGGACTCTAGATTGGAACTCCAGAGGACTGCCTCCCATGTTGATTTTCTGCTATATATCTCTAAGCCTGGATTTGAGAATATTGCTTTTTGTCTGGCCTGTCAATCAGGTTGTTGCAGTCTCCTCTGCTGGGTGCTTTGAGTCCTCCATTTGGTGCTACGGTGTCTATTTACTGCTCTCCCCTGTGACTCACTATTTATTCTTCCAAGTTTGCTTGTTATATATGTAATAGACTCACACATTCAGAAGTGGAAGCGTGGCTATCATAGATCATCTTCTGGTCTTACACAACACTTATGTAGCTGAGAATGACTTTATGATTCTCTTACCCTCCTCTAGTGGTTTGAATAGGGTTGGCCCTCTGTAGACTCATGTGTTTGAATGCTTTGCCCACAGGGAGTGACACTATTAGGAGGTGTGGCCTTGTTAGAATAGGTGTGGCCTTGTTGGAGGGAATGTGTCACTGTCGGGTGGGGCTTTGAGGTTCAAACAGTCAATCTGGCTGCCTTTGGATCAAGATGCAGAACTCTCAGCTCCTTCGCCAGCACTGTGTCTACCTGGCATGCTACCATGCTTCCTGCTATGATGATAATAGACTGAACCCCCGAATTTGTAAGCCAGCACCAATTAAATGTTGTCCTTTATAAGAGTTGCCTTGGTCACGGTGTCTCTTCACAGCAATGAAACCCTAGCTAAGACATTCCCCCACTGCAACTCCCCAGTGCTAAGGTAATAGGTTTGGTCAAGTAGATCAGTTTATGCAGTGCTCAGAACTGAATCCAGGTCTCTGCGGATGCCAGGTGAGCTCTCTGCCAACTGAGCTCCACTCCAGCCTCATAACTTTCTTTTCTGATTAAGCCACCATAGGAAGCTTGATGTGAAAATACAAGCCTGGTTCTAATTTGGGTTTTGGCAAATGCCGAAGCCATCATTTGCCAACACACTTACCACTCAGGATTAAGTCAGAAATTCTAACAGAATAAAGTATCAAAAGATTAACAATACAAAAGTCCAGGCAGTTGTTTACTAATATCTTAAACAACTAAGATAAATTGATGAACTGTTCATCATTCCTTCAGGTTGGCTTAGCCTGTGGAGTGCCGTCTATACTCATGATCTGATTCATCACTTCGACTCTCAAAGGTTTGTGTTTCGTGGAAATAAGGATACACAATGAATAGAATTTGAAAACAAGAGAAATATCACATACAAAAGGAAAACATCTTCCACACAGAACAAAGAGGGACGCATGACTTTAACAAACCTGAAGCTCTGTGGCTGTGTGCCATCTGCAATCTGCCTAGGTGGCTAGCCAGAGCTTCTAGTTTTTGGCTCGTTTTTGCAATAGAAAATAAATATTTTGTTGCAAGAACTCTTTATTAAAAATGAACCAAGAGAATTGCTCTGCATTTGTCCTGTAGTTAAAAGTAATGTCCTCCCGGAAGAGGGAGGTTAATTTGCATGTTTGGATTGTTAAGGTCAGGACTGGTGTTGTTCTTTAGTGCATAATGCATTTTATATTAAACACACATATACACATGCAGACATACATACACACACAGACCTCAACACACACACACACACACACACACACACACACACACACACACACACACACACACAGACACTTCTTGACAGGCATGCTGTTAGGATTGCTACTGCTGCGATCAAACACCAGAATCAAAAAGCAAGTTGGGAGGAAAGAATTGATTTGGCTTACATTTCCACACTCTAGTCCATCACCTAAGGAAGCCAAGGCATAAGGGAGGAACCTGGATGCAGAGACCTCAGAGGGGTGCTGCTTACTGGCTTACTCCCACGGCTTGTTCAGCCTGCTTTCTTACAGAACCCAGGACCACCAGCCCAGAGACAGCACCACCCACCATGAGTCAGGCCCTCCCTTACTAACCATTAAGCAAGAAAATGTCCTACAGCTACATCTTATGGAGGCATCTTCTCAACTGAGGTGCCCTCTTTACAGATGACTGAAGTTCTGTCAAATCGACCCAAAACTAGCCAAGACAACAGGATTACTCTCTGTGCATTCTCTTAGTTTTTTAATTCATAGGAGCTATAATATCTGAAGCCAATCAGTACTGGGGCAATTGCGTTTTGATAGCCATCCAAAACGACTAATCTCTTTATTGCAAATATTCCCGTTGAAAATTATTTCTAGATTTACTTTTTGGCAAAATGTCCAAATATGTATCTCTTGTGACTCCACCAAAAATTCCTTTAACCTAAATTAGCAGAGGTTAATTTTCTTTTTAAGTAAAGAAGGCCATCTCAGAACGGGACATCAGGCCAACATCAGTGAAGCCTGATTGACCATGGACCATGCTTCCGCTCAGTCTCATCCCCTGATCTCAGCTGGTGAGCAGCTGTTTGAATAGAAGCTTCATTGGCAGTTGAGGCAGAACTAACTCACTTCCTGCCTGCACTTCACTCAGCCATCTCTCCCTGTTTCAGAGAAGAAGCCATAGCCAGCAAGGTCCCCAACTTGAATCATGCCCCTGGAGGATATGCACAATTCCTAGCTATGTGTTAAGGCTTACCAAGATTCTGTAACTGTTCAGCTAGTCTGGCATCAGGACCCAGGAGAGGATACACTAATGAGAGGTGGGTTACACAGAAATGAACCAATGCATCACTCTCTCCATCTGCATTGAAATCAGTTGGGTTCTATTATATCAAAATAGAGCTGGAAGAATTACTGAATATTCTTGGTCCATTTTTCATCCTTTTATGCTATAGTAATTGCACTCTAAAGTATCTTGTAGAGATTGTAAGCAATCTCACTTCAACTCAGGATGGCACAGGAGGGCAGGGACGGAGAAAAATCACCAGCCAGGAATGTGCTATTAGAGCCACTCTGAGGCTGCCTTTCAACAAGTAATTACAGTCTCAACTTACAGCTGAATTCCCCAAACTCTGACCCACTAGATGGAAATAGGATGAGACACTCGGCTTTTACACTTCCTCTCAGCAAGTTACGTGGAGTTAGGAAACTTGCTCTCATTAAAGTATTGGTTTCTCATTTGTTTTTGAATCAACATCTCTCATCTTCCTATATCTAAATTCTTTAAAAGTACTGAAATAGAGACAATTCATAAGTTTAAAATTCAATGGCAATACAGTGAAACATTTTCCCTGATTTTCTTTTTTTTTTGCAAGGGTCTCATTTTGCAGCCCTAGCACACACCTTTAATTCAAGAGCTTTCTGTTTATTGTAAACAAGATTAAATAAAGTCAACCATACATGAAGAGCTGGATCAAGTAACCAGTTGAGTGGGAATGAACATTGGGGAAAACCTCTAGAGTGTGAGAGGGAGTCAGGAAGATGGAGAGAGAGACACAGGAAGTAGAAAGGAGGGACATTCAGTTTGAGGGTTTTTGAAGTGATGTGGGGAAGGAGAGCTTTCTTTCCCTTTTGAGACATTGACTGAGGGGGAAAGACAGCTGGGTGCTTACTCTGCCTCTCTAAGCTGGCAGACTTTCACCCCAGCATCTTGCTCCTGAGTCTTTACTGGTAAAATTGAACACTTGATATTTACAATACATGCCTGTCACAATCATCCCACTTTCTACTTTTGTGTATTCTATTACTTTCTCCCTACTCTTCTTCCCTTTTCAAAACTCTTCATAACTCACAGTCACATAAATATAAATACATAAAATTTTGAGGCTAGAACTGCATATCACAGAGATCATGCAGTATTCGTATTTCTTGGTCTGCTTGAGCTAGTTTAACACAATAACTTACAGATTCATCCATTTTCCTGCAAATTTCATTTTCTTTAAGGTTGAGTAAGACTCCACTGTGTCTGTGCACCACATTATCCATTTATCTGTTGATGAACATCTTGACTGCTTCTGTTTCCTTGCTATGGTCAATGGGCAACAATAAGTGCTGATGTGTAAATATCTCTCTGGAGAATATGGAATATTTTGGGTATATGTCCAGGAACGTTGTAGCTAGGTCATATGGCAGTTCTATTCTTAATTGTGAGAAATCTATATACTTCTGTCCATAATAGTTTACACTCCCACCTGCAAGCCATGTCTTCTCCCACATCCTAACAAGCACTTATCACCTGTTTCCTGGATGGTACCCATTCTGGCTGGGGTGAGGTGGAATCTCATTTCAATGAGATTTTAACGAGTGCTTTAAATTTCCCTTTCCTAATTGCTATGGTTGTTGAAAACCTTTTACATATGTTTCTTGGGTATTTGTGTTTCTTCTTCTGAGAACTCTGTTCTGATTATTAGTTCACTTATTAATTGATTATTTTTTTTGTTTTGGGTTTTTTTAGTTTAATTTTTGTAGTTATTAATGAGGCCTAGATTTTAACTGTCTGGAGTATAGTAAGCAAAGGTTTCCTTCTACTGTGTAGTCTATTCAAACTGCTGATGGTTCCTTTGATATGCAGAAGCTCGTTAATATCATATGATCCTATTTGACTATCTTTAGGGCTTTTTCCTGTGATAAAACATCATGACCAAAAACAACTTGGGGAGGAAAGTTCAGCTTACATGTCCAGTTAACAGTCCATCATGGAAAGAAGTCAAGGCAGGAACTCAAGCTGGAACCTAGAAGCAGGAACTGAAGCAGAGGCTGTGGAGGAGCATGGTGTACTGGCCATCTCCTCATGGCTCCCTCACTCAACCTGGATATATATATGTGTGTGTGTGTGTGTGTGTGTGTGTGTGTGTGTGTGTGTGTGTGTGTGTGTATGTATATATGTACATATGATATGTATGTGTATGTGCATATCTGTATATATGTCTATTTCTATGTATGTGTATATATGTGTATATGTATATTCCAGGACCATCTGCTCCCCACATGGGATGGGTCTCCAATATTAGTCATTAACCAGGTCAGTCAAGACATACTGGCCTATAGCCTGAACTTATGCAGGCATTTTCTCAGTTAAGATCTCCTCTTTCAAGATATGTCTAAGTTTGTATTGAGTTGATAGATACTCAAGCAGAAAAGAGGATCTTAATGCAAAAATATGCGACTACAAATAAAACTGCTTTATGAGTATATCTTATAGGGTCAAAGTTTTCACTCTAGTCAGCTAAGAGAAAAATATCTTACAACATGGAAGTGAGATAATGACTTCTTATCTTTGAATTCAAGTGTGTTTTACTAGTAGACATTCTGCATGTGTCCCATCACGCTGTAGAGCTCTGATTTAAGACTGGTTTTCCCAGTGACTTTGTAGCCTTGGTGGTTACTGAGGAAAGACACGTCACTAGAGGATGCCTTTCTCTGAATATTTGCCTTTAAGCAATGAATGGCTGTATATTAATATATATTTGAGTATATATATATGATTATATATGTATTTATCTAAGGATATACCCATACAAGTAAAGATCTACATCATATATATATATATGAGAAGAGATAACTATATATATTCATACACTACTATGATAATCTGACTGAAGTAGGGATAACAAGTTATTTAACACTTATAGTTTCATCTAAAGTGACATACAATATATTATAAAGAATTAATTTAGAATATTGATAACAAAAACATCTCTCTCTGTGGTGTGTGTGTGTGCATGTGTGTGCGTATGTGTGTATGTGTGTGTATGTGGTGTGTGTGTATGTGTGTGTGTATGTGGTGTGTGTGTATGTGTGTGTATGTGTGTGTGTGTGTGTATGTGGGGTGTGTGTGTGTGTATGTGGGGTGTGTGTGTGTGTGTATGTGGGGTGTGTGTGTGTGTGTATGTGGGGTGTGTGTGTGTGTGTGTGTGTGTGTGTGTATGTGTGTGTGTCTGATTCTGCATGTCTGTGTCCATGAATTCGAGTTTGTGGGTGTAACATAGACTATCACTGGGGAAATTTACCCACCATATATGCTGACTGTAAACTTCTGTTGAGTGAATGTGTAAGCTTCTCTCAGCCTGTCTCACTGGGGAGTCCATTTTCAGACTTTCTTTTGTTGCTGAGTTCCATGAGTCATCCGGGAAGCAGTTAGCTTCCAGGAAAGGATGTCGCTCCTAAGAAAATGTCATGTGTAGATTCAGTTCAGTCTTAGTCGATAAGTTTTGTTCCCATAGCTTGGCTGTTTTATAACTTAGCTTAGCCTTATTGTTGAAGTGGAAGATCGAAAGTGAGGACTGGCAGGTGGGCTTTTGAAAGCATGTGGAACTTACTATGTTATGTAAACTCAAAAAGCCTTATGGTCAGCGAGGAACAAAGTGCCCTCAATAGACACAAAGACCATAACAGCAGGAAAGCTCTCTCCCTTGCTTTCAGGCAGTAAGACCCTCTCATTTTTTCAAGATTGTTTCATTTTTATCATGTGCAGGTGTGTGTGTGTGTGTGTGTGTGTGTGTGTGTGTGTGTGTGTGTGTGATGTATGTAGTGTATGTGGTATGTGTGTGGGGTGTGTGTGTATGTGTGTGTGTACACCTTATGTGTGTTTTCCTCATAAGAGCAATGCCTGGAGAAGGTATCAGATCCTCTGGACTAGAGCTACAGACCTCTGTGAGCCACCCATATGCGTGCTGGGAACTGATCTGACCCTTGCAATAGAAGAAAACACCCCCTTGACCTCTAGCTCTCCCTGCTTTTTCTTTGGTGAAGACTTTATTGAAGATTGGACTTTTCCTGAAAAAAAAAAAAAGAATACAAGTTCTGCAATGCCGAGCCCTATTATCTGATAAGTTCTGCTTTGCTGGATAGATGTCCCTCAGTATGCACAAGCACACTAAAACCGAGCTTCCTCTTTAAGCAGGGCCCAAGACATCATACCCTTCATTTACAACTTGGAGACTATCACCGAAGGAACATCATGTGCAGGATGGTGGGTATAGTGTGAGACAACTGTGGTCAGAACATAGAGTCCAGGCAGTTTAACTTAACAAGTGTTTCATGGTGTATTGTTGCATCTTTTTTTAAAGATTTATTTATTTTATGGATATGAGTACACTGCAGCTGTCTTCAGACACACCAGAGAAGGGCTTCAGATCCCATTAAATTGAACTCAGGACCTCTAGAAGAGGAGTCAGTGTTCTTATTCACTGAGCCATCTCTTCAGCCCCACACAGTTGTGTGTTACAAATCCACTTTAACTAAAATATGAGTAATAAAGAAGAAAGGTATGCTGCTCACTCTTTTCTTGTCACCTCAGAGCAGGAGAAAGGGTTGCTTGCCTGATTATGAGAACCCAAGTAAAGAAGAAAAATGAATGCACGTGAAAATTTATCAGGATGTGGTAATTCCTTCAGGACTCACCCAATCCCAGATACAGTCCACGGAATTCAACACTGGAGATTGTTCACACTGTGACAAGATGGTTGAAATCAAAAGGAAAGAGTGAAGAATCCTGAAATGAGTACAGTAAGAAACCATTGCCTCTCCTGACACTCCTCCTTGGAATGATGGAGAAGAAGATGGTGCTGCACGGGCCCAGAAGCAGGGTCAGACTGAATGGTTTGAGTTAAAATAGCAGAGGGGCTCCACCCATGAGGAAACCCGAACTTTGCTGGTGCTGTTCTTCAACCAAAAGAGAAGGAGAGGAATACTTTAGAGTTTGCCTACAGGTTCCTGCCTTGAATTCCTGTCCCGGTTTTCTTCCTGATGGACTGTAAGCTGAAATAAACGCTTTCCTTCTCAAGTTGCTTCTGGCCAGCATTTTTTATCATGGTGGCAGAAACCAGACAAAGCCATGACCTTTTCACTCTCCATTCATCTCCTGGTGGACATTTAGGCCTTTTCATTATTAATGTTCCAGCACACGTGTGGGCATTTACTAGCTTACATTCTCCATGGACGGTTAAGGGATACTTGGATGGAATCCATTCCTGTCACAAATAGCTTTACCCAGAACATCATGTACATGGTAAAAGTGTTTTAGTCAAGTTGTTCAGAGTGAATTATATAGATTGGTATGCATATTAATTACTAACCTAGAAGAGTCTATAGACACATACACCCATGCTACCAACTTAGCCTCCAGCAATCAAACATGTGTTCACCCTCATGTCTGATTCTTTATTCTCTGATAACAAGAATAATTATACTTTAACTTTTAAATCTGGTAATAGCAAACCTACCTTTTTATACTATATTGATGCTTTAGGGAGCATATCCATCATCTGTGAAGGTGTGTGTGTGTGTGTGTGTGTGTGTGTGTGTGTGTACAAGCACACACATGTGTGTATCGTATTTATATTAGACTTTCCCTTTTCCTATTCAATGCAGTTAAAAGGACAACCACACACTCTGGTTTCTCTTCAGATCGTATAAATCTTTCGCCTTTTAAAAGGACAACCACAACCATAACAACCACAAAACAACAACCACCTCCTAAAACCGCCTCTCGTCTCTTGGAGATTTCCTATCAGAAAGAAGAGTCAACAGAAGAAATTCACATCTCAGAAGACCATTCAATCCTTTCGACACCCAACTTTTCTTTCTTTTAGACACCTCCTCCTCCTCCAATGTCTTTGCTACAAAAGGAGGCAGCTGCCTTCCCTAGAAACCCTGGAGTGGCAGTGAGAGCCTTAGTAGCAAGAGACAACTGTGCAGTCTCCTTGCCAGACTTTACATGAATGCAGAACTCGACTCTGTGGAGGCAATCTTAAAGGTAAACACAGTTAACTAATATCCCCTTCTTCCCAAACATCAGTGACACCAGGGCAGGCTTAGAGAAAGGTTCACACCAACCCCCGAGGCACTGTAAAAGACAAACCTTAGGAAATTTATTCCAATTACTTTTCTACTTAAATGTAAGCTTTAACCAATTGCCTGGAATAGAGCAATTGTGCTTCAGAACTCACAAGCAGCAATGTTGGTAGCTTTCAGGTCTCTCCAGACACATGCAGAGTATCATGCAAAATGAGAAGAGACAATGCAAAACCAAACAACAAAATTCCAAATCCCTGTACAGATGGTATGAAAATCTTAATAAAATCTTGTAGTGTGGCATTGGCATCTGTCTGCAATTCTACTCTTTATCATAAAAATGCAAACTTAAGATCTAAAAATACCTAAAATTTAACATGCATCCACACACATGCATGTACCTGCACGCACGCACACACACACACACACTCATACACAGATACACACACTCATAAACAGACACACACACTCATACACAGACACACAGACATGCATACTCATACACAGACATGTACATGCTCATACATAGACACACACACATTCACACGCACACACACACACACACACACACACACACACACACGCGCGCGCGCGCACCTATATTATTACAGACATGTGAGTTGGAGACTTCCTATATTCTTGTTTTTAACAGATGCCAATCTTCTGTAAGCTTTGTAATGAAAACAAAACCCAATTTGATTGAACTCATTTTAAAACCTACAACAGATAGTTTGCTCTAGATAATTAAAAGATTGACAGCTGAGGTAAATTCATTTGCATAAAAGATAGACTTTGGGTCAAGTCATTTCAATTGCCATTTTTGTAGTTGTAAGGGGTCAAGGATTAGCGACTTCATATGATCTCCCTTGAATAAATGCTAGTCAGAGAACTGGCTTTCTCTGATCACTGGTCACTAGCTATATGTAGGGTAGAAGCCTTGGCTTCTGAGATCCTCAGGAAAGCCGGTTCAAAATCACCAGGCATTTTTTTTCTAAAAATGAACCTTTCTATCAACAATGCCACTGCTGAATTACAAACAGATTTTGCTTCAAAAAATGTTTAGTTTCATTTCAGTCTCTATAATTGAATATGTAACTGAAAATAATGTTGGGATAATTGTTTCAGTTCCTCTTTAGAAGAAAACGAGATAGGGCCAGCCAGATTCCTCAAGGAGGAAGGGCATCTGCTACAAGGCTGAAGACCTGAGTTTGATTCTAGAAACCCACATATAAGAAGCTGGCCTCTGACCTCCATATTCTCATGCTTATACCAGTCCATCTTATCCAAAAAAATAAGTACATATAATAAAAAGGATGAAACAAGGAATAAAATAGGCAATAACCTAACAGTTAAAGTCTGCATAAAACATGGCCTCTGTACTACCAAGACTAAAAAGGACAGTCTATATTTTTTTGTATAAATTTCCAAGCATATTTTTCTGCAGAGTAGAATGCTATGATAACTGTCTAATGCCTGTAAAGGCCTAGGCCAGGACCCTGAAATTGAGCTATGCCAGTTTCTCTCAGAATTACCATTGGTTTTTCATACCGTGCCTCCAGTATTATTCCAGGCTCCTTCAGGAGAGGATGAAGAAGCATCACTCAGATCTCATCAGATCTGTGCCCAGGGGACATCTTCCTTCCACTTCCGTACTTTAGCTAAGTTGAAATAAGTTCATTCTTCTGTGTGTTCTCCTTGTTTCTGGTTCTGGTCAAGCATTAGAAGTTCATTGAACATGTACAAAATAAAATACCCAATGATTGAGAAGATTTGATGGTCTTCAGTCAAGAAAATATTCTGGAGGTTTGAATGAAATCTGAGCTCACAGAGATAACTTTCAGGCCGTGAATACAGAGAAAGAAGACATGCATTTGGAAGTTGTAAGAGAGCTGCCCTCAAAAGAATTACAAGCTAAGGCTGAAGTAATAGAGTAAATTAATGGGGAAAAAGCTGTCATGGGTAGGAGACCAGCAACAGAAAGATTGATTTGAAGATAGCCATGAAGCTTTAGATTTACTTTGTATATAACATTGTATAAGGAGGTCACAGTCCCAAATGACCCCAAAAGTTCATTGAGAAAAAAATCCCACTAGTACACATGAGAACATAGCAGTCCTGAGGATCTGTAAAACACACGAAGATGCCATTGGAGTAATGTGAACACGAATAGACACATACATCTACCCAAGATGGCACTCATGCATACCTGGTTTTCAGAGTCCGTCTACAAACTGCAAACAGGTTTCTTATTTCCCCCAAAGAACATGTAGTGAAAAGCAAGATCAATAATAAGAAGCCAAAGTCTGGAGTCTTTGCTTTCCAAATGTGCCTTAGGGAAATGAGCATCCTTTAGATGCTGTAACTGTGGTAAGGAAAGCCTATGGCCTGGGGGATGCCTCTGCTATTCTGAATGGTTTAGATGTGAACCAGATTGTCAGGGACCATCAACAGCCAAGAGCAAAGCATGAGGGTGATGATGTCACTGTGGGCTTTGTTTTTGCCTCTTCGTTTTTCTTATTTTTACAAATTTTATTGGATATCTCCCCATTGTTTTTTGTCTATTTTGTCATCTTCTTAGCCATGGCCTTTTGTTCTCTCATTATCTGTTATTTTAAACCTCATATATATTTTAAAATATTACAATCTAAAATATACCATTTGTTACACAGCATGAGATTTTTATAATAGATTTCTAGCTCTGTTGTTGAGAACATTGTGTAAGTATAATGACATATTTTAATAATTACATGTAATATAAATCTGAGTAATTATTTTTGTTTAAGAATTGGTGCGTTTTGGAAATTTTCTCAGGGGTGTGTGTATGTGTGTCTGTCTGTCAGGGTATGAATGCGGAGGGCGGAGGACAACTTGCCAGCTTTGGTTCTGGGTTTCCACCATGTGTGCTGGGGATTGGGTTCAGGTCATCAGACTTGGTGGCAAGTCCTTTTACCCACAGAGTCAACTCAACAGTCCATGTTTAATACTTCACAAAATAGATTTAAATGACTAAGCATTGGTCTGTTATATTCGCTACTGTAATTATTGTGTTCATATTTGTTGTTTATTTTCTTACCTTTATAGACATCTATGTTTACAATTGGTATTATTTTTCTTTTTACTAATTTCTTTTTCATTTTAAGGAGCTTCTACTTTATTAAAGACAAGCTTCTAGTTCTTTCTGTTCCAGGGGAATTCTTAAAAAATATCCAGCTATGCTTTTTCCATTACAAATGCTATAACTCTTTTTGATTATTAATTTGACATTTTTTCCTTTTCTTTTGAGATTCTAATATAGCTGCGTCCTTCTCACTTCTCCTTCCTCCCTCAAAACTCTCCCCTATTCCCCTCCTTGCTCTCAAATTCATGGCCTTTTTTCATTCATTTTATTTCATCCATATATATTTATATCCCCAAATACAGGCTGCACAGTCTGTATAAAGTGACTTGTATTTATGCTTTCAAGGCTAGTCATTTGGAATTGGATAACCATTTGGTGTGACTTCAAGCTTCTCTTGAAGCTTCCTGTTTCTTTGTATCTGAAAAGCCTTCATTTTATATTCGAATTTTTGTTTTTAGAAGATAGTTTCTCTGGACATAGCACTAAACTCGACAGCTCTCCCTCAGTAATCTGAAGCTGTCCCCCCCTTGTTGCTTACTCATGTTCCACAGAATCTGTCTGCTTTCTTCCTCTCTAAGTAATGCAGATTTCTTCCTGGCTATTAGCAAGGTTTTCCCTTCAGTTGGTTTGGTTATTATGTGTCTGACACAGCTTTTCCATGTTCCTCATGTATGGCTTTCCATTTTCTAACTTTGATAAAATCTGGGAAAGAATGACTCTTACTTTCTCCGACACTTCTCACTAGTGTTTTTAACCTCTTCTGTTTCTTATGGATTCTTGCCATAAGAATCCATAAGTAAAATGTAGTGAGCTACGTTTTAATGTTTAATGTTTACTCATTAACATCTCTTCAGTGAGCTCCTTACCAGACATAGAACACCCTTTATTTAGTTCTCAAGTATGACTTTTTTTTAAGCACTATTTACCTGGAACCAAACACCCATTACATTGCCAAGCCCTGCCAAGTGGTCTTACAAGGAAGAAATAACAGATGAACTCCTTGCATGGAGACCACAGGGAGCACTTGAGTCTCACTCCTACTTGAGAATTGTGGGAGAGTTGGTTTTCTTAAGCATGTGGTCCCTGGTAGATTGACCATACTCTACTGGAAGGCACTATACCCACGATGATATGGGTAGAACTGCCATTCCCCAACCTTCTCTGACTGGCTGCTGGCATCAGCCTCTGCATCATTTATTTTCCAACAGGAAGGAAGATCCAGTAGGGCAGCACATGTTTTTTCTTACTTGACTCCATGTTGGTAGCACCAGACAATGCCCCCCACAGATAGGTTTAATTGATGGTTTTTCTATAAAGCAATGGAGCTGGTATTTGTGGAAAAAACTACCCTGGAATCTGGATTTTGCCTTGCAAGGAGGTGAGTACTGGCTATCCTTAGACTCACAGTTTGTCTAGGATAGTATCAGGATGTTGAGTTTCCCTCTCTGCTTTCAAGTACCTGAGCATCAGGAAGTGGAGGAAAGAGGCAAGCAGGTGGATGGACAGCGTGGTGCTTGGGTTTTTAAAACACTATGCACTCTCTCAGGCTGATTGAGGGCCCCAACTAGATATATTACACTCAGGAAATTTTATTTTAATCCACAAATGAGCGTCTAGCATAAACACATGCCTTCTGACTTTTATGTATATAAAACACATAAAATAAATAGTCTCCTAATCTCATCTTATTGAGTCATTTAGTACAGAGGTTTTTTTTTTCTTTCGACAAGAAGGCTTCCTACAGTAACCCCCTATCCCCCCACCACACGCACACACACACACATACACACACACATATACACACACACACACATACACAAACACACACACACACACACACACACACACACACACACACACACACACACACACACACACTGGCCTATGTGTATAAACTGACAACATAGTCATTTCAATGTATGCTTAAGGGGAAGGATGTATTGGAGATAGTAGGGAAAGCACAGCCAGAGGCATCTGGAAGAGTCCAGAGCAGGGAGAGAAAATAGTAGACCGAGCATGTCCAGCAGATGGACCCTGGTGAGGATAAAAGCAGGAGCAGAGCAGAGGGAGTGGGGAGAAGACAGACTATGGGCAAAAGAGAAGGCCAAGAGAGCTTGTAGCTGAAATAGCAGGGTTATAAGGAGAAGGAGAAACTGTGGGGAAGGAAGTCATGAGCTGGAGAAGTTTAGGGGAATTTGAGAAGAGCTAAGAACCTGTAATACTGAGGGAGCCTGGGGGCCAGCATGCATTTTGGTGTGCTAGTAGGCACCAGTGGCAGCCATTTGTCCTTTCTGCCAGTGATAAGGGAAATGGCTCCTTTGGTAGTTGGGAACCAGCCTCAAAGTTCCTAAGGAATGCTGGCTTCTACCAGAATTTGTGGAAATGGAGTTTCCTTTGGATCTGACAGTTTGAATTCCTGTTTTAAGTTCTATTATTTACTAAGGAATCTGAGTATGTTGTTTGAATTGTACTGGATTTCATGTAGTCTAGGGTACTGGGTTTCAATTCTTGATCTTCCTGCCTCCACATTCCAAGTGTAGGATCATGGGCTGATTCACCATACCCAGATTCATTTTCAGTTTGAAACTAAGCAAAGATCATGACCTCCTCTATCTCTGCCCCCAAAAGACTATGGGACAGTCTTTAGGGCTGTATGTTTTTCATAGTTTGCTGTATATTAATTCTCTTTGGGTTTCCAATTTGTGTTTTTAAGAAACATAGTCCACTTTCTCTAGCCCTTTCTCTCGTTACAAAATTCATATGTTCTATTGCAAAGTAATGGCAAAATAACTCCATTTTATTGTCTCTGCTGATTATGGATTGGTAACAAAGGACTCAACTTCTTTGCAAGTGAGAGGCAACACTGGTTGTAATTGCTCTCTTTTAGGGCACATTCACAATACACTCTGTGATTAGTAAAAACAAAAACAAAAAAGTGTAAGCTCATAAAGGGTGAGTAGACTTCCTCCTGCTTTGAAAACACATAAAAACATCTTCTGTAACAAATGATATGCTAAGCAGAGACCATCATGGCAAGCTAAGGAAATGCTGCCTCTCCCATCCAGCAGCAGGAAGGACTGTGTGAGTGATCGAAGCAATAAATCAAATCTTGATTGCTTTCCACCTGTCATTTTAAAATATTAATCTGCTGTGGTATGCAGGAATTTTTATTTAATTGTAGTGTTAAATAAACCATCTTGTATACAGCACAGTTTATGTTTAATTCACATTCATCCCTGGCTGAGCAGCACATGGCTTGGTGACAGCCAGATGCCTGTGGCTCTTTGTCTGCTACTAGAGCCAGGCGTCTGGAAGTGGAGATAGTTAATAAACACTTCTAAAGGGCTGAGGAGGCAATCATCTCTCTGAATAGCTCTGTCACGAGTTCACGGTGCTCTTGGGTTACAGCATATCTCACAACAACACTGAGTTGAAGGGGAGAATAATGTTTACATATATAAGTGAAGTGGTTTGAACGTGGAGTGTCCCCCACAGGCTTTTGTGCTTGAACTCTTGGTCCTGAGCTGGTGGCACTGTTGGCAAAGACCATGGGACCTATTGGAAGTGTAGCCTCACTGGAGCACATTCTTGGAAGGGAGCCTTCAAGCTTCAAAACTCGCTGTTTCCCATTTGTGCTTGGCTCTTAATGGTGGAACAATATTTCCACTGCCATACCTTCTTGACTGGATAAACTCTACCCCTGGAAGTGTAAGCTAGAATAAACCAGTTATTCCTTGAATTGATTCTTAGCAGACATTTGGTCTAGCACCAACAAGAAAATATATAGACCAATTTCTCATGATTTGAAGCATTTAAAGGCTTCCTTAGATGTCAAGAAGGATGCTATGACCACCTTCCTTCTACGAAAATACAATGCAGATTTTTTTTTCTGTTCCAGAAATTTGAAAACAACAAACAAACAAACTTAAACAAAATCCAGGGGGAAATGAGGCTTGAAGGGTTAACTAGCGAATCCTCTGGAAACATCCCACCAACATATACATGAGACACAAATTTCTTAGCTCTCATATTTATCATTAAAAGAACATACCTGAGGGTTGTTTTCTCTCTGTTACCCAATAGAGACAACTCCTTCCTCTCCATTTTAGGGAATGGTTTATACGCACAAAAGATACCATTATCTTAGCATGGGGAATTAGAATCAAATGTCACAATTAATTGTGAAGTGAGGACCCAAGTGACTATCAAACAGCCAAAACTGAGAACACCTTAACTCTATAAGACATTTTCATCTCCAAAGAACTATAATTGGCATTGTCACCACTAATCTTCATGTGGTCTTTTAGAAATGAGAGATGTGTGACAGCCCCTCATTCTCCAGGCTTCTGCTAGGGCTCCAGGGGTCATGCCTTTCTTCTCTGAAGCACTCTAGAATGGCCCATTCTTGAGTCACATACCATCCACCCATTTCTTAAAATTAACTTTTAAGTTAGCATATAGAAGACTGCATTTTGTTATGGCATTTTTATACATCCTTTGTTCAATATGCTCCCCACTGTCGTCTTACTGGCCCCATTTCTTCCCGGCTGCATTCCCTGTCTGCCTTCTTATTACATGTTCTCCATTGCAATCTTCTCCTTTCTCTTTGTCCTTCTCTCTACTCTTCCCCTGTGATATCTTCTCTCCCTTTTCTATTTCTAGTTTTATTAACTCACACACACACACACACACACACACACACACACACTTAAAAATTCTCAATTTAAGCTGTGCAAGAAGTGGTAAAAATTAAAATTGAAATAAAAATCTCCAGAGGGCATCAAAGGGCCTTTAACAAAGGGACAATTAAGCTTTATAATCACATCCAAAAATTGAACAATGATTTCATTTTTGTTTTTAGAAGATTTGTGCCGGCTTGCCTCAGAGTGGAGAATCTGGTTGTAGAAAAAGGCACATCCAGCCACCATTACCTATGGCTTGTATTCAGCTTCACAACAGGGGGATGCTTCTTAAAACTGTCTCTTTGACAACCCATCTGAACTTCAATTTTCTCATCAACAAAATAAAAGCCACAGACCTAACAAGTTTTCAGGTCTGCTGCTCCCATTCTCTTTTAACAGCCTTACACGTGTGCATTTTTAATGAGAATACTTTTTAATGAGAATATTATCATTATGTTGCCATAATTCCCAGAATCTGGATATATACTTTTGGGTGCCTATCCCATGCTTTCTAGGTTGTATGGGATTGACATTATTTTTGGCTGGTGTGAGTACTGACCACTATCATATCTAAACCTTCTGTATGAAAGACCCTTCTGTATGGGGGTCTTTCTTTCTACATAGAAACATTTATCATACAAACACTTTCCCTGCATACAAACACTTAGCTGATTTCTCATGGAGAATCTTTATAAGATTAAATACGAATGGTTGGGTATTGGCCATCTACATATCAAATCCCTGAGAGGTGTTCATTTTGCCTGCCATGACCTGTCGTGACTCTTACACTTACCATTCAACTCGGGCTCTCAGACTTTCATCCCAGTCAATACTGACTAACGAGGAATATTATCCCACATAAAAGGAAGTCGACAAGGGATACAAACATAATGAAGTCAATGAGCTGACCCCTGCAGGATCAAAACTCAAGCGAGCTTCATAATTACTTCAGCTTCTTGTCTGAGGAGACTGTCCTAGCCACTGTTCAAGAAACATGGAGCCACCTGGTCTCTCTTGGCTGAAAAGATAAAGCTCAGACTCCAGGAAGAGTAAGGCAGCTGGAGGTCACAGGCCACAGCACTGAAGAGAGCAGAACAGGAGGCGGATTCCTTGTCAGAAGTCACTTAATGATGATGAGGGCATGGCCTCAAGTTGGCATAAGAACAGTAGATGGATTTGATGCAACAAGGCCCAGTGCCCAGCGAGGGCCAGGCAAAGTAGCCATTTTCCATTTAATTGAGAGAAAGGCCTCAGAATTCAAGAGTCAGTAAGCAGAGTGCACATAAGTCTCTGGCCTTCTTAGGGAACAGCATGATTATTAACGATTAAGCCCCATTTCAATTCTGTCTAGTAGATTTTTAAAACGAGATCCAAACGAATGAAATTTTTCTATATAACCAATTTTCAGAGCAAAGAGTAAGAATATTTGCAGAATGTCAGAATACCCAGCTGCCGACAGAGTGATATTTGCAATGCTGTCCCAAGCTGTTGTCAAAGAGATATTCACAACGTTATCCAAGACACAATATAGATGTAAAGACGTGCAAACAGAAAAACATGTTGCAGATTGAGAAAACCTTGCAGACAAACTAAGCTTTGTGGACAGAAATGTTATTGTTGGTCAAGGGCATCAAACATTTATGGTAGGTATTGGATAGGCTCAAACAGTTAACAGACCTTCAGGGCCAATGAAAAAATTCAACTAAGTAGTAGAATACAGAATCCACATATCAAAATGAAATACTTCTTCTACACACCAGGCATGATGAAGCCCTCCAGGGAGAAAGCAGGCAAAGAATATGCCATCAATTATAGCTCTGAAGAGAACAAACAAAAACTTAGGAAGAAACCCAACAAAGGGAGGCAAAAAGCCTCCACAGTGGAACTAGGGAATAATGCAAAAATGGAAAAAACCTTCCAGATGCAAAGATAATCCGCATTCATGGAGAGGGCGAATTAATAGTGTGAAACAGCTACACAGTCAGAACAACCAATGCTGTGTAATCACACTAAAATACCGATACGATGTTCTTCGCAGAACTAGGGAAAAATCAAAAGTCTTATCTGGAAACAAAAAAGAACCCCACAAGTCAAATATTCAGAGCACAAAGAACAATATCAGAGATATTCATACCTGCAGCTTAAAATAAATCTTAAAAATCAAAACCAAACCATTCTGTACAGCAAAGAAAATGAAATCGAATCAAGTCAGAGCATCAAGAAACTGAGGAAAACTTCAACTCAAGCATGTATCAGTGGAGTTTCCACAATTGGGGTGAGAAGCAGAAATAATAACCAGGATGTTTCCCATTGGTTAGAGGAAATTCAGGTCCACAGGCTCAAGCACTTCAACATATCCTAAGCATCAGAAACACAAGGAAAGGGACCAGTGTACCACCCAGTGACGGCATTGCACAAATGAGCACAGAGAATAAAATATCAAGGGCAGCAGGAAGGGAGAAGACATATGTACCCTGTAAAAACAAGGACCAAGTAGACTTCCTGCAGGGAGCAATGGGAACACAGACACAACGAAATAGATCTTGAAAATAATTTTACCAAATGATAATCTAACCCATATGGACATGTCAACGCACACAGGAAAAGAACACAATCCAACGTAGGCATTCTCATCAGAATTCTCTGCACAGAGAGAATGCAGTAGAAGCTGTTTCTCCTAAATGAAGAAAGAGCAGCCCCAATAGAGCCACAGAAGCTAGGACCTGAATTAACAAAGGCCAGAACGCTTCCTGGTGAGCTAGGAACGAGGCTGAGATGCTCACTGTGTCATTTCCATTTGATTTAATACTAGAATCTCACACAGGGCTATTAAGAAATAAAAAGTCTACTTGGAGTTGACTCTTTCGTGGATTTATTTTATAAAGAAAGTAATAAACTGATTATGAAATTAATATGGAAATAATGGAACCATCTTAATGCAGCAAACATAACTTTGAGAAAAGGAAGAACACCACGTGGCCCCGGCTTTCTTAATTCCAGACTTCTTAATAAGGGTTTGGTCCATCGAGCTCCATAGTCCAGAGTATAAACAGACAAACAGAACGGAACAAAGAGTCCTGAAATACAGCCACCCACACATGCAGGGCTGAATTCCATCAAAAGGTAAAGAACCAATTTAGCTGAGAACAAACAATGCTTCCAGGGACAAACACTCAAATATTCATAGGTATAACTTATAGCATACTAAATTTTACTTAAATATGCATCAAGATCTGAGTGTAAAACTATCAAGCATATGCAACTAGAAAAAATTATACAAAACTCCGTGTAAAAATGCCAAAATGTTTGAATAGGCACTTAATCAAGGAAGAGACACAGCATATAAGCACAACAATGCTTAACAACTCTTAGCTGTAAGATACATAATAAAACCTACACAAGAGGCCACTGTATATAAGGCAGAATGCTAAAACTTAAAAGATTTGAGACAGTCTTACCAAGAACCAGAGTTTGGATTAGACCCGGGACATCTGTACATTTGTGAGATAAACAGGAAACGATACTGGAATACTACCCAGCACTAAAAATGATAAGAACTGGTGATGCATTCTAGAATTCAAAGCACCTATGTCGAGCAAATGGAACTCTGCGGAAGAAGGGCACATGCCTCTTGACTCCATACATGGAAAATGAGAAACACAAAGCTTGCCACATCAGCACCCAGATTGGCTTTTGCTTGGCACAAGGGAAGTCAGAGGGAAAGACATGTGGGGCATGGCAATGTTTTCGAAGTAAGAGGCAAGTTCACCATCTTGTCTGCGGTGACACCTATGTGTAGTTTCAGCCCATGAATGAGGCCTCAGCCAAGGTATTTTTAAAGTTTCGTGTGTGTGGCTTCCACCAAAGATCTGCAGGCTCTATGGCATCCTGTCTGCATGATGCTGTGGCCGTCCAGCTGCCTCAGCCCTGAGTTCTTTGCTCTTGGTTAGGGCAGGTCTCTATCTCCCATGTCCCCAGAGCCTTTAACTGACCGTATTCATTTACTTGATTCCAATAGAATCTCAATTTGCAACTACCCATTGATTTCTTGTCTTCATTGAAAAAGAGTTAGGGATGATCTTACTCATCCCTCTGAAGAGAGTCGTCACCCAAACCTCATCATTCATTTCATCGTTACACAGTCCAAAGTGGTTCTCTAAGCCAATTTTTATAAAACACTTTTCACTGGCCTATATTCAAACAAATAGCAACCACAAAACCCCACACCTCACTTGTTAAACACATAAACAGATCCAAGATTGCTCTCTTAGCATATAAAGAAGGCACAGCAGACTTAAACCTCTTAGCAACTTTTTACCAGATAACTAGAAATCATTACATCATTTTTTCTCAAGAAGAGTTATAGAAAGAAAAGGATTCTGGAGAGGAAAGTGATTTCCCGCTGTTAGGGTCAAGATGTAAGAGTTTATAAATAAATGTCCTCAAAGACAGTGAAAGGTCATAAAGTTATCATCAGCCGTTTTCTCTGGGTGGTCTAGTCTCACGTCTACCGTGATGCATGGATGAGGCAGCGCCCCAAATATCTTTTCTGTCATTAGTCACAAATCTTCACATGTAGCACAGCACTTGCACAGCCCATGGGTTCCCAACTCTGGGGACTCACATCCAAGTCACAGACCACACAGTAAATCTCATGCTATTTCCTCCAATGCTGCCCCAACTGTACTTCTAAGGAGTAAACAAAATATTTCATAATATTACGTTTAAAATTCTTGTTTCCCTTTTCAACATTTCTGCATGAGATTGAAGTACAGCAGTGACTTCTTTAGCATTCGTGAGCCTGTCTTAAATTCATTCTCAAATACTCTTGTCTATGTGATAGCTTTATGGTGTATACTTACAAGTAGAACTTCTCATCCCACACCGGATTCAAGTTTCCAAAGATAGTTTTCGTTCTTCTTTTATTCTTGCCAACTTGAACTGTCACATATGGGTCACTGGACCCTGTTTTGTCTTTTGCCTGCAAGCCTTGTGCAGAAACCACTGAAATGAACCAGAAATAAAGGCTTTAATATGACAATGTTCTCAGAACCAAAACCATCGGAGATCATATTTTCTGTAATCTGGGCTTGCAGATTCAACCTCACCGCACTCGTTCCCACAGCTCACTGAACGCCACAATCATCTAGAACAGAATGTGAACGATGACTGTACCATCTCTTCTGTTCTTTCTCCTGCTGAGTACTACCCACCATGAGTGCCAATCACTTTCCTTTGTCCTTCTGTTGATGGACACCTATGCTGAACCAATACCTCAGCTGCTGTGACTTGTGCTGCGGTGGGCACAGGAGTTAGGATTTACTTAACTTTATTTACTTAAGATAGTGGTTTTTGGTTTTGTCTCTTTGGGGACTACACTGCATTGTGGGACCACTGGGACAGGTGGTAGTTACATTTTGAATATTTTATAGGACTCTTCTTCTTGCTCTTCATAATAACGGTTTTAATTTACATTCCTCTTACCACTGTACTGGGCTCCTTTCCCTCTATATTCTGACCCACAGGTTTTTTTTTTTGTTTGTTGTTGTTTTTGTATATTTGGAGGGTACTCACACATGTTAGAGTGAACATGTGTTTGAATCTACATTTTTCTAATAATCAGTGATATGAAACAATTTTTTGTGTACCTTTCACAGGTATAAATCTCACTTTGATACATGTTGACTCAAGCATTTTCTTATTAATAGGAATTCATAGTAAAATACCGCCACTTCCCACAGCATGCATGAAATTGGAAGAGATTGTGTTCAGTGAAAGGACCTGATACAAAATTATGCCACCCCTATAAGACTAAAACTACAACTGTGTGCAAGAAGCTGTTGAGGTCTTAGAGAAAGACGGCATGGTGTGTGTGTGTGTGTGTGTGTGTGTGTGTGTGTGTGCGCACGTGTAAATATGTAGTATATTTTAGGATTTGGTAGGAGGAACATATTTCAAGAGACACATCACAGAGCAAAGTGACTATGCCAAATACTATGTACTGCATTCTTAAAGCACAGGACAGGTGTTGTGAGCTTTCAGAACAAAATGACACTTTGCAAATTAGCTAGCTAGGTTTTATCATTCTGAATTGTATTCATA
The DNA here is from genome assembly GCF_021556685.1 of Rattus norvegicus. NCBI lineage: Eukaryota > Metazoa > Chordata > Mammalia > Rodentia > Muridae > Rattus > Rattus norvegicus. The sequence continues at coordinate 82,193,951 of NC_141541.1, forward strand.
TTGGAAAACAACATACTGGGCATGAGCAGAAACATACAGTTATAGCTGTAAATTAAAAAATAATCAAGAAAACATCCAATGGTACGGGCTTACATATGTGTATTGGCTCAGGTTACATGCAGCATGTGCAAAAATATGTCCAGCAAAATTCAAATGATTTAAAAAGGTAATAGATTGGGTATGAATGTAGCTTAATCCAATAAAGAGAGGATCTTTATTTTATTATGTAATAAAATGATAGAAGATTGGTCTATGTTCATGGTGTTGCTTATTTTTAGTATATGTGTATATTGCCTACATGTTTGCATGTGTATGAGATGTATGCAGTGCTCATGGAGGTAAGCAAAGGGCGTCAGATCTATTGTACCTAGAATTATAGGTGGTTGTAAGCCTCTATGTTGGTACTGGCAACTTAACCCAGGTCCTTAAACCAGGAACTTAAACGCGGTTACTATAAGAGGGATAAGTATTAATTCAACAATAACCCATCTCTCCAGCTCCCATGTGCAATCTAAAATCATTCAAAGGAACAACTTTAGAGTTTTAATTTAAAGGGCTTAAACCATCACTGGTGTTTGCTTAAGGATCAGGTGGACGTGTGCGTAGTTACTAAGATGATTGCCCTTAAAGCGACACACTAATAATGACCCTCAGTGAGGCTACTATTGACACTATATCATTATTCAGTAGCAGGCAACTTGAAAAGCTACTTTGTTAAATCTTTAAAATTTTGACAAGTAAGTTAACAGAATATAGACTGAAATTATTCTAATTTTCCAGCATTTATTTGAGAAAATTGAATAGGAATATTTGTTAACATTGATGAGATGTTTTTAAAAATCTATTTTATCTAGTTTTTTAATTAGGGGTGATTCCTGATCCACCTAACGAACCCTCTATATGGAATAAAATACTTAACAGATGTATTCTACCTGTGATGGTTATTTTCGCTGACCACTTGGACGTGCCATCTAGCACGCTCTGCTTGGCAGCCTTTGTGTACTGCACAAAATCCTCTTTGGAGATCTGGAACATTTCCTGAATGACTTCAAACACCTCTGGCCTGTTCCTCTCCCTGATCTTCATTCTTTCTTTCATGGCTGTGATGATGGTCTGCGTCTTGTCCTCTGCACCGTGCTTAGAGCTCTTCTCCGCTGCTCCTGCAACGGAAATTAGTGGCTGGATGAATGCACAGGAGTCCCTCTGGGATGGTTCAAAAGGAGTTGCATGTATGTCAAAGATTTAGACGAGAGGAGCTCGGGTGACTTTTCTGTTAAACATCAGGAGAATGAATCACTGTACCAAGTGCATTGGTCCGTGTTAGCATTATTGACAACCGAGTGGGTGTCAGTCACCCACACAACCACAATACTGGAACAAACAAGGAGTTTGACAAGTATTTGAATTACAAACAACAACAGTCAGAATGCCACATAAGCCATGCATGTATTTAACACCCTAAACAGAACTGAGAACTGGATTGGACGTAAGTGACCCATTTCAGCTGGAAACAAGCAGTGCAGAGCTCATCCAACTTTTCTCAGTGGGATGGGCACTAATGACATTCTGAGTTTTATGGACAACAAAAGAATTCCCATTCCATACATACATTGCATACCAAAACATAGTGAATATCCACCTGGAGTTCTTCTCTGTAAACAGCTGTTCTGAGTGCTATGGCACCTAGCAGACAGCACACTTCAACCCTCACCAACAAACATATTTACAGTCAAATGGGCTAAGTTTCACTTTCCACCAAAGCCTTTCAATTTACAGGGGGCTGTTGTTTATTTTGTGACTGACACAACTTCCTGGGTATTCAGTGATTCACCAATGCTTCCCAAGTACTCCCCAAGTACCATGTCTGTAGCCTCCAACCTCCCCACCTACCACAGGTATCCTCACTGCTGGGCATGGCCTCCTAGGATGCAAGTGTGCATATGTGTGTGTATGCCTGTGTCATGGCACACAGGGAAATGTCAGAGTCTGTTTCTTCTACAACCATGTGGGTTCTGGGGATTGAACTCACCCTGAGGTGTTGGTTGAAAGGCACCTTTATGCTCTCTGCCATCTCACCCACCAGCCCTCAGACATATTTAAATGAGAAGATTAAAAAAGAGTGAATCCTAATTTAAAGAACATTCTAAACACCCTCCTCATCTGTGAAAACATGCCCTATAACAGCTGTGTATTTGTAAATTATGTGCCATTAAGTAATTAAGCATGTTTGTAATTTACCAGCAACAGCTTGACTACACAGTGCATAGTTTTTACTCAGTAAAATATAGCGAGTTAGGTTGGACGCAGATCTGCACTACCTAACAGACATATTTGACTTCAAGTACTAGAATAGTCCTTAAATGTCAAAGGTCAGTAGAAAATACCTGCAGGATTCAGAGTGTCTGGAAACATGTGCTTGCTTGGTGGCTTTGGAGGGTTAGAAGCAGTAGGAAGGTGATATTCATTCCACAACCTTATACCCAGAAGTTAAGATCATGGCGGCTGGTTAGTCCAGAGGCTCTAGAAAGAATACTCCAGTCCTATATTGTCAAGGGCCCTGGGCTTATACTTCTAAATTCAAGAGGATGGTCCAGCTGAGTGCTGTTTACACAGTGAATGTTCACTTAAGCAGCGACTACAAACTTTAGAACTCCAAGAGCTTCCTTATCCCAAAGAATCAAACCTCTGACAATTAACTTTGAAATCTTGTACCTCCTTTTTTGATGTCGTGGTTGCGTTCCTGCTTGAATACGTACGGATTAGTCAGATCTGTGAACTGAAATTGCCAATTTGGGGAGGGAAGGCTGACAGAAACTTATGTTTAAGCCCCTTATCTGTCATTTCCAGAGAAGATGCGTGGCTTTGAAATTTTTCCGCGTTTACGTTTTGTTTCGGAAGAGCTTCGATCGGGGTTTCAGATATGAGTTTGTAATTAATTTGGCGGCTGGTCTGTGACCCCTTTTCATTCCTCATCATTGTTAATCAAACACACATCTTAATTTTCCAATCAGACTGTGTTTTTAAATTGCTGCAATTTGTCACAAATTCCCAGTCTTTTGGGCTTATTCTGTTTATTTCAAAGTAATTGCAAGATAATCAGCAATAACTGCAAACAAGCATTTATGCAAGTCTTTCAAAGTACTCTGGTAGCTTCCAGAAGGAGTAAGACACTGGTGACCAACAATAGCTGAGACCAAAGGAGAAGCAACGCAGCAAAGCCTCTCTCATCCCCACCCCCACATCCAGCCCTGATGTGCTGCCCCATCCAGTCTCTAACTCCCATTTAAACAGCTCGGTGGACAGACAGAAGGGAAAATATTCCACATAGGGAAACTGGTTTCTTTCTACGGAATTTCACTATTGACCAGAACCTCTCATTTTCTCTTCCTTCCTTCCTTCCTTCCTCCCTTCCTTCCTTCCTTCCTCTCCCTCCCTCCTTCCCTCCTTCCCCCTCTCTCTCTTTCTTTTTTCACCTATAATTTGAATGATATGAGTTTTCACATGAAATTCCTAATTTTCTATTTTACAATTCTAGTATTTTTCTAATTAAGTAGGTCTGCCTGCTTCAACTTCCCCACCCTTCTCTCTTCCTTTCTTTCCCTCGCCTACTGTCTTTATGTATATATCCTACTGTGTTTATATATTTGATATGTACATGTGTATTTCTATGCTTTATGTGTATATTCTTATATGTTCATATACTTGATGCATATATGTATGTTTATATACTTTATGTGTATATCTTTGTGTGTTTTATACTTGATACATGTACATGTGTGTTTTACACTTGATGTTTACATGTGTATTCATATACTTGATGTGTACATGTGTGTTTATATACTTTATGTGTATATCCTTGTGTGTTTTATACTTAATGTGTACATGTGTGTTTATATACTTTAGGTGTATATTCTTATATTTTTTAAATATTTATTTATTTATTATGTATATATACATCATACAGCTTTCTGCCTGCATGTATGCACCTGCAGGCCAGAAGAGGACACCAGACTTGATTATAGATGGTTGTGAGCCACCATGTGGTTGCTGGGAATTGAACTCAGGACCTCTGGAAGAGCAGACAGTGCTCTTAACCACTAAGCCATCTCTCCAGTCCTATTCTTATATTTTTGGTTGTGAGCCTAGCCTTTAACAGCTGAACCATCTCTCCAGCCCTAGGTGTATATTCTTATGTGTGTATACATGTATAAAACTTCAACCTTCTCCTTTGTTCCCAGACTCCTTCTGTCCTCATTTACACAACAAATGCTTCACACAACTGTGCAATCCTCAGTGTGTTACCCTCTGTACTAAGAACACATTTTTGTGTTCTCCTAAACAGAAAATTCAGTCCTTTCCAATCTACTGACTACGCTTTCTGTCCTTCACTACAGAAAACAAAGACAATGGACAAGCCACATTTGTATCATTAGCACCGTAATGTGATATAATTACTGCCAACCTGTGAACACTCAAATCCCCTGTGTTTAGTATAGTGATCCACTTACCAGTGTATATGTCTGTCTCTCTAGCTGGTCAGACTATGCTTTATTAAATGCATAGCCTAATGTCTAGCACAGTATTTAGAAAATAGCAAATGCTTAAGAGATACAGATGCCAAGCTAGTTCTTGAAGGAATTAAAGGTAAAAACACAGTCATAATCAATTTAATGAATCATCTGCTTTTTGCAGACTGTGTGTGCCCTGGGTCATAATCCTGGAGGAAGGACAATAATTAAAGTGCTAAGAATATAGTTATGAAGAGAAACCAAGTGTTCCTTGCTTCAGATCTGGAATTCATTGGAAACAAAGGTTGTGTGCCTCTCACGAGAAAGCTGAGCCTGCTGAACCTGAACTAGATTGAGCTGACAGCTTATGCATCTCACAGTTAGGGCAATGCAAAGGCAAGTAGCCAGCTACACATGGAAGGGATGGGTTAAGAAGATAACATGACAATACAGTGCTAGGCATGTAGTTAGCATGTTTGGGGTAAAGAAGACCATATGAGTTAAATCCTCACCTTCCAGGAACTAGCTGATGTGATCTGAATGTTTGTCCTTCCCCTAAATGTCAGCATTGAAACTTAATCATCAACATGACAGTGTCAGGTGTTGTTCTTACAATCCAGGGCCAAGGGAGCCCTCTCTGCTTAATCCCTGTGGAGCACAGAAGATCAATAGCTGGCAGTGGGACAAATGTGGGGGGTATCTGCGGGCTGATGCAGGGAGAGATGTTTTGATATTCAGTATCTACATAGTTTATGGTGATTTCCTATAAAGTTACAAATGAACCAGAACACCATCCTTTTGCATTTTAACTTTCCTCTCCTCTCCTCTCCTCTCCTCTCCTCTCCTCTCCTCTCCTCTCCTCTCCTCTCCTCTCCTCTCCTCTCCTCTTCTCCTCTCTTCTTTACTCTCCCTTTTCCTCCCTACCCACTTTTTCCCTCTTTCCCTTCCTCCTTCCCTTTTTTCTCCTCACTTCTCTCCCTCCCTTTCTTCGTCCCTTCTCTTCTTCCTTTCTCCTTTCCCTTTCTTTTTAGACAACAGGGTCGCATTTCCCAGGGTTGAATTTGCAGTGTAGCTGATTATGTTCTTGGACTTCTGATCTTCCTGTCTCTATACTCTGAGTGCTAGTGACCATGACATGCTATGTATGGTTTTATAAAGTATAAGGTACTGTGCCCTGGGGCTGTCATTACTGCTAAGCAAGCCCTATCAATTGATCTTCACTTCAACCCCCATAGCTACTTCTTCATCCTAAGCCTTAGCTGCCTCATCCACAGGTAAACGGGAACAACAGTGATCTCTCCTTTAATGAGGTCAGGTGAGGATGAAGCTGGAGTAGATAGGAAGGGTAATAAATAATGATAGTTATTGTCATCTAATGATGATTAAATGTGGGATTTTAGAAAGTCAAACGAGCAAAGATCAGAGATATCTATCAAAGTATTTCACCCTAGCCAGGAATTTCAGGACTTTGAGCTCTACAATTACTGCGAAGCATCCATGAACAGAGTCACGCTCAGTACCTGCCAAAGGCTACTGTCTCCATAGCTATTAGCCAGTTGGTGTCAATACAGTTCTCTAAGACTAAAGACATTAAAGTCCAAAGAATCTGGAAAATTTAGTTTCTTAGTTTGTTTTTAGACATCCAGAAACCAGTACATGCACTTGAGGTTAACAGACACAGGTGGCGGTGGTGGGCTAGCATTCGGGGAAAGCACACAGGCTATCAGGGCTGAGGCTTCTGAGTACGGCTCTTGCTGTCTAGCAGTTTGTAGCATAGAAACGTGTCTCTCCCTGTGACATCATGTGGGTGGTCCTTGGATGCCTGTTTTCTTTCTGGGGAATCATGTAGGTGGGCACAGAGTTGACATCTTCCCACCCTTCCCATTAGTTACTTTGTTTCCGAGATAACCCCAACCCTTCTCCTTTCACAGGCTTTCAGTCTCTTCATGGGATAGACCTGCAACTCCCCCAGTGGCCACCCCCTCCTTGGAGACTCAAAGCTGCATAGCCCACAGTTCTTGCAAACAAAGGCGTAGATAACTGGGGGAGCTGCCGTGTGATGGAGCAGCTCTCCCACCCCTGTAGGTAGCTCTGGGATGAAAATGGGGGCATGTGGGCAGGGGACCCTCTCATGAGGAACTACCACCTTCTACAGAAGTGATTTGACTGTCAGTGGATCTGCCCCCAGACCAAGCCAAACCCTAACTCCTGCTACTCTGACTCTGCCTGTACCATCCCCATTGCAGTTAAGCATCCCGACCAGCAAATGCAGTCTCCTAGCATGAGTTTGGAAAATGCTTTCACTAAAATAAAATTTAAAAAAAAATCAGGACGAGTTCTTGCATCTCATAGGAAATTCCTGAGATTTCCCACTTAGCATAAAGAAATATCTTAATGGCTTAAGAAGACAAATCAATAATTTTTAAATGTGCTCAGTTCTTCAAATTTGTCAAGGCAAAATTAAGGGAGAGATTAAAGAAAGAAAGAAAGAAAGAAAGGTGAGTGTGTGTGTTTTCATATCACATTTAGATTCTTCACATCCTATTCAGAAATGAAAAAAAAATCAAAACAACAACAAAACAAAACCACAATAAACACACGAGAAACTTCGATCACAGGTTTCTTTCTGCTTAAGTTCATACTCAGGAAATTTGACACAAGCAGTTCAAACTGCTGCTGGACACTGCCTAAGGCTTTCCGATCCACCATGCTACTTCCTTGTAGGATGCAAACATGTTGCAGGGCACCATCTCCAACCTTATCCCCCTGCGACAGGGTGGACAGGCTTCTTCATTGTTCTGTCTGAGTACAGACTAAAGAACATCACTAGGATAAGCATCCGACATCTACCCTGATGTGAGTGGCCGCTGCTTCTTTAGGAGGTAGAGTTCACTCCATGAAATCCTACTGTCCTTCAAGGTGAGTTTCTGTTTCTATCTATCTATCTATCTATCTATCTATCTATCTATCTATCTATCCATCCATCCATCCATCCATCCATCCACCCATCTATCTATCTATCTATCTATCTATCTATCTATCTATCTATCTATCTATCTACCATCTATCTACCTACCTACCATTATCTATCTACCTACCTACCTACCATTATCAATCTACCTACCTATCATTATCTATCTATCTATCTATCTATCTATCTATCTATCTATCTATCTGTCTAACTATCTTACAAACAATTCACAATGGGTTAGCGATCATTATGACATTTTAATTAAGGTGTGTGTGTGTGTGTGTGTCTGTGTGTGTGTGTGTCTGTGTGTGTGTGAATGCAGATGCTCACAGAGGCCAGGATAGGGTGTAAGATCTCCTGGAGCTGGAGTGACAGGTAGTTGTGGATATTAAGAACCAAACTCAGATCCTTTGCAAGAGTAGTGAGTGCTCTTAATCACTGAACCATCATATCAACACTTGACATTTTTAATCTAAGGGTGTTTATATCATTCTTCCCCAAGCCCATCTCTGCCGTCCTTCTGACCCTAATCTCTGCTTGTAGCCTCTGTCTTACAGACTCATTTTCTCATCTCTGTCCCACATTTTCTTTACTCCCAGCCCATTCTTCCTTATCACATATTATTTCCCTTCCTTGGCTTCCTGTCCAGATTTTTGGGCTTCACTCTCACTTCCGTCTGTTTGCATATATGCATCAGAGGCTAGGATCTACATATGAGAGGTGGCATAGCTCTCAGATCCGTTTTGTCTTTTAGCCCATACACACAGGACAGTTGATCCTGAGGTATAGACATCACTGACTAAACCAAGAAAATTTAACTCTGGGAAGTCTTAGGGATGATCTCTATGTTCTCACAAAGTCATGTGGTTTAGAATAATGGGCTCTACAAAGGCCTTGCAGATACTGTGCTCCAGACAGGGTCTATAGTAGGCTCATGTTCCTTGCTCCTGAGAAACTGACAGCTGCCACCTCCCTCACCATAGTAGGACTGAAGAGCATACCTGAGTACTGAGGCCCCATGTACAGCAAAGCACAGGCATGCAGGTGCTAGGTAGAATTGTAGAGAAGTAATTCTCCTTTTGTTTCACCTCTGTCTACCACAAATGTAGCCACCATTGCTGAAATAGCACTGAAGGCTAAACTGGAAGTGTAGCAGGCTGGGCCCATTGCCCACATCATCTTTATGATGCTTGGCTAGATTTGGGGTAGAGGTTAGACTAATGTGAAAACACTGTAACCCAGAAAATGAAAGTTTGTGGGATTTATTGATTTTTTTTCTTTAGGGGAATAGACTTTCCATTTAAAGTTTTTCTCAACTTTGCCACCTGATCTCTTTTCCTGAATTTTCTCCTAGGTCCTAGGGCAAATTCAATAACATAATTCTCCATGGATATATTTATGTGTCTTAATCTCGACATTTTACTCACTAAAAATAGCATCATGACAGTGCATGGGCATAACTTCTTTTTGGCTTTTTCCTTCTTGCTTTAAGAGAGTTGGGTGAGCTATTTGTTTTGTAGAGGTAGTAAAAGTTATTAATACTAAATAATTTTTATAAAGTGTTCATAAATGTGAACACTTTATTAGTGTTTTTCACTTTAAGTTAAATTAGCTTAAAGATTATCAATTTGTTTTGAACACCTATTACTAAAAGGCTTGAAGTTTTATATCTATCCATGCAAGGGTCAATCAAAGAAGCTTCAATAATTTGTCGAGGTGTTCATGTACACATGTTCATGTGTACAGGCTTGGGGAGGAAGAAAGAAAGACAGAGACAGAGGAAGACAAACAGAGAGACAGGGACAGATAGAGAGACAGAGAGCTTTTAAAGCCACAAATATGCTCCTTCTGGATATTAGCTGGATGTGGAGACAGGTATTATTAACTCTCTTTTATGTGAAGAATGAGGCCAGGGAGGTTTTAAGTGGGATATCTATATCACTTTCTTCAAGGATCCTAGTACATCCAGTAAAAAGGGAAGAAAAATAGTTCAAGAGCTGGAGGATGTGGAGGAATTCTGTTTATCTCTCCTTAGAACACACAGATGTTGCATCTGTGAACTCTCAGCAGTTGTGGTTATTTGTACAAGCCCTGCTCTGGGTGGGCTTGTGAATATTCCTGTCTGGGTGGGAAAGAAGTTCATAGACGATTCCCTTATATGAAGTGCTATGTAGTTAAGGGTTGTATGTGGAAAATGTGTTAGTTATCATTTTTTCCAGTGATGTAGACACTGGTCAGTTGCCTTTGGTCCAATAAATAACTCCACTTCCATGCTCACCCAAACAGCTGTAATTAAGACAATTGGTCTCTCTCTCTCTCTCTCTCTCTCTCTCTCTCTCTCTCTCTCTCTCTCACACACACACACACACACACACACACACACACACACACACACACAAAGATAAAATAGAAGGGGATCTTTTGGGAAGAAGTGATTCAGATGGAGGGGGAGGAACAAAAGACAGTAATGGGGGCAAATAAGATCAGCGTACAGTATATGCAGCTATAAAACTGGCTAATATCACTTAATTCACACCAAATTAGGGTAGCAACAGAGTTGGAGGTCAGACCTTCTAAATGGAGTTCAATGCTGTAAACTGTTTACCAATATGCACAGTGTATACTACAGGGTTGCTTCTTCTGTGACAGTATGTGGGCATATAAAAGATCTCCTCTATCTGCTTAGTCTTTTAATGGGCTTATCGCCCCCAGGTAAGTCAACAGTTGATTCCACTGTTACTCAAGCTGATTTCATCCTTAAGTCATTGGCTCTCTTTGTGTGGTTAAAAACCCAGTATGACTGTAGCTGGTGGTATGAAAGGTGAACTGCTGGGCTGGGTGTGCATGACAAGCCTTGGAGATGCATGAGGGGAACTCTGGAAAGCCCAGGCCAGCATAGCACAAACGTCTAAGAAGACAGTCATCTAGTGAAAAAGCAAACAAAGCAAAGCAAAGCAAAGCAAAGCAAAACAAAACAAACAAACAAAAAACCAAAAAACCCACCACCACTACCACTAACACCACCACTAACACCACCACCACCAACAACAACAACAATGACACAAACAACAAAAACAACAACAACAAACACTCCAAGGATCAGTTCAGGGGCTCTAGTTAGTTAGTTTGGATCAATTTTATACATTTATTTGAAATTTAGGAAAGAATACTAGCGTGTGGGTTCTGAGATCTGGCTTCTAGTTAAAATGTTGCCTGAAATAAGCATTCAGTTCTTGATAGGACACTAAATACTCTGAACTCAATAGTCCACTGGGCTCTTCAATCTACTAACCTAGTGTCTCCAACTGTGTATGGTTATACAGAAAGATGATCATTGAGTCAGCACAGGATACGTAAATTTTCATTTATTTATTTGATGTGTGTTTGGCCTGTATGTATGCCATATGTGTGCCTTGTGCCCACAGAGGTCATAGGGCATCAGATCCCTTCGCACTGGAGTCGTGGATGATTATAGGCCACCATCAGGGTCCTGGAACCCAAACCTGGGTCCTGTACTGGAACAGTCATTGCTTATAGTCACCAAGCTATCCCTCTAGTGGTCCTCTCCTGCCTGGTGACTTTTCATTGTAGTTTTAATGCCTTTACCCATTGTTTATACCACATTTATTTATTAATCATCTCTAGAGCTTACATGAGGTTTAAGTTATAGAGAAGTAAATATTGTTTACTTTCTTCCAATAATAAGTCTTCTACCCATGGGGATACTCAATAGATTCAACCTATTTAAGTGTCTCAAAATGTCCTAGTTGCAAACATTGGTAATGGGACCACAGAGAGAGAGAGGAATCAATAACTAATCTGCAAACAATGGAAATAGCCAGATCTTATTAGTGCTGTGAGTTTAAAAGGGCTTGTATTAGGACACAGAAGTGTGGCATAGCCTCAGCGGAGGAGACAGAGGACACACCTTACAACGCTTGCTTGCTGAACACGTGGTGACAGACTCTGACCTTATGTGATATTTGAACTTCTCAAGAACTAATACATATTTAGTACATGTTTTGTGTGGCTCTAGAGCCTCATTAGTTTAGGATCCAACATTATGTGCCCATTTTTGTTGTTTCTGTATTTGAATCTTTTCTCAATCGTGAAGATGACCAATGAAAATAATTTGAACTAGGCATGATGGCTCACACATGCAATCTCAGCACTTGGGAGGCAGACACAAACATAAACTAACACCAACTTCTTGGTTAAAACAATAGACATTTCTTAAGGAAATGTCACTGGTTTTGGAAAGAGATTTTCAAAGTTTCTTGCTAGTTCTTAGGAAAGTCTGTGTTGCTAAATACATATATTTATAGAACTCCATTCTGATCCATATGGAAATGTTAATTTTTATAGAAAAAACAAGTTGGGGTTATTAAAGAAAATGTCCAATGATTAAATGTCTACATCTATCCTGATTATTATATTGCATTTTTGCTTCTTCTAATGTCTCTAACTTACCTGTAAATTCATCTTATTTTTTTAAATAAAAGTGAATGCGTTTACATTAGCCCATGATTCAGTTACAACCCCTTACATCACAGAAGGGAAGTCATATCACAATCAGTCAAGAGCAGAGAGAAATGAATACACATGCATGGTTACTTCCTTACTTGAAAATGTTCAATTAAATGTCCCTATCCAGTTCATGGCTCTCTGCCTAGGGAATGGTGCCTCCCGTCATAGGTTGGCCTCTCTTACATTAACTACCACAAAAAAGTATGTACACGACACATAGCTTTAATTATGAGCTTGACATAACCTAGAATGCCCTGGGAAGAGAGTCTCAATGATGTTTTATCTAAATTAGGTTGGCCTTATGGTGTGTTTATGAAGGGTATTGGCTTAATTAATGTAAGTTCATCTTAATAAAAAAATCTTAGTGAAAATTTTAATTATATCATTTACTCAGTATCAAATAAGAAACACTGTTTTAAGACATAGAAATAGAACATGGAAATATTTTTAGAGCTTAATGGATGAGGGAATGTTTACTCTGAAAGACTATAAAAGGAATAAACCCATTTCTTAGGCATGGTCCAAAGCATTTTATTTTTTTCTCTAAGAGATTCATGATGTTTACTTTTAAATGGCAGTACTTTTTATAACTGTGACTGTTCTATTCTTTCTATTTATTAAAATGCCTGTTTATAATGAATTTTAAGCATAAGTATTAAAATGTAAAGATTTTATTTGTGTGTGTGTGTATGTGTGCGTGTGTGTGTGTGTGTGTGTGTGTGTGTGTGTGTGTGTGTGTGTGTTCATGAGTATTACAGCCCATAGAAGTCAGAAGAGACAGTGGGCCGCTTGGAGCTAGAGTTACGGATAGTTGTGAGCCACCCAATATGGATGCTGGGAACCAAACTCAGATCCTCTGGAAAAACATTCATGTTCTTAACTGCTACACTGTCTCTCAACACTCTAGATTACATTTTAATTGTGATTAAGTTGAATGAATAACATTGAGTCACTCCCTCTTTTAAGAGATCATTCCTAATCATACTTTTTTTCAAAGAAGGAGTTGTGTATGGCAACACACACCCATAACCCAGCGTATAAGACGTAGAGGCAAAAGAATCAGGAGTTTAAGTTTATCCTTAGCTACATAGTGAGTTAAGGCTAGCCTGGGTTACACGAGGTTCTGCCTCAAGGTTCTGCCAGAAGGGGGTAGGTGGGTGGGAACTAAATGTTTTGTTAAGACATAGTATTGTTTAACCTTAACATAGCTTTAGTCTGATCCAGCTGTGTTAGGGGAATGTTTATGCACAGAGAACATAGGGAAGCTCTATGTCCATTACTGACTGCAGCTAGCCAGCTGTCAGTAAATCTCCATTCTCACACTTTCCTTGGTCTCACTCAGTTCCAGGCAATCCATGAACCTTATCCTGACTGCAAACAGAGGGGCAGACAATATGTTGCTGTGAAAAGGCATTGTGTTGCAAACTAGAACTCACACAAAATAGATTTCTTTGATAACATTTTTCAAAGAGAATTTCTGAATAAAGTTCAGGGGTGTAGAGTGAACTTATAAATAGCCAAGAGTATAGAGGGTAGACATTTCTGGATCTGCTATCAGATAAATAATTTTAAACAACAACATTCAAGATAAATTGTTAATAAAAATCAGATTGAGTGTGTCCATTCAGAAGTCTCAAATGATAAAGAGTCTATCCACATAGGTCAACAATATACCTAGAGTCAACATAGACTATTTCATGTAGCCTTCTTGATAAATAAATAAATCTCTGAGGTAAATTTTACTAGCCATATTCATTCCTATTGCCTATGGTATACCTAGAGTCAATGTGGGCTATTTCAGGTAGCCTTCTCAGTTAATCTCTGAGGTAACTAGCCATAATCATTCACCTCAGAGAAAACAGATTCGTATGAAATTAAGAAAATACCACAAGGACTATATACCTAGTTCCACTTGCCTTTAACATTTGAAGACAAGAGGCCCGGTTCCACTATCCATGCAGATGGATACCTCTGTCAGGCAGCAAAGCTAGAATTACGAAAGCATCCCATAGCTTTAATGTCAGTTGTTTGTCCTGGCTCCAGTTGGTCACAATCACACGTAACTACTAGCAGAACAGACTGGAGGTCATTTTGAGGTCATTCTTTCAGCCTGAGGACTACTCTCTCTAGTTCCTAATTCAATCCTATGGGGATGCTCTGGTTAGTTTTCATTGTCTGTTTGACACAATCTAAAGTCACCAGGGAAAAGAAAATTTCCACTGAAGAATTGCCTCAATCATATTGGCCTACGGAATATGTATGAGGGACTGTGTTAACTGTTAACTGATATAGGAGTGCCCAGCCCACTTTGGGAGGCACAGTTCCCTAGGCTTTCTAGGAAAGACAGCTAAGCATAACCCAGAGAGTGAGCCAATAAGTAACACTCCTCCTTGTTTTCCATTTCAGCTCCTGCTTCAGTCTCCATCCTTCCTTCTCCATGTTTGGTTCGAGTGTTTTATTACAGCAAGAGAAAAGTGAACAAGAACAGAAGCTATACCATCAAGTCTATGACTGGTAGGCTATCGAGTGGTTCATTCGCATATATGTGGTAGGAGAAAGCCCACAGAATATGTTGACACAGAGGGCTTCTAGTGAGAAGACACATACAGCCTGGGTACTCACGCTGCAGACAGTCGGCGTTGAGCAGGTCCTGACACTTCTCGTGACATTTCACCCCACACTCCAGACACTTCATGCCTTGCCTTGCAATGCCCCACAGCAGCCCTTCACACTCATAGCAGTAGGTGGGTGTGGTAGCTGTCCAGACCTCGAAGTTGTGAGGAGTGGTAGAAGAAATGGGGTAGATCAATGCCTGCAAGGTCTTCCGGAAGACATGCATTTTCTGTGAGTTTAACAGTGGGAACAAAGCAAAGCAATCAGTGGATTTGGGAAACAACAGCATGAAATAGATCATTTTATCAGTTTCCACCGAAATTGCTATTTGGGAAAAGCCTTTGATTTTGATGTAAGTAATGATTTCTAACCTGACATTCTGCTCATTTAGCCTTCTGTTTTAAAGCCCAGTTTGGTTGTTTTAACTAAAGAAGCCCCCAATAGTCTTACAGACTGCAATAGGCTCCATTCTTGTACAGGTTTTTCTATTGTTCCCCATAGTTCTAATCACCTCTTCATGATCGTGTCCCACTATACCACACGTGCAGAGCAAGGATGAATATCTTACCACTCACAGCAGTGCTCAGAGCCTAAGCTAGGCCCTGTCTTATTAAATCAAAACACTAATTTATATGACTAACCTTAGCTTGAGTAGGCTCATAGTAAAATTATTAAGTATGTGGAAAGCATTTTGAATGTTAACCATAACTGTCTGAACTTTTCTCCACGCTGTTTCATATCCACCCAGACCCTTCTTCCCCAACTGGGGAACCTTGCTAACACTTCACCTTCAATGTTTTATGTAATTTATTCTGCAGGGAATGATTTTCAACACTCATTACTTAGAAAAGATTTTTTTTTTTACCAACTAATTCGTAAGAAAGGTCTTGCTGTAGATGAAAGTTAACTGGGGTATTCTCCGTGGTGCCTGCTACCATCAAGGTAGGTGACAATAATAGCCATTGGTGGATAAAATCCACTGAATGATTATCCAGAGTTATTTAAAAAAAAAAGCCTGTGGCACTTTAAATGGGTTCCTTTGGCTAATGGCATGTTGCTCATTTTTCTGACTTGTTTTGTGTGTCAATTTGACCCAAGCAAGAGTTACTACAGAGAAAAGAGCCTCAGTTGAGGAAATGCCTCCATGAGATCCAGCTGTAAGGTATTTTCTCAATTAGTGATCAGAGTGGGAGGGCCAATCATTGTGAGTGATGTCACCCTTGGACTGGTAGTCCTGGGTTCTATAAGAAGGTTGGCTGAGCAACTCAGGGGAAGCAATCCAATAAGCAGCATTCCTCCATGGCCTCTGCATCAGCTCCTACCTCCAGGTCCCTGACCTGTGTGAGTTCCTGTCCTCACCTCCTTTGGTGATGAACAGCACTATGGAAGTTTAAGCTGAACAAACCCTTTTCTCCCCAACTTGCTTCTTGGTCATGGTGTTTCATTGCTGCAAGAGAAACCCTGGCTAAGACACTAATCTATTTTAAACCTTTTAAACCTTTCACAACAAACAGTACATTCTAAAAGTCATGTATTTTTCAAATTATAATAAATCACATATGCTATAACATCATATACCAAACCGAAAGAAACTAAAAACAAAAATAAAAATTATATAATTAAGTTTTTTTTTCCCTGAGTTAGGTGTGGTTCGATGAATGCCCTTGTAGTGTTTTATCTATGTAAAAGTAGGAAAACAGCAATGCTATTTTTATGTTGCTTAACAGATTTAACAAGGAAGGCCATTTTCGGTGTGTGCAGACAGTCCTTATTCTCTTTAAAGGAGAGTATGGATTGTCTCGTGTCCTGAAAATCCCCTGAAGCCAAGGAGAGGGAAAAGGCTGCAGATCCTAAACAAGTGTTTGGTTTAAACATCGCAGTGCTAAGAGAGAAACCGACGTGTTACTTTAATACTTTACTTTTTGAAACATTAGGACACCGGACAGAAATAAATAGTCTTCTTTATTGTAAGCATCATTAAAATATAAAATAACTGAAAAATAAAGTAATGGCTTCTTGCCAGAAGCAGTGAGTGTGTTGTAAGACATCACCAGTACGCCATCTGCCAATGCTAATTGACACATCAGGAGCAAAGCTCAGACGACTCTGTGTCCTGCTCTTCCTGGTTTCCTGCTACACTGCTAACCAGTGAAGGTCCATTTTCACAGCATTCGATGGGGTTCCCTCTCTAGATTATATAAATCAACAACTTTACATACTCCAAAAGACTCTCATGATAGCTTGAAGAAACATATGATTCTTGTTTAAAACAGTGATCCTACACTCAACACTCACTGGGCCCATACCTTTCAGGAGAGAAATGCAGGAGTGTCCCTGGCACAGGTTTACTATTTATAGACACAGGCATCAGTGAGATCCACAGAGTGAACACTGTACACAATGTGTCCTTTGAAATGTCCTTTGAACAAGAGGTTCACTGCTACAACAATGCTACAGGTTTACAAGTGTAAAAAAAAATGGGCGCAATTTCAGAGTGGATTAACTTATTAGCATAGCCATCATGGAAAGCTGATCCATGATCTTAATATTTATTTAGATAAGATTTTATTGGAGTTAAAAAGACAAACCTAAGTAAGTTATACTATTTTACTTATATTATTACACTAGAGATGATAATTATAACATCCCAAAGAAACTTGGGGGTTACCCCAGAAGAGGGTAGAAAAGGTTACAGGGAGTGAAGAGAAGGCCAAAGGACAGTAGGACACAGCATGACACATGTGCCGTGAGTTCACCATTGTCAAACTGATACATACGTGGATGTATAGTTCTTGATATTTATTTTCTGTAATTCATAAACATCCCCCTTGTATTTGATTAATAAAAGCAATTAAAATATAAAAAGGTTCAAATCTATGAACTAGGAAATCAGTTTCAAAATAAGCACAGTGCAAATAAAGAACAAATCAAATCAGCCAACCAAGGAAGACATTTGATGGCTCTGGGTGTGGGAGCTCGCCCTTTCGATTTCATCACCTGGGAGGCTGTGGCAGGAGGGTTGCTGCTGATTGTAATGCCAGCCCAGCCTATAGAAAAGAGACCTTCTATAAAATAAAAAATAATAAAATAATTCTTAAAAGGGCAAGGAAGAGAGGGAACAAATAAGAGAAAGATATGATTGAAAATGAAGGAAAGAAAAGAGAAATCAAAGACCCAGAGTTGGTAAACATGAATTTCTTACAGGGCTGATTTTACAAAATTGAGAAAATACAAGTAGATAATGTCAGGACTATAAAGACACACATCTTTACAAGTTTTAATTAGACAAGCAAGTAAACAGAACTGAATTCTAAAGTGTAGAAATCGGAGGTTGAGATTGACAGCCAGTGGCAAAGTACAGACCTATTGTGCATGAGGCCTGGGGACAATTCCTAGCACTGGCCATGACAACGATACCAGTAGAGAGAAGACCACCTTCCACAATTGACATGGGTATTAATTCAAAGCCGAGTCAAGAGTTAGTGTTTGAAGAACATGGTTGCAATTGCTACAGCAATGAATGCGGAGTCATATGGCCACACTCATTTGAGCATCAAGTTCCGGTGACTTAAAGGCACGCTTGGCCCAGCACCTCACTCATGCAAACAGTCCTAGATCTCAAGAAAAGAGAAACTTCTGAGATGGTTTTTTTTGGAAGCTGGTTTAATATGGGTGTCACAAGTGTTCAAGGACATGACAAATGAAAGACTATTTTGATTTGGGGATGTAAATAAATACATAAAAGGTACCTATAAACACATATATTATATATGTTATATTGTATGCATATAGATGTATAATATATACAAGAGAAAAACAATATGTCTATGTTAGTAAATATATTAAAAACTATGAGAGTGTTTGTGACTTGCTCTAGGTCTTCAAGTGAGTAAACTGTGGAATTGTGTCCCTAAGAAGCTTAGTCTAAAAACTGTGTTGAGAAAGAACAGAATTGAATTCTAAAGTGTAGAAAAAGGAAGCTGGGATTGACAGCCAGTGGGAAAGTATGGGCCTAGTATGTATGAGGCCTGGGGACAATTCCTAGCACTGCAGGAGAGATATGTCACAGAGCTGGCTGCTTTTGCTGAGGACCTGAGTTCAGTTCCCAGCAAACACATACTTAAGAAGAAAAAAAAAAAAACCCTTTAAAAGAACAGATGCCAGACCAGTAGAAGTACTTGTGAATAAGACATAATTTTAAACTGTATCATGATTGCAAATTTCCACATCAACATTTCTAGAAAGAAATCCAAGTCTTATTTGCCAGGAGACAGGGAGGCCTTCCTTCATATGAAGCAGACTGTCTCCTGTGTTACTACAGACATTAGAGCCCTTCCTTTTTGGAAGAGATGACGATGCTTTTGACTGTCTGTCTCTTTAATACTGAAATGCGACTACCTGCTGTTTCCCGGGCAGCCGGATCACTCCCCTTCGTGCCCTGTGCCTCCGGATTGGGAGTCCCCAGAAGGACTTCGGAGATGCAGCATGGAAATTGTTCACTTCAGCATTTATGTCATTTGCCCATGTAATGACCGAACCTGACAGCTTGTCAGGAGTGACATTTAATATGCCTGCTCTACACAAGTCATATTTCATTTCCTTTCAAGACAGGAGCCCCGGGGAAACGAGCTTGGTGGATTTGAGAGGGAGCTAGTGCAGCCATTCATCTATCTAACACCCCCTGAGAAGTCCTCTGCTCAGGGCTCCTTTAAACAAGAAAGGTGGTATTTTTAGGTTGCTGACAAATTAGATTGATAGGTAATTTACTGAAGGGAAGATGTGTCTCTTGTCTTGGGTCTCAGGAAACGTGAGGCATCCCACTGACTTCTACAGTTGGCTGAAATAAACATATCTCAAATAAAATGGTATGTTATAGTAGCCGAGGGATTTGGAAACAGGATTTTTGGTTATGATTTTTTTGTTTTGTTTTGTTTTGAGTTTACCAGGGATTGAATCTAGGGCTAAGGAATGGTAAACACTTCCACTGAGTTACAATATGAAAAGGATACCATCTTTTAAAATATAAGAAAGTCAAAATACAGAAGTTCTTAGTCAAGTCCTTCAACTTTATTTCCTCAAAAGAAAATGGTCTAACCTCAGGATATGGTTGGTCTCTACAGGTTCCTTCTCCCCTTTGTTGGGTATTTCAGCTAATGTCATCCCTGTTGGGTCCTGGGAGCCTCTTGATTTCCTGGCATCTGGGACTTTCTGTTGGCTACCCCCAGTTCCCTATGCCCCATTTGCTGTAGGGACAAAGAGTAGAGCAGAGACTAAAGGAAAGCCATCCAAGACTGCCCCACCTGGGGATCCATTCCATATGCAGCCACCAAACCCAGTCACTATTGCTGGTGCCAAGAAGTGCTTGCTGACAGGAGCCTGATATGGATGTCTCCTGAGAGGCTCTGCCAGAGCCTTAATAATACAGATGAGGATGCTTGCAGCTAACCATTGGACTGATTATGGGAACCCCAGTGGAGGAGTTAGGGGAAGGACCTAAAGAGCTGAAAGGGTTTGCAACCCATAGGAAGAACAGTATCACCCAACCAGACTCCCCAGAGCTCCCAGGGACTAAACCGCCAACCAAAGAGAACACACGGAGGAACCCACGGCTCCAGCTGCATATGTGGCAGAGGATGGCATTGTCTGGCACCAGTAAGAGGGGAAGCCCTTGGTCCATGAAGGCTGGATGCCCTAGTGTAGGTGAATGCCAGGGTGGGGAGGCGGGAGGGAGTGGGTGAGTAGGTGTGGGACACCCTCATGGAGGTAGGGGGGAGGGATATGATAGGTGGTTTCAGAGGGGAAACCAGAAAGAGGGATAACATTTGAAATGTACATAGATAAAATAACCAGTAAAAACATTTTTAAGAAGAAAAATGCTCAAATTGTTTGGGATTTCATTAATTTTTCTCTTATGCCAGGAGTTGAGGATTTCATGTTGTATTTAAATTATACTCCAAATAATACAGAATATCATAAACCTGATAGGTAAGAAAAAGACCCGAGGATATAGTCATAGTACTTTTAATCCTGTGCCACAACAAAAAGTGCATCAAGATGTATCCGATGAATGTGTGTAAGGAATAGCAAGGGTTTCTCCATCTCTTTACAACTCTGAATGAGCACCTGTGCAATGAAGTGTCTGCGTGTGTGTGTGTGAGTGTGTGTCTGTGTATACATGCGTGTATGCATGTATATGTGTGAATATGTATATATGTGTGCATATATATGTATATGTGTGTGTGAGAGTGTATAAGTATGACTATGTGTATATGTATGTGTGTATATGTTTCTCTCTGTATGTACATGTGTGTATATGTCTGTTTATGTATGTATGTGTCTGCATGTATATGTATGTGTCTATATATGTGTGTGTGTGTATATGTGCATGCATGAATATGTGTGAGTGTATGTATATGTATGTGAGGGGGCTGTATTCTGATAGAAAGGTCTAAGAAAGGGCTTAAAGATACAAGAAGACAGAAAGCAGAGCAAAAATATGAAGTACGTTGTTAGTAGATGTCAGGTACAATGACAATTAAAAGGAGATAAGAAGTGTTTATAGCAAGTTTGTCCTATGAGCATGACAGACAGAGAGAGAGAGAGAGAGAGAGAGAGAGAGAGAGAGAGAGAGAGAGAAAGAGAGAGAGAGAGAGAAGTTGGAAACATTAGTTCCAGGAAGGTTACCTTGGGTCCTGAGACCCCAAGACAAGGAACACATCTTTCCCTCAGAAGTAATTAGGTTCAGGAAGAACCCTGAGACATTTTATGCAAATCAAATCCCTGTCTGAGTGAGCAGGACTGAGTCCCTGCAGCAGGATGGCCAGGGCACACACATTAACTTATCTTCTCTCTTCAGGCTGCTGAGTGAGCAGGACTGAGTCCCTGCAGCAGGATGACCAAGGCACACACATTGTTAACTTGTCCTCTCTCCCCAGGCTGTACCTGAAGCCAATTATGAGAGAACTGCTGGGAGTGACCAGCTATCAGCAGGTTTTAAAGCTCCCTCTGGGCTTCTAATGAGCCAGGTTTAAGAATCGCTGACCTAGATCTTAGTATCCTCCTTGTGTGTGTCTTCTAAGCAGAATGGTTCTTGCGTTCAATAAGACCTTGTAAAACATCTACCTTGTGCCTAACATTGTTTCAAGCAACATCCATGAGGGAGAGAATTTAATGAGAACAATGACCAGCACACACAACTGCCCTCCAGAACATCAGAGGCTGGGTGAAGAAATTTATGCCAAGTCCTCATATCCAGTCTAATAAGGAACAGAACAGTAGCTCATTGATGTTATCCATTAAGCCCTGCGTTAGCCAAATGATAGGAACATAATGTATTCCCATAATCTTCTGTTTTGCTAGTATTTCACTTCATATATATGAATATATATGCATGTGCATAATACACAGAAATAATAATATTCATTATGTGGTATCTAATAGCCTGGCCATAGCATCCCACAGCATCCCACAGCATCCCACAGCATCCCACAGCATCCCACAGCATCCCACAGCATCCCACAGCATCCCACAGCATCCCACAGCATCCCACAGCATCCCACAGCATCCCACAGCATCCCACTCCATACCGTACCATACCATACCTAAGGTCACAGTGAAATGTTAGGGAAGGAAACTAGCAACTCCACCAGAAGGGAGAATTTCAGTGTAAAATACCTTTAGGAGTTTTCTGGGGGTGGGGGAAGCTAAACAGTTAAGTGCTATCAGGATAGAATAGAAGCCATAGAAAGAAAAAACTGTGTGAGCATCATCTGTAGTGAAGCCAGTGCTCTTAGGAAGCTTAGCTGGGGCCAACCAGGTGTTCCTTGTGTTCCCAGGCACTGCTGGGACATTAGGCTAAGGGTGCCAAACGAGATCTCATATCGAAGGCTCATGATCCCGAGGGTCTGGTCAATACGTTAGTGATTGGCAAGGCACTTACCAGCTCCTCATTGTTCAGGGATGTCCTGATAACCATAGCAAGGGATAGACCAGATTTCCGGGCAGCCAGGGTCTGAAACAGACAGGATAATGCTGGGTTAACATATGGAGTAAATGGTTTGTGTGCACCTCAGAAAGCAAGGGTGTAGAAATGCTAGCTGTTGCTATTTTGGTGAAAAGGGCTTTGGCATCAGATCAGCTTGACCGGAACTCACTGAATGTCAAAGCTGGAGACCCCAAGCCCAACATGACATTTGGCCCTTGTTGAGATTGAAGTCCATCCTAGAGATATGACTATTTAAAAGTTTCTGGGATAGCAAGAGGCTTCTAGAACTTTGTTATTCCGCAGGACACAGTCACAGTCTGTTAAGAAGCATGCACACTGATGTTACCCAGCCTGACCCGAGGGCTGATCTGAAGTGCACCAGACACTGCATGATTCCTGGGGTGTTTCCTAGAAGATTCTACATATCTCGTGGGGATACATACTTCTGCACACCTTTGCAAGCCAGTGGCATGGGAGCCCAGGTGGACATCGTCTTAAATAACCTTGCTTACAAAACAGCCGTCACTACCTGCTTCCTACCCGAACACCATGCTCGCAGAAACAGCACTGCTGCAGAGAAATTCAGAAACTAGAAATCCCAAATGATATATGGGTACGTCTCCCTACCAAGAGCAAGGGGAAGTCGGACGAGAGTAGTGCATCCCTACAGCCCCTCTGTTCAGAAATAGACCAAAATCAATGTTACCCCGTGCCCATCTCTATCCACTGTGCTAAACTGTGATGGTTACTTCTGGAAGTCTTGCCCAGGATAATTGTATTCTCCCTCCCTAAGAGCAATGCTCATTCACACCTGTTGCTGGGATAGACCACCTTGTGGGGTGGGTGGGAGGGAAAAGTTTATGTGTATTATAATTTCAGGTTACAGTCCAAGGAAGTCAAAGTGGGAACTCAAACAGCTAGTCACATTGTATCCATAGTTGAGAGCAAAGAAAATAGGAGCCTGGTTTGCTAGCTTCCTCCTTTCTTATACTGTCCAGATTCCCCCTACCTAAGGAATGGTGCCACCCACAAAGGGTTGGGTCTTCATCTATCAGCTGTCAATCAGGGAAATTCCCCACCTATATGTCCACAAGCTGATTTAATCTCCATAATTCTTCCTTAAGACTCTCTTCCCAAGTGATTTTTAGGCTGTATCAGATTGACAGTTAAAACTCACCAGCATAAAGTACTTGTTCCTAGCTTTATATTTATCTTACATTTCTTTTGTTTTTTAGAATTGTTGTATATATGCATTTTAGACACACAGAGCTGAACTTCATGTTGGATTCTTGGAGAATTTAAGAGTACAACCCCCACCCCATGTGTGTTTGTGTGTTTCCCTGTGTAGCCCAGGCTAGCCTAGAACTCACTATGTATACTAAGTTGGCCCCTAACTACCCCTTGCTACCTTCTAAGTGCTGGGATTGCAGATACATATGGGAACTTATTTCCAAGTAGCTCTATTCCACAATCTTGTCCTCTTTTTAGCTCACGAATAAAAATCAGTGCATGTTTGAGAAGAGCAGAGAATGATGAAAGAAATGGAAAAGCACTTACCATGGCCTGAAGATTCCAGGAGCAAAAGGAAACAAAGTTTAAATATTTAAACATATGAAAAACGGGAAAAGCGAAACAACGATCCCTTAGTGTAAATTTCTTTAAAGTGCTCACACTATTGTGGCAAGAATCTGAGCTAACCACACCAAGATCCATGCTTCCCACTGTAAAGTCTGACAGGACATCGTCTTAGTCAATTTTTGGAGATTTAGTTTGTGTGTGTGTGTGTGTGTGTGTGTGTGTGTGTGGTGTGTGTGGTGTGTGTGGTGTGGTGTGTGTGTGTGTGTGTGTGGTGTGTGTGGTGTGGTGTGTGTGTGTGTGTGTGGTGTGTGTGTGTGTGGTGTGTGTGTGTGTGGTGTGTGTGTGTGTGGTATGTGTGTGTGTGTGTGTGTGTGTGGTGTATGTGTGTGTGTGGTGTATGTCCACAGAGTATAGAAGAGGGTGTCCTGTAGCTGAGTTAGAGATGGTTGTGAGATAGCTGGTATGGGTTCTGTGAACCAAACTTTGGTCCTCTGGAAGAGTTGTATGTCCTCTCAACCACTGGGCCATCTCTCCAGCCCCATAACTTTCATTTTAAAATTAAAGTGATTGCCTTTAGAAAATTTTCTTAGCAAAATCAAATATTGCTGGTATTAAAAACCTATGCACACTGATGCTAAAAGGAAAATTAATTTTTTTGTGTAAAGTAACTTTTGATATTAAACTGTTAAGACTATTACATGCCCACAGAAAATCTTCATGTATTCTAGCCTAGAAACTTGTCTCTCACTTGTAAGTCCTGCTTCCACAGCTATGTGACACCACACGGGGCTTGCAAGAAGTCTAGCTAGCAAGAATCTAAGCTAAATGCACCAACATGGAATGCTTTCCCCTCTGAGATCTGACAGCAATAGCATATATCATTCTAAAGGACTTTTCTTTTTAAGATTTTTTTTTCAATTATGTTCATGTGTGTGCATCTGTGTGTATGCCATGGTGTACACGTGCCCATAGAGGCCACTAGAGGGCAGAAGATGCCCCTGTGGCTAGTGTTACAGTTAGAGTCACCGAACTTGGATACTGTGAACCAACTTCAGATTTCCTCAAGAGCAGTATGTATTTAACCTGTACAGATCTAGGCATTTTTCTTTTTAATAATTGATAGAACACTGTCAGTTCTTGGCATTTCTGAGCAGTCTCAAAATGTTTCCTTACAAGAGGCTAGGTTCTTCAGAGTCCTGTTCAGGACTAACACAAATGTTATATGTCATTAGACTCGGAGACTGCAACCTTCTTTGATGGAGGAGCTTAGGAATTTAGCTAGAGTCAATTGTCACATGTTAGAAGATTGGTTATTAGCATTGTATGTTTCCATTATAAAGTCTGGAGTCTTCTGGGTTGGAGTGAACAAACCCAAAGCAAGCTTTAAAAACTTCGTAATTTAATCTTGTAATTCCCCACAGTACTAAACATCAAAGCTCAGCACAGACCGCTTACTTGGGCTTCTGTGCTATTGCTTTTAGCTCAATTATGAAGTCAGTTGAACTAAAACCTGTAATTTCCACTGATGTCAAAGCAGTTGAAAGGCTAGAGCCCTTTTTTCCATCAGACACATCATAAAGAAATAAGGAATATGCTATTGCTGGGCAGTCTCTGGCCCTGGATATTTTACTCTATGAAATATTTATGGGCTCAGTAGTCAATGAGAAAGGATTTACATTTTAACAAGGACGACATCAAGGTATGCAGCCGAATTAAGCAGGAGTAACTCACCACATCCCGCACAATAGGCAGTGTCTTTTTCCTGCGGAGATCAGGCATGCTGTCTATTCCGTAAAGTCCACGCCCAGCCCTGAACGGGACACAGAAATAATGATTACAACAGTTGAAGTGACATTGTCCAAGGAAAAGGGTCCCCACCGTTCATGCTATAAAAGGCTGTGAAGGTATCAAGTGGAGGCCATGGTTTTCAGTAAATTCGCAAACTAGTGAAGATCCAAGATGCTGGGTCTTTGTCTAGGGTGAAAGCCCAGCTGCTGGCCCTGCTGCTGATTCATGTGGATACACTGTCTTTCTGTCAGTCTCACTCGGAGGAGATTCCAAAGTTTTAGGAACATAGAGGTTGGTGTCTCTAGCAGAAATCATAACCAAAGTATTCTTGGTGCAAGAGTGCTGAAGACATCTTTGTTATCAAAGCTCCATCATCACCACCACCACCACCACCACCACCACCACCACCACCACCACCACCACCACCATCATCATCATCATCATCATCATCATCATCATCATCATTATTTTGGTCCATGTGCTGCACTGGCACAGACTCAGCTCTGAATGGCAGCTCAAGGACCATGGGAAACTCTCAAGCCCAGAACCATCGACCTACTTTACCTGAATATATCTGACAAATAAATGAATGAGATGAACAGAATTTGATGTCCTTCATATTTTGTAATAGTGACAAAGACTAGGTCAGCTAAGTATTCATCTCAAGCATATTGACTAAAAGAATTTCTAAGAATACACTAATTAAACAAGTAAGGTAGATACTTAAATATATAGAAAGAGTAATACGGCTGACAGTATGGCTCAGCGATTAAGAGCAGTTGCTGCAGATGGGAGTTCGGATCCCAGCAATGCAAGAAGCTGGATATCTCACAAACACTTGTAACTTCAAAGTAGGGGTAGGTGGAGACAGGGGGATGGATGGACAGGGACTGCCTAGAAAATTCAAGCCACAGGTTTAGGGAGAGACTCTGCCTCAAAGGCATAGGTAGAGAAGTAAAGCAGAGGATAGACCAGCTGATGCCCTTTTCTGACTTCTGTGTACACACATACAGTCTTAACATGCTCACAGACCAACACACAGAGGCATAGATACATAAAATAAATCTTTCAAAGCTTAAGTGTAAACAGCAAAACTGAATATAGTTGACTATATATATTTCAATATATAGTTGAATATATATTTGTAAGCTTAATGTGATCCTGTATGTGTGTGTCTGTGATTACTTATGCACTGAAAACATATAGAAAGCTGTTTTTCAAACTTAAAATATGTAGCTATCTGTGCGGAGTGAAGGCAGGTGGGAGAGAAGGAGACTCACTGGGTAAACAGTTCTTAACAATGTATCCATTTGCAGTTAAAAATAATTTTAAGTGATACTCTCCTGTGTTTCTTTAAGAGTGAGTTTGGTAAGCTGAGGTTGGCCTCCTCTCCTCACTTTCCTCTTTGATTGTTCTGTGACAGGGTTTTGCATAGCCCAGGCTGGCTTCCCTTTCTCTTTGTTGCCAGGGATGACTGAATTTCTCACCCTTTCACCTTTATCTCCCAAGTGGTAGATGTCAGGTCTGTGCCACCATGCCTGCATGATATGGTGATTAAACCCAGAGCCTTGCACATGTTCTGCAGGGCTCTGCCGACCGAGACACACCTCAGCTCCAAGGATGGTTTCCATTGCTTCTGATCTTGTCATTTTGCACAGCCAGTTAGGTTCTAAAATTGATGGCAGTGTCTCCTTATGTGGACTCAGTCTATAAATCTCTGTTGACGCTTTGCTCATCTTCTGAGGATTAGCATGCTCACTATAAACAGCCTAGCTCCTTGTCAATGGCGACAGGCTGGCAGCTCTGTCTCTGTGACGGTCTATAAGAGTTGATGACAGGTAGTGGTATTTTAGAGCCCCAGTTTCCACTGACACAAAGTTGGCCTCTGGTGTGGCTTTTTACCTTGACAGAGAACAATTTCAACTTGTTGGATCCCTCCCACCCCCATGGCGGCCATAGTTTCAGTTTCAATACTTTTCATGGAATATATTTTCATGAAATACACTATCAAATAAGTTATCAAACGTATCAAACAACTCATAAAATATTAACAGTAATAATGATAAAGCAGCGATGAGTGGATAGTAGAGGTACAACTAAGTTTGGCGGTAAAACATCAGATGATATAATAAACGTGAAGCTTGGAAAATGCTTCAGAAGGGGAGCAAGGTGCCAGCGCCAAAGAAATCAGCAGCTTCAATTTGAATGCGGTCCCACACAGAATCATGCGCTTACTTTAAAATACGAGGCTTTTCAAAGGATCTTGGTTGCGTGGTCCATGAACTTTGTAGATGATGTCACACCACAATGTCAAAAGGTCGAACATGCCTGACTTAGGTCATAGGATAGAGGAGGGAGCTGAATGTGGGTGGGGATCAAGATGGACGAAAGGAGACAAGGAGGGGAAGTGCCGCGCTTTGTTTATGAGACTTAACATCCTGTTTGTCACCGTGTGGCAAAGATGGTAACACATGAGCCAGATTTGTAGCCTGTGCCTATTGTCCCAGATAATAGGCTGAGGCAGAAGGATAATTTTGTTGAGCCCAGGAGGGTAAGCAATTCTTGGTAGCACAGAACCAGACACCACTTCAAGAAAACAAACTGAAACCAAGCAAAGCAAACCACTCCCACCCCACACCCAAGTTCCCCAAACTAAGCTTAGCTATTGCCCAGAATATTCTAGCTAGCACTCTAGACCATGGGCTGTAACAGTCACAATGAATCAAAGCTTCAGATTTGGGGGTCACAAAAATGCTATTGGTAACAGTAACCTTTTCCTCTCTTTCTCTTCCTCTTCTTCCTCCTCTCCTCCTCCTGTTCCTCCTCTTCTTCCTCTCCCCCATTCCTCCTCTTCTTCTTCCTCTCCCCCATTCCTCCTCTCCTTCCCTCTTCTGTTCTTCTCTTCCTCCTCCCCTTCCTCCTGTTCCTCTTCCTCCCTCTTTTTCACTTATCCTTTTCCTTCGAGTTCTTTTATCAAAATAGAATAGCTTTGGCCCTTTCTATTTTAACTTTTGATTTTGACTAACGATTGTGTATATTTGTGGCATGAATTATGTTGTTTTAATCTCTATACAAACGATAGAGAGTTTCAATCAGATTAACTCATGTCACCTTCTCACTTGTGATGTGAAGCATGAACATAAAACGTTCTTCTGAACCTTAAAAAGCTGCAGAGTAGGAGAGAAGAAAAACCATAAACAACTATTTCTGTATACCCCTCTTCACAAAGCTCACCAATACCCTGTTGGAATTCTCTCCTTCTAAATTTCTACCTTCTCCACGACTCATAAGTACACAGCTCACATGCTATGGAGTAGTTTCAACAATATTTTCCATATCATTCACACCAATTTTAGGCTGTGATTCTAAGAAATGCCTGCGTTTCTTCCCTATGAACCATAATGATATAAACTATACATTAGCTAATGCCTTCCACAACACTGAACATCCATCATACCAACTGCTGCCTTCGGGGATTTCAAAATGTTTTGACTTGTAAATAATATAACTGCCACAGCCATACCAAGAAATGCCATCAATTAAGACAAGGATAGAGAAAGAGGTCGTATAAACAGAAGTGTTGTGTAATGGAGTGTGTGGGTTTTTTCCTATCAATTGTCATTTAAAAACGTTTTTCTGTTTTCCTATAGAACTTGATTTAAATTGCTGAAAGATATTTGGAATCTTAAGTTAAACTGATAGACACAGATGTTTGAGAGGTTTCACACACTGCTTGGGCTACTGCTTCTCTCCTATGATGATTTTAGCACAGCACAGACATACAAAGACCCAACTAACCCTTAGCACCGTGGGATAATGAACGCGAGGTAGAAGATCTTTTATGTATGTGTGCATCTGTGTGTGTGTGTGTGTGTGTGTGTGTGTGTGTGTGTGTGTGTGCGCGCGCATGTGGGCATGTGTATGTCTGTGTGTTTCTGTGTGTGGGCGTGCATGTGCATGTGTGTGCATGTGTATATGTGTGTGTGTGTGTCTGTGCTTGTGTGTGCATGCACATGTGTGTGTGTGTGTCTGTGTATGTGTCTGTCTGCCAATGTGGATGCAGGTACCCATGGAGTCCAGAAGATGGTGTCAGATTCCCCCAAGCTGTAGTTACAGAAAGTTGTACAGTTTTCCAGTGCAGGTCCTGAGGCCAAACTCGGGGCCTCTGAAAGATGAATTAGCACTGTTAATTACTGAGCCATCACTGAATTCTTAATCCACACAGGTAAGTGTTGGTGATTTCTTTTAATATCAGGTATATGTTTCTTTTTACTTTTACAATTTTATCATTACTATAGCAATATATATAAAACTATAGTATATTTATATATAAATGTATAATATATAACATCTGTGTTATATATATATATTATTGGTTTATCCATCCAATAGTAATAAAATTTTCATTGCAAGCCTAGACCTAACAAAACGTCTGGGCTAGGTGTGTAGCTTAGTGGTAGAGTTCTTCCCTGTGAAGATGAGGGTTAGATCCTCAGCAGTGAAAAATAATAAAGTCTGCTCATTGGCTTCACAACGCAACTACAGACATACCTGATAGATCCCGAGAGTCTACACAGATGCAGAAGCAGTCTCACCAGGAGAGAGAGGGAAGATTAACATTTAAAATCAGCACTGAAAGTAACCGTGGGCAGAGCGCTGACCTTCCAGATAGAGACCAAGTGTGGCACCCTAAGCCCAGCAACTGTCCAGACTCGGTAATGAGGGGGTCAGAGAAAGCTGCCAAAACATCCAGGAGACAGGCAGCAGAAGGAGGGGCTGAGTTTAGGGCGATACATTTTATTGGCAGCACCTTTGCTGTTGGTGATTGGAACTCTGACTGTGACCAATAAACTAGTGAAAGATGAGGTTAACCATTCACATCGGGCTTACCCAGTGCCAGGCACAATTAATAAATTACAACTGCCATTGATGTCATGCCGCACATGTATTCCTTTTATTTTAAGAGATTTCTATGAAGTGCAGGTATAATTACTACCCTCATTTTATGAATGAGGAAAGGGAGACCTAGAACCCCTCAGAATCATCTGGAAGGCACTACCTTCCAGGTGGGGTAGGATTTGAACTCTTAACCTGAGGCTCATCAGAATGCAATGACCATAAGACTAGAACATCTGTTATCTACCACAGTGATGAGTTGAGGCCACAAGTAATCCAGTTCTACAGTTCTTGAAACTGAAGTTAAGCACCTTGTCTGTCTGATGACACGAGTTTGACTTTACTGAAGATTATTTTGCCTCAATCCTCAGGTGTTTAAGGGCAGATAAAGCTCTGACCCAGATGCAGGGAGTGGACTGGTGGCTGACCCGGGTTCTGGCTCATTTTCAAAATATCTCAAGAGAGTTATTATCTTCGAATTAGGAAACACACTTCACCGTGGCCCCGATTCTCCACAAATGATGCTCTCTAACATACAAGAATTATCACTGGGCATGGGAGCCACTTAGACATCACAAATGGGATGTCACAAGTGGGTGACAGTGAACCTGAAAAAAATGGATGTGATTTTGAACATAAGAAAGAAGTGTTCTGGTAGGACATTTGCTTTATTACACAAGATTTTGAAGTTATTTAATTTTTGGGACATGACATCACCATAGAGCCTAGGTTCTTCTAGGACTTCCTATGTGGCCCAGGATGTCTTCAAATTTATGATCATCTTCCCTTTTTCTCCAAAGTGTAGGGATTATAGGCCTGTGCCCCCATGCCTATCATAAAAGGCTTAAATAAGTGCAAAGTCAGAAACTGTACCTTGTAGGCCTCAGTGTGGTGTTTTGATTAAGTATGCAATATATATCATTAAATGAAGCTAATTAAGATATATATGTATATAAACATATACATATATATATATTTCATACTTAGCATGTTTATTATAGTGAGATTTTAAAAACATACTCTTAGGTAAACTAATTTTACTTTTTTTTGCTTTTTTGCTGTTTATGTTTCTTCTCACAAAATTCTGATGAATATGGTTTTCTGTTATTCATGTTATTACAAAATGGAGGGCAAACTCTCTATAAAATATATATTTTGTAATTTTTGAGAAGTGTTGCATCTGGATAGAGGATTAATGATTATGTTCTTGTTTTCAAAATTATTTTATTTCATGTGTATAGATGTTCTGTCTGCATGTATGGATGTGAACCACAGGCATGCAGTGCCTGTAGAGGCCAGAAGGCGGCGTAAGATCCCCTGGCACTAAAGTTATAGATGGTTGTGAGTCACCAAGGAGCAGCCAGCACTGATAAGCTTTAAACTGATTCTAGCTCCAATCATTTTATCTTCTAAATAGACCTGATGACATACTAAGTGCGTGGAGACTGGAAAAGAACTCTAGAAAGAAGCTAGGAGAGGACAGCACGAGAAACAGCAGACAGAAAACTGTTCAGCAACGCTCCTCACCAGGGCTCAGTGTGGCTTCCTCAGGGGAGTCCATTGCAGCTGTTAACATACATGTTATCAACAAGCACAAGAGTAGCGTAGTGATAAATGGTGAGAAAGTGGAATTTACACACTTCCGTGGGCTTGCAAAATGGTCGCCATGGGAGGTAGTATGAAGATTCCTCAGAAAGTTAACAAGCACAGTGACAGTAAATGACGTGATGGCTGAGATATAGCCATAGGAAGTGGCATAAATATGCCAAGGAGATACAGGAAGCCCTGTGTTCGCTGCAGTCTCATCCAAAAGAGCCAAGATGATAAAAGGAATGGAGACATCCACGTGCAGATGAATGACCAAGGGAATGTGATGTACCACAGAATGCTACCCAGCCATTTGTGACAATGAGGATGGCCCTGAAATACGGCAGGCACAGAACCACAGGCGTGGTGTTATCTCTCCAAAAGAGGAATGTAAAGATGTTAATCCTGTGGAATGACAGTTATGAGGGTCTGGGGTGGGTGATAAGCAGAGAGGACCAGAGAAATGCTCATTAGAGGATATAGTTTAAGTTGGATGCAGGCACCTTGATGAATAGAGCTAATATATTTTGTTTTCAAAGTTGCTGGGTAAATACTAAACATTTTTATTTTAAAAATGGCAAATGTGTGATATAATGTCTCTTACCTAGCTGTAGGTTTCATTCTTTGGTGTATATATATTTTAAATCACTGCAATAGTAAAAGCATGTACAGTGTGTTCTACTCATAAAAATAATAATCATAGGTAATATTATTTACAAAAAGAAACATAGCAAGCATTGCCCCCCAAAGGTTTGTCTTTGTCTGAATATAAAGCAAAACTTTGATTTCCACAGAAGGGTGGCTGATGGCTAATTGGCTAATAACATATTGATTAACTAGTTTCTGTCTGAAATCAGAAAATGGGTTAACTATTTACATACAAAAGACGTGTCAAACACAAGGCGTAGCATTTCTGATTATTTTTGGGTTTCCGAGTCAATGGTTGGAGATGGCTGTGTGATTCATCTTAGAATTAAGGAACATTTAAGACTGTGAGAGATTAATAACAAGCCATTCTAAATCCATTTAGTTTAATCCTTAACTAGTAAGCACATAACAATGCTTTTCTCTGCTAAATATTACACTTTCACATACATTAAACACAGCTGCCCTGACAGTAGTCATGTACGTCCATACCCTGTGGGTGTACACTAGCTGAGGCATTCCCTTCTCACCTCTGCTTCCGATGGCTGTTAAGAGTGAATAGATATTTGCCTGAGGAATTGAAGACGCAATACTGATACAGGATTCATCACCGGTTCCTATACGCAGTTTGAGCCCACATGTAATCACACCTAAGACATCAGACTATTGCTCACAAACTAGAAATGCCCAGGGCTCCAGACAACACAGCAGTCCATCTTTCCTACCATCTAATAGGAGAGGTAAAGCCAGCTCCCAAGCCTGACAACCTGAGTTCAACCCCAGGTCTCACATAGTGGAAGGAGAGAAGCTCCTGCTACTTGTTCCTTCTCACCTGCCACTCCCCACATTTTAATTGTGGATATTAGAATATGCCTGTCATATTTTCGTTGATTTTTCTACCAGCCAGATTCTCGATCTGGCTTCTTGATTCTTCCTACCCTGAACGAAGTGGCTGCATCCATCCTGCCTTAAGTGTTTAGCTCTGAGACCAATGTGATCAGATGTTATGCTTTAAGACCAGACAGCAGTATTTTTCCTAATATTTTGGGGGGCAAATCAAGGGCACAGAGAGATGGTCTATTGATTGTGGAAGTAATACTATATGTCTTAATGGATTCCTCAATGAGGGTCACAACTGAGGTGGTTTCTCCATTTTCTTTTCCAGATCTCCATTCCACTTTATGAACTTTGATAAAATCCCCAATTTGAACTACTATAATATTTTAAAGAATAAATGGCCTCTATGTCAGAGACACTTTGTGTTCTCTAAATTACTTTCTCCTTCCTTGGGCATTTGACCTCTTAAAGCTCCATAATGCCTCTTAACAATTTAGGCAGGACTCTCTCCCTCTCCTTCTCCTTCTCCCTCTTCCTCTTCCTCTCCCTCTCCCTCTCCCTCTCCCTCTCCCTCTCCCTCTCTCTTCATCCCTCCCTCCCTCCCTCCCTCCCTCCCTCCCTCCCCTGTCAAACCATGTTCTTTTGAAGCACATTTCCAGAAGCATTGACCTCTTCATTTCTCATCTTTACATAATTTTTAAAAAGCTAATGGCATTGAAGTTTTCTGAAAGAGATACTCTGTATGAAAGCTTACTCTTCTGGTGGGAAAGGGAAGCCCTGTGTCCAATAACTAAAGACAGGCTGCCCAGGGGCTCAAGACCACCTGTAACTCCAGCTCCAACACCTGCACCCTCTGCTGGCCCCTGTGAGCACCTGAGTGCTAATGAAGCATTTACATAGACTCAGACATGCACTCAGGCCCATACCTGTGAAAAGGAAATCGATCTCCAAAAATCATCATTTTTTTTTCATAGAAAAGGAAAAGGCTACAATGCTACTCTACGGGGTAAAACCTAAGCATGGCTTTTAAGCGCACAGCCAGTTTTCTCATTTAGGGGACAATGTCAGCTGTCAGAGATTAACTTCTAACCACTCAATTACAATGTTATGTCCTTAAGATTTATTGTCTAACACACCATTGTTAACTAGACAGTACAGCCCTTGCTAGGACTCGAGCTTCCCCATATCATCTCCCACTGTCCTGTGGTTTCTATGTACCCAGTTAACCCTCATACATTATTGTATGCTGCAGAGCAGAAAATATGCAGCCCCCACACCTTCCCATTATTAATGTCAATTACAATTTGAAAACAATTTCCCTTAAATTAAAACTCATGCTGGATAGGGTCTCCCCTTAAAGAACTAGTGTTAAAACTTTTGTAGTAACTATGAAATTGTGTGTACAATTTTACCTTGGCTTAGAGCTAATTTCCTTAGGAATCTTTTCTGGGAAATCTCTGGCTCCATTTACACACAGTTTGCAAAATACAATCATTTGTAATTAATGAAAGGTAAGTTGCTTAATAGGCTAGACTCAAGTGTCATTAAATAGAATCAAATATCCAATAGCAAAGAAACTGTATTTCTTAAAACTTAAAAGTCGTAGATCCCTTTTAATTATAGTTAAAAGCCTGCTGCATATTTTAATCCCTGAAAAAAAAATTTAACAGTTAAAGCCGCTCCCATTAGTACCGAGAATCAGCATAGCAAAGGCAAACTTAAAAGCTATCAGGTGGTTCCTGGCCTTCCCAGCCCGCCTCCTCTGGTTTGTAGACAATGTGTCTTGTACACAGCCTTTCTCTGGGAGCATCTAGTTTCGTGCTGATGATAGTTTCTGAATAGTACCAGAGCAAGACCTTCCTGGCTTTCTCACCTCAAGGACAGACCAAGGAAGAATGAGAAGGACAGACATCCATTTCAGGAATTCCTGTGTCCTCAGAGAAGACCACAGATTCAAGTCTTGGTCATGGGAGACACACCTGTTACTGCAGAGCTACAAGGAGACTTTCAGATTCTTAGCGCAGTTAGAATCACATACTGGTTCTAATGGTTAGTTAATGGTTTTAATCCACTATTGTCCAGTGGTCGGTACTATAGGGATTCCAATAAATACAATGTATAAGCATATTAAGGAGTATAGTTTGTCATAACATACCATGGCAGTATAGTGTTTAAATATTCATGTGAGCAGGAGCCTCCTCTCTCCCCTTATGTTTCACTGTGGGCAGCTTAGGCTGTTCTGTTGCCTTCCCAGGTATGTGACTGACACTCTTGTGACTGACAGAGTGCTGGGCCCTCTGCAACACAGAACAATCTCTCATCCCTGAAGGTTCCCAGTTGACTACCTCTCATGCTTGGCATGCTACAAAATAATTACGTGTTACAAAATAATTCATGTGTTACAAAATAATTCATCTGTAAACCATGACAGTACTCCAAGAAGAGATTACCCAATGCTGTGTAAGTGACAAGAAGCTTACGGAGCACACAGGCTCCCACTGCAGGCTCTTAAACAGGTGAATTGAAGAGGCAAAGACCAACCTGTTGTGCTGTTTGCTGCTCAGGATACACATTAAGTGATGAGT
The DNA here is from genome assembly GCF_021556685.1 of Rattus norvegicus. Taxonomy (NCBI): domain Eukaryota; kingdom Metazoa; phylum Chordata; class Mammalia; order Rodentia; family Muridae; genus Rattus; species Rattus norvegicus. The sequence goes on from NC_141541.1 coordinate 82,230,470, forward strand.
TATCTGCACTTGAGTGTGACTGTTTCAGATTAGAGGCTCACTAAACCCAGAAGCTATCTATACATATTTACTTTCCTCTCTAGCATTTAGAATAGGGAGAAAATACTTGAGAAAATTAATGAGTGGAAGAATTAGTTTTTAAGCCACACCCAATTGAAGTACACATGCCCATGTATACAGGCGCGCCCACACAGAGGTTGGGTATTTATTTATTTATTTATTTATTTATTTATTTATTTATTTATTTTTGGTTCTTTTTTTTTTTTAAAGCTGGGGACCGAACCCAGGGCCTTGCACTTCCTAGGTAAGCGCTCTACCACTGAGCTAAATCCCCAGCCCCAAGGTTGGGTATTTATAAAGATGGCCCCAGACTTCTTTTCTCTCTTGGGGTTCAGATGGTTATTGTGACTGGTATGCTGCTGTGGTCACTGGAGAGGAATTCAATTCGTTATTTCTCTAACACAAATGTTTCTTGCTGGTGTTAACACAGGGGCACTGTGTGTCCTCCACAGTCAGAGGTGAGAGTGAAGAATGCCTGTACTCCTAAGGGAGGCACCTGCCATTTCAGTTCAAGTTGCTGGGCACTCACGGTCAACCATAATGTAAGGACATTTAAATAATAACAAATCCATCCTTGTCCCGCGTAAAGGGTGGAATCATTCTGCTGGCTGGCTGCCAACTAGTATTCTAGGATTTTTATTCAAACCCAGCATTTAAGATACAAACACAGGCAAAATTAGAGTGAATGGGCACAAGAAGACCCATTGCCGGAAACCTTTAGTCCAGTGGCTCTCAACCTGTGGGTTGTGACCCCATTTGGGGGGGATCACATATCAGATAGCCTAAATATCAGATATTTACATTGTGATTAATGACAGTAGCAAAATTGCTCCTACAAAGTGGCAATGAAATAATTTTACAGTTGGGGGTCGCCACAACACGAGGGACTATATTAAAGAGTCACAGTCATTGCAAAGGTTGAGAACCGCTGCTAGAGGCAGTCACAAAGAGACAGACCTCAGCTGTAGTCTTCTTTCAGCCTGTCTAGATGGGACAGTGACTTTCAGCGATGCCATATGAGTTTCTAAGTTTGTAGAGGAAACACCTGCTGGTGGTACATATGGTTTCTTGGAAGCTGACAGTAAAAATTGCACAAAAATCCACCTGAAGCCTTCCTTTGGGTGACCACCTGCCTGGTATCCTTCCACAGTGCCTATCACATGGGTGTCCTTTCAGCAACCTGCCTGGTATTTGTCCGTACCACCTATGGCATAGTAGGTTCCTCCTTGGCAGTTTGGAATGTTGAAGTCTCCATTATTTACATTGTCTTGATTACCTTGCCTTGGGAAATGAGGTAAGGAAGAGATAGGTCAGCCTCTTTTACAAACTATAAACATTTTAGTAAAGGAGCGGGTGTAGTCATCTTTCCAGCACCACATCCCTGACGTCATGGCTTACTAACATGTCTCTCTGGGGAAGTTAAAACATATGATGCTGTGTTGGTTGGAAACTTTATAATATAACTGTGTGCTGGGAGTTGATAGCAAGATGTCATGTCAGAGACACACCCCTACCCCACCCCCTTTTTTATTTAGAAAAAGTGATGAAGCTTTGATTTTCCAAATGTGGAATATTCTGAGAAGCTGTCCAGCTTTGCACCCAACACTCAGTTCTGTTCACACTGAAGGACAGCAATGGGGCACAGGTGATCCTGGGGGAGGTCGGTTTCATGCTGTGTAACTCAGCCAGCAGTGTGCTGGTACCGGTCCTGTGGCCCTGGACAGCAGGCTAAACACTTTTCCTCACTTGCAGCTCAGAGCCACCATAGCAGTGGTTTGCAGTGTGTCACTGTCAGATTAGGGAACAGGTAAATGCTGCAGATGAGGGCCTTCCAACTGAGAGCCACCCGTGACCACACTGCTGGCTAATGCCACTCGGGTACTGTGGTAACTTGTTACATCACTACCACCCAATTCTTGGTCCTCTTCAGCCTATTGTTGATTGACATGGACCCTGAAAATCTTTCTACATCTTGCTCATACAAATATTTAAGTTCTTAAAATTTAAGTATCTTAGGGGTCAGTAAGATGGCCCAAAGAGTATAGAATATTGCCATATCGCCAGCAAGTTTGGTGACTTGGGTTTGATCCACAGGACCAATATGATGAAAGAAGAGAACCACTTACAAATTATCTTTGAACTTCATTCATGCAATATAGCACATGAGCACGCACACACACACACACACGTGCACACACACACACACATGCACACACACATGCACATACACACACGCACACACATGAATGCACACATGAATGCACACACACACACACACACGCTAAAATAAATAAGTACAATACATTTTAAAAAATGTATCTGAGAAACTCAAGTTAAATAGTTTAGTTGTGTGATTTGGTAATGACTTCAGTTCAGCGCTCTTTGAAGGTGGATCCTGTGGTTGAGGTCACTTCAGTATTGAGTATATTCCTACTGTATGCTTGGGTTCATTAAGTGTCAACTTTGAAAGGTGATTATCTTAAGTCTCTTATATTTCTGGGCATCTTGCTAGTGAAGTCACCGAGTGCCTTTGGTGGTGCATGTTTCTCTGGAGTAGAGGAAGGATTTTTTTTGCTGATCAACATAATAAAAGTGATGTCTCTGTGAAGCAAAATTTTATTTTGTTGTGGTGGTGGTTTGAATGAGAATGCCCTCCTGCCATCCTCAGTCCTTCTGCCATAGGCTCATGCATTTGAAAGCTTGTTCTGCAGTTGATGGAACTGTTAGGGAAGGATTAGGAGGTGTGGCCTTGTTGGGGAATGTATGTCAATGGACAGCCCTCCAATCCTGTCTCGTGCTAGTGGATCAGATGTAAGCTCTCAGTTACTGCTCCAGTGCCATACTTACTGTCATTCTCTCTACCACATCAATAATGAACTAACCCTCTGAAACTGTAATCAAGCCCTTAATTCAATGCTTTCTTTTATAAGTTGCCCTGGTCACAGTCTCATAGCAATAGACCAATAAATAAGACAGTTGTTTTGGTTTTGTTTTCTTTTACTTTTTGAGATAAGGTCTCAAGTTGAATTTCAAACTCTCAATATAGCTGCCAATGACTTTGAACTTCTGATCCTCCTGCTACAACCCCTGGTTTATGGAGTGCTTGGGATGGAGGCCCCAGTTTTGTTCATACTAGGTGACTACTGGACTAACTGAGTTACATCTCTAGCCCAAGACTTTACAGTTTAGAATGTTTATATTTTCCAAAGCATGGAGAGGGAGACCAATTCACCATGTGTTTGTACCTAGGTCCACCCTTATGTCATCCTGGGACACTGACAGGAAAAGAAACGGATGCAAGCATGAAGCTCTTGCTGCCTTTTCAGTCATGAACAATATAGCTCTTCATCTTTGATTGGGCATCTGATGCCTTTTTGCTAGCTTCTTTTAAATTTCCAGAGGTACCATATCAGACCCTTCCTAGTTCTTGAAATGCAGAGGGAATAAAGTAATTTTTGTCATTAGAGGTAGATTTGTGGGAATGAAATATGGGATTGTTTAATAACAGAACACTTAAAGCTTTGTTATTGGATAATAGTAGAACATTTAAAGAGGGTGCAAAATGGTGAGTTTGTGTCATAGTGGGTCTGTCTTTTCTAATGAAGTAATGTATAATATACCATTACACTTTGGTCAAAACCAGTATCTTTCATTAGTCATGGTCATGCTTAATCAAAAATTAATCAAAATGTTAGCCATATGATTAGGAACCAAGTAATTATAAGCAATATAAATAACTTTTAAACATAATCACTAATAAAAAATTCCCACCTGTTTTACAAGACAAAAATACATAATTTAGTAGGTTTCCTAGACAATTATTAAATTGTAATAAATGTTTCATCCCCTTGAATATCAGTTATGACAGGTATTACAAGTGGTTATTCATAATTATTCATGGTAATATTTATAATAAATTTTCAAGCAGGAAATACTACTTCTCTGAGAGATTTATGCATATATGTGTATTATGTTTGAGTGTGTGTGTGTGTGTGTGTGTGTGTGTGTGTGTGTGCTCATACAGGCCAGAAGAGGATGTTAGGGGTGTTAGATCCTCTGGATCTGGAGTTAGGGCAGATGTGAACTGCCTGGTATGGGTGCTGTGAATTGTATGTACTAAGGTCCTCAGCAAGAGCGAGTGCTCTTAACCCTTAGCCATCTCTTCATTCCCCTCATTTCAAAGTTAATGCAAAAAGAAATTGTGGTTAAGAAAATAATTGATCAATTATGAACTTTGAAGTGTTTATATAGTGATGGCAGAAAATTAATCAAATAATTAACCAAATCATTGAACGGTGTCCAGGATATGCTTTTAAATCAATTAAATGTACTTTGATTAATATCCGACAAGCAATTTTTGTGTATCATTTCCTTTTACCTTACGCAATTCAAGTTCATGTATCCATTGGATATCTCAGTTCTATAGACTTCCACTCTTTTTTTTTTTTTTTTTTTTTTTGATCGCATGTGCAGCAAGATGGCGAATGTCTGAGGTCTGTTTCCTCAATAAAGGCTGCTGCTGCTGCTTGGGCCTCTTAGATGCCTGTGCATAAACAGCTATTTAAAATCTGAGTGTCTGCGAAGGAAGCTCCTGTCTGTGCTGCTGAGCCATTCTGGAGAGCTTGTAACTGCGCTACAGAACGTGCTTTCAGGATGGCTGTCTCTTTCCAACGCACTTCCTGTGAATAGCAATGAGGGGAGCAGTATCTTTTTTCTTCTTTCAGTTTCTAGATTATTCCACCCTGACTCATGCTGTCTCCCTTGACACTTATATTTCATGCATCTAAGAAGATGGCATAGGATGAGAGGTAGACAGAGCTATGGAGCAACTCGCAGCCTCTCAAGGAAGGACTGACTGCTGCTTTCAGTACAGGGGAGGTAGAGCAAGGTGCTTACCTACCCAGGGTCTTGAAAGCCAAACTTCCGCTTTGCATGGAAGCCTTTTTAACTTTGTGAATTCTGAGTCACACAGTACGAGTGATGCTTGCTTCATTCTGACTTGCCCATATAGATCAACTGATACTGCCAATGAATTTGATTCAAAATGACACATTAAATAATGTAAATAAAAACTATTTCACTTTTGTGCCACAAGTCAAGGACACAAGAAAGCAGAAGTATTATGGTTGGGACATATTTGTTGTATATGTTGTGTAACTTTTTTTCTTTCTGATTTTCAGTTATTTTCAATCAGGCCTATATAACGGTAGCTACTTGTGCTGTACTGTATAGCCTGTAAATTAATTCTTAGTTTTCTACTGCTCAAACTTGTCTACTTAAATAATTTTTATTTGTTCTTTATACATTATCCAATGCACATATTCATGCTTCCCTCATCAACTCTATTCAAATTGAGGACTCATCTTTAGTTTATTACCAGGTGTCTGAGCAAGAGCAGGCACATAGTGGTTACTCGATACATATTTAAATGAGGACTGGATGAAGGATTCAATCCTGTCCAATAACAATTATTTCAGGTCCTATCATACTGCAAGGACTATTACACATGCAATACTCAGTCCATGCACTGAGTCCAAAGAGGAAATTTATGACTCAAAACTATTCCTGTTTAGCATATTAAAGTAATGAGATAGTAAACATCTTGTTATAAAATCTCACAGCTATGAAATACAGAGATAAAATTTTAATTCAGGCAGCCTGATGACAGAGCCCATCTTTGGACAACCACAGTGCTAACAGTCCTTCATAATGGGGACTGAGTCACTTTTGGAAGATATATAACTTATTCTTTGAATATTTTAGGAGGGCCGAGATGCATAAAGTCTTTTAAATAAAGATATTTAATAAAATAATTCAATAAAATATTATTACATAATATTTTAGTAGTCACTTCAGTCATCTATAAGATTTCAATGAATGAGCTCAGCTTTCTCACGAACTCGAATAGTGTGGAATGCTAAAAGGCAAAGCTGTAGTTCTAGTTTCTTCTCCTTTTTGTGTTTGCATTCCTCTAATTGTCTCCCATTGCCAGCTCTGCTCCTGTCCTCCTCTTTTCTAAATTTCTGTCATAATGATTACTATCATTCTCAGGGCCATCATCATTATCAGCCATTACGATTATGACCACCATTATCATTACGTCATGTCATAATCGTTACCATCACCAACACAATCACCACTAACACCACCATCATCATTATCAGTAGCAACAGCAGTCTCAAAGTCATCTCTACCTCCACAGCCATCACCATCACCCTCATCATTATACCATCATCATCACTATCATTAAAATGATGACCACCATTATTGTCACCATCATGGCATCATCATTACCATCAATACCATCAATAGCACCAACCTCATGATCACTATCATTATCATCATGATCAACACTACTACCACCATCATCCCTATCAAAACCATTTCTACCTCCACAACCATTACTGCTACCATCATCACAATTACCATTTTTACTATCATCATCACTATTATCACTACCACTAATACCAATATTATCATAACTGTGGTGGTTTGAATGAAAAATGTACGCCCTAAGTTTGGGTGTTTTGAGCACTTGGTCTCAGTTGGTGGTGCTGTTGGAGAATGAGGGTGATATAGACTTGCTTAAAGAAATATGTCACTGAGAGCTGGGAGGGACTATTGCCTTACCCTGTGTCCAGTTCACTCTCTCTATTCTGTTCTTCATGCTGCCCCACCAGAATGGGCACTTAGTGCTCTAGAACTGTAAGTCTAAATTAACTCTCTCGTAAGTTGTGTTGGGTCATGGTGTTTTAACCCAGCAGAAAAGCAACTAATTCAACCCCACCATCCTCATCACGACTTCTACCCTCATCCCTGTTCCCATCACCATGGTCACCATTACCATCATCGTTAGCCTCCCATAACCATGGTCACCATCACCATTGTCATCAGCCTGGCCATTTCACTTAATTCTCAGATTGGAAAAAGCACAGAATACCAAGAGTTAATTCTTTATCTTTAAATGTAACTTTAGCAGCATCAAAAGATTTCTCTTTCCATATTCCAGGAATAAAATACTTGTTATTTGCATTATATGTGATGATCTACATAAGAAACTCAAAAGCGACTTCATATAAATGGTTCCATTTTACTAATAATCTTTAGAAAACTGCTGGGAAAATTTTTGTCCTTGAAAACTTTTTGGTATTCCCCTTTGATGATGTTGCTTAGAATTTCTAAAACAGCACTAAAAGATTCTGGTGTAATGATACAAACTCTTTTTGCTCATTATTGTCAATTAGACATCATATTTTCTACAGGTTTTCATTATATAAGGTCTTTGGGTTAAGATGACTGAATTTTCTGGAATTTCCCCCACCAAAATCACAAATTTGTTTTTATTTTTAAAGGTTATTTTCTGTTTAATTATAAATAATTAATTTCTATTAATCTATTTACGAGATTTCTAAATCTGCATTCTTCAATCTGTCTGTGTAGATTAGCGTATTTTCTGTGAATCAAGCAGTCCTTGGATAAACCTAACTCAATCATAAGGTATTGCCATGTCCTACAATGTGGGTACTGAACAGTATTTTATTTAATAATTTTTTGTTTGTGCTCAAGTGTAATTTAAAACCTTCTGGCTTTTTAATTCTTTCCATACCAAGGACATGTTAAGGTCACATCAGTTTGGCAGATAGGTTCAAAAATGTATCTTATTTTCTTTGTAGCACAAAAGAGCCTATATTCTAGCATCGCACTTTCTGCAGGCTCTCCACAACAAAGCCTCGCTTTTAGAAAACCTAGATTTTTCTCTCCTCTGACCTGCAAACAGCTCAAACTGAAGATCTAGGCTCGGAAGATCATGACACACCCAGGGCAGTCCACAGCTGCCCACTGCTCTGCCTGAAGTATTCACACTGTTGCTTCCTGCTTAACCTACAAGATTTTCGATTATTTTGTGTAAACTCAACCATAACTTAACTGGATGATATTTTAGGGAAACAAGAATATAGAACAGGAAAGAGTTCCCAAAAATTGAAACACACTCTTCTGGTAGACAAAGAAAAATACTCCTGGAGTCAGCAGGTTTAGAAGAGAAAGCTGGCTGTTCTGATATTCTTATGAGAGACAGGGAATTCTGTAGATACAGGCGATGGCCACAGTGGGACAAAAAAGGCACAGTTACAAGAACATGAGCTGGACTGGTCACTTTAAATTAATTCACCTCTAATGCATTTGTCGAAAATTAGGACAGCCTTGACCAACTGCCCTCTCTGAAGCCATCTGCGTTTTTTGCTTCACTTCCCCCAAACCTTGTCCTGCACTCTTTACTAAACTGAAACCCGCCCCTCCTAGTCCTGATGAAAAGGAAGTACAAACTGAAGGGTAACAAAAGAGGTTCATCTGTTAAAAAGGTGGGGATCGAGGAACAGATGTGTCGCATATTTTGATCGAGCATTCCTGTTTGACCGACTTTGCATTTTTGTTACCTCACAGTCTTCACACTGTATTATTACCTCCTCCATCCACAGAGCACCAGGGACGTCCTCCATCCTCACACCACCCTATCACCTCTACTTTCATTACATAGAGTTGGCTACTTAATATTGTTGATGGGGCACAGTGCTTTGAATGAGAAAGAGGCCCCGTAGGCTCATGTATTCAAATACTTGGTTCTGTTTGGAGAGGCTGTGCAACCTGTAGGAGGCAGAGCCCTGTTGGAGGAAGTACTTCAATGGGGGGCAGGATTTGAGGGTTCATAGCTTCGCTCTACTTCTTGCGAGTAGACAAAATGTGATCAGTTTACTTCCTGTTTCTGCTGTCCTGTTCTTCCTTGCTGTTGCCGTGCCTTCCCTGTCCTGGTGGACTGCATCCTTTTGGAACTGTAAGCCAAAATAAAACCTTTCGTCCTCAAGTGGCTTTTGGTCAGACTTTTTTTTATCACAAGAGCAGAAAAATAACTAACACACTGGGTGTCCATAAAGAGGTGGAAAATCATGGCTTGTTTCTAAACTAACTTCTCGTGTCCTAATCCCACACTAAGCCTCGTGGGTAAGGATCTTTGAGTGGTGGTGTTAGAGTCGTTAAGTTCAGATGACAGCTTTCCTAATAAGCATATTGTCATATTGTCGGAGATTCAGAAACCAAGCTACAGAGCATACCTGATTCCTGTCATGAGCACTGGGCCCTTTGCTCCATGGTAGCCAGGTGTTTTGTGAGTGGTTACTGATTGGACCAGAATTGGGTTTGAAACTCCCAATTTGCAAATATAATACCAGAAATGACAGAAAGGGATGGAAAAAAAATTACAAATTCTTGCAGACACATTCAACATTCCATGCATGAATGCAAAGAGGGAAATCTATTTTTCCCTTTAAGGGTTATCTTAATTTTTAAGTGTATGTGTGTGTGTGTGTGTGTGTGTGTGTGTGTGTGTGTGTATGTGTATGTGTGTGCGTGTGTGTGTGTGAGTGTGTGTGTGTCTGAGTGTGTGTGTATGTGTGTGAGTGTGTCTGAGTATGTGTGTGTGAGTGTGTGTGTGTGTGTGTGTGTGTGTGTGTACATGAATGCAGTGCCCAGAGGTCAAAAGTGGGCGTTGGATTCACTGGGGCTGGAGTTGCAGGCAGTCGTGAGCCATCTAATGTGGGTTCCAGGAAACCAACTTCAGTCTTCTACAAGAGCAGTAAGTGCCCTTAATGGTTGCACGGTGCAGTCCCAGAGATATGCTTTCAGTGAAAACTAATAAAGTCTACGGACAGGGACTTTAGATTATGGATTATGTGTGTGTACCACCACATCCTACTGTCATTTCACTGAGCATTTTTGACTTGTCTTTTTCTTTGGTCTCATTAAATGATTAATGCTTATTGATGGTTTTAAACACACTCATATGTGTGCTAATTGCTTTGCACTTAATTATAAGAGTATAGCTGACTCAGAAGCATTTAACCATGTCTGTAGGGAGAAGGATGCCTGTGTGAATGACTGGAAACTATCTAAGCAGAGAGCTCCAGGAAAGCCATCTGGACATTGCCTACTGTCCGATGATCTTTTAAGGCTCTTAGCAATGTCGAGATCATTTCTTGATTATTTATTTGTTTTTCTGAATGTAATAAAATTCAATTTCTATGAGAAAATTTGCTTGTATAATTTTGGAGAGAGGTTCTTTCTTCAGATTATTTACTTTTATTTTTATGTATATGAGTGTGTGTCTGTCCATGCATACGTGTGTACTACTTGTATGTCTGGTGCCATAGGAGGCCAGAAGAGAGCACTGACTTTCTTGGAGCTGGAGTCATAGATGACTGTGGGTCATCATGTGGGTGCTTGGAATCAAACCTGGTCTCTGAAAGAGCAGCCAGTGCTCTTGATGGATGAGCCATCTCTCCAGCCTTGGGAGATTTTTGTCATATTTTATGGGTCTGACAGGGATGGAGGTACTCAGACAACAGTGTATGTGGTCAATAGCCACTTGCTAAATGGATACATTTAAAAATATTTGTTTTTTGTGAAACTCATTGGTCACTCACTCTTTTGGAACACAGACTTAAAAGGGGATGAGAAATGAAGTCAAGATTTGTACAACGAATAATCAATGTTTCGCAGGTAACAGAAAATTTTCAGAATGGTGGTAGATTTAGTCTGGTGGGGTGGGTGAAGTGGGGACATCCTTGTGGAGACTGGGGTGGGGTGGGGGTTGGGGTCGGGTGCGGGGGGGTAGTGCGGGAGGGGCGGGGAGGAGGTATGGGAAGTGGAACCCTGCGGGGGGGTGGACCGGGAGGGGAATAAAATCTGGAGTGTAAAAATAAATTAATTTAAAAAAGAATAAAAAAGAGAAATACATATTGTTCATGGTTCTCCTATTGCGTGTAATATTAAAAAATTAATCCACGCTATCTCCGGCTACTCTCCAGCCCCGGCAGTCTGCTTGCCCCATGGCTAACCCCATGTGTGCAACTTCTCACAGTTCAAGTTCTCTTGCAACAGAAGCCCCGCCCACATTCCCAGTCATCTAACCCCATAGCTGGCTGCTGCCAAGCCTGCTCAGCAATTCCAAATTTCTGAGGCTAGCTGGGGGCTCACTCTCACCAACCCACGCTCTGCTTCGCTCCCTACCTTTTCCCTGAGCTCGCTCAGTTTTGCCCAATCTTACCATCCCAAAGCCTGACCAAATTCCTCCTCGGCTATGTTCCCACCTGTGTTGCCATGGAATGGAAACACCGATGATCTTAGTTTAGAATCAACAGATAACACAATCGCTGGGTGCTGAATCTATGGTCCTAAATTCACCAACTAGTCTGTGTTAGGAATCTTCCCGTGGCAGATCCTGATGGATTCTGCCATCAGAACTATCAGTCCCCGGCCTACATCTTGTCTGCTTTGCTCCCGCTGTCCAGAAAGAAGTGCCCTCCTCCTACCTTCGATCTTCCTCTCTCCGACCAAGAAGGCCTGCCTCCTCCTCCTCCTCGCCCAGCCCAGTGATGGGCTTCTTTTCTTTCTTTCTTATTTAATCAATTTGGGGAAAATCATGCTACCTTCGCCAGAGCAATATACTGGCTTACTTTATGGTCTCGATATTCCAACACTGGCTGTCTGACATGGGCGAAGCTGGGAATGTGACACTTGCTCAGTCTACGAGGTGGTCTCAGCAGTCCCAGCCTGATGTTGAGGGCATACAGGATTTCTGGGGAGCTGCTGGCTTTATTCTGCTTTGGAAGACTGAAGAAGCTAGTTCTCATGTTAGAGAAGGAAAACTAGCCAGCAGGATGAAGACAAGCCGAGTCAAGGCTGGATAACCTCTAACCTCCTCTCACCTTGGCCCGTTTCTAGTAAGGTGGGGTTGATGGCAGTGTGCTTGGTTCTTTATTTAATGTACTTGTACAGAGTTTTGTTTTCCTGGGTGTTTGTTTTTAAAACAGACTTCTGGGCCAGGATGGAAGTGCAGAGTTTTCGTAGTTAGAACTAGAGAAGCATGAAAAGGTTAGCAAAGTGAGTAGGCAGCTTACCACAGGTAGAAGCTTTTCAATAGAAATGGATGAGGAAAACGAAGAGAGAATAAGAAACTGGTAGACTTGAGAACAGAAGGAAAAGGAGAAGACTGATATTATAAAAGAAAGAAAGCTGTTTTCTCAATGTAAGAAACTCATACCTGCTGGGTATAGGTGAGAACTATGTTGCCAATGTCCATTGAGAAGAACTCATGATGTGCCCAAGCGTGTCACAGGGTTTTCAAGGCTGAACATACCTGAGGTAGGTTTTCTGATTTCTTGTCAGATAGATGAAAATTCTGGACTTCGATGGTAACCATTGCCCTTGGAGTGCAAACCATTCACATCCCTCCTCCTTTTTCACCTATTCCAAACTTCTCTCTCATTACTTTACACAGTAGAAGAGACAATGTACAGGTGTCCAGAGTTTCGACTGTGGTGGTGGTGAGTATGACTGACTGCTTAGATTAAGAAGTCAATTCTAAGCGATTACTTTGAAAAGCAGAGCAATGGGAAGGCAGTAGCAGAGGGGAAGGGAGCAGGCATTTGCCTTGTACTTGACTCATGGCTACTCAGTGCTGAGGACAGAAGACATTTTAGTCCCTGTAGAAGCAGAGTCTGTGCTTTGGTATTTCGTCATTTGCTACTTTACATGCATGAAGACATAAAAGTGATTGCAGCACACGGTGAGATTTTTATGTAAATCTAAGCGAAGGACAGATGATCAGGAGGGAGGCAGTATAGAGGATCCTGAGGCAATCTTCCGTGTTCTTATTATGGACGTCATGGAAGACTGACTCAGATTCCATTCTGTCACCTCACTCACATGGCTGCCAATATCCATCTAAGAATGGCTTAGTATCTGAAAAAAAAAAGCTATGCGTTTTCTCCTATATACTTTTAATTATCTCTAGGTTACTGATGATACTCCAAATAGCCTTCTTTGTATTTAAATTTTGGTTACATTGCTTAATACTTTTATCTTATTGTTTTAAATGTATGAATGTTTTACCTGTACATGTATCTGTGTACCAAATTTATACAGTGAGCCCAGAAGACAAACGAGGGCATTGGATCCCTGGGGACTAGAGGTACAGAACTCTGCGAGCCACCATGTGGATGCTGGGGATTGAACTCAGGTCCTCTAGAAGAGCAGACAGTGCTCTTAACCACCGAACCATCTCCCTAGGCCCTAGTGTTTAGATCTGTTTGTCTGTCTGCTTGTTTTGGCATTTTAAGACAGGGTTTCTCTGTATAACAGCCCTGACCATGCTGGGACTCATTTTCTATATCAGGCTGGCTTCAAACTCAGAGATCCGCCTACTTCTGCCTTCTGAGTGTTGGGATTAAAGGTGTGCATTATCACTGTCTGGCCCTATTGCTTAGTTTTAATGACATTTCATTTCATTGCAGTTGTAATTTTCTTTCATGATTATTTTTTATAACAGAGTAGATTGAATCTGTGGTGGCTAGACCCAGTTTACTATATATTCTTTTCACATTTAAAGTTTTTATCATATATATATATTAGCCATTTTATTAAATATATTTTTGAGTATTAGCTTTCAAGTCAGTGACTATGATTTCAGTCTTGGCCTTGCTGATTACTGGAATCAGGAATGCGAATGTGCTTTGTGGCTATAGCTACAGGGTCAAGAGTATTTTAATAGATTCAGGGCCTAGCCACCTGAAGGACCAGGACACTAGGAAGGCTGGCTTTCCTCCCTAGGCTGTACACCGACTCTGCATGTAAGGTACAGCAATATTTGACAATTCTGTGGAAGCATTTCAGCCCCTGAAGCCTTCTTAGAAATGCCCAAAAGATGCTCCAATATATAATAAGGACTCATGCTCCACTATATTTAGAGCAGCCTTATTTATAATAGCCAGGAGCTGACATGAAACCAGATGTCCTTCAACAGAGGAATGGATACAGAGAATGTGGTACATTTACACAATGGAGTACTACACAGCTATTAAAAATGACTACATGAAATTCTTAGGCAAATGGATGGAACTAGAAAATATTATTCTGAGTGAGGTAACCCAGTCACAAAAGAACATACATTGTATGCACTCACTGACAAGTGGATATTAGCCCAAAAGCTTGGAATACCTAAGAAAAAAATCACAGATCATATGAAGCTCAAGAAGAAGGAAGATCAAAATGTTCATTCCTTCTTCGAAGGGAGAACAAACTACTCATGGGAGGAAATACAGGGACAAAGAGTAGAGCAGTGACTGAAGAAAAGGCCATCCAGAGACTGCCCCACCTGGGGATCTGTCCCATATGCAATCACCAGACCCAGTCACTATTGCTGATGCCAAGAAGTGCTTGCTGACAGGAGCCTTATATGGTTGTCTCCTGGAAGGCTCTGCCAGAGCACTAGTGATACAGATGAGGATTGTTGCAGCTAACTGTTGTACTGAATAAGGAGACCCCAATGGAGGAGTTAGAGAAAGGACCGAAGGAGCTGAAGGGTTTGCAACTGCATAGGAAGAACAACATCAACCAACCAGACTCTGCCAGAGCTCCCAGGGACTAAAGCAACAACCAATGAGTACACAGGGATGGGTCTATGGACAGCTGCATATGTAGCAGAAGATGGCATTGTCCAGCATCAATAGGAGGAGAAGCCCTTGGTAAAGGCTCATAACCCCAATGTAGGGTAATGTCAGGACACTGAGGTTGGAGTGGGTGGGTGGGAGTGGGTGCATCCTCATAGAAGCAGGGGGAAGGGGAAGGGGATATGGGAAAGGAGGGAAAAGGGATAACATTTGAAATGTAAATACATAAAATATCCAAGAAAAATAAAATTAAAAAAAGAAGAAATGCCAAAGTATTAGCTAAAATAGGATTATCTACCTGGAATGTTATATAATGTTTTCCTATTTTCCCAAATTATTCAAATCAATTCTATCTTTGCAGTACATTGGAATGTTACTAAAATAGGTATCATAGGGCATGAAAAATAAGGATGCCAAAATGCTGTAGGGCTCGAGGAGTTTCTCTTCATCATGAATAGTTGTTTGAACTTGGCCCTAAAAAGTTCCCCAACAATGACTCATTAAAGGTAAAACTATTGATTTAAAGGAGAATCGGTGTTGAATCCAATTACCTTACATATATTTTCTGTCTACCTGAAGTATCTAGAAAATGGTTTGAAGTATCTAGAAAATGGTTTAAAGCATCTCTTTGCCCTTGCAGACATGGCTACACATCCCAAAACACTCTGAAATTTTCTATCACTTCAAAAGAAGTAGTTACTAGCATGAAACTCATTTTCCTAATGGTTCTTAAAGATTGAATGAGCAGCTGGTGCTGTGGAAAGGTGGCTTTTCTGGAAATTGCTATTAACGTAGATTGAACTTTTGAAAATGGTAAATATCAAGAAACTCAACTCATAAGAAATGAAACTCTAAATAGTCTCTGAACAGGCAAGCCGAACACCCTTATCCTCCAACCCCGTCTCTCCGTGTGCCCTGGGAGTATTTATCTCCTGCTTAAGATGGATTCTCCCAGTCCTTCTCTATACATCTGACTCTGAGCTCAGACAATAGCCCAAGAGGCTGATAACATGACCTACTTGTAGCTTCTTGTGAGCACATATTTACTTATTTGGGGTGTAGACGTCTCCATTGTTTGATTATAATGAGTGACCTTTTGGATATCGCATATCAAAACTCACAGTCCAAGCAACAACAGAGTTTACTTTTGGCACGGTTTTAGCCAGAATAGACTTATGTATGAATTCACACAGTGACTGTAGAATTTGGGATATGTAATAGTGAAAAAGCAAGTGCCAGCTTTTTCCAGACAGGCTGGGGGAGGGGAGAGATCATTCGGGAAAGATGTCATGGGAGCATTGGTCACTTTTCCTTGTGTGGACTCATCAGTTTTAAATGTCTGATAATACAGTTATCCAGAGACAGTTTCTAATAAGAATCCTATCTATGAGAGTACAGTGACAGTGTGCTCATAAGTACTTTGCAGAGTGTCTAGACACAGCAGGTGCCCAGAAAATGACGGCTAATGTTGTGTACATGGAATTGACACAGCAAATTTCTCTGGGGTCAGACAATCTTGTTTTGAATCTCATTCAGTGCTGAGATTATGAGGATTAAATCAGATAATGTTTGAAAATTGTTCATTATAATTTCCCTTATTTAGGAATTCAAAATAAATGAAGTTTGGTGTTCTTAATATCATTATAAGAACTTATTTAATTCTTTGTATTAAAATTGCATGTTTGACTCTAACATGGTAATTTCATTTTATGTAATTTCTATTGTAAATTTCTACTATGCAAGGTCCACAAAAGTATATTTTTTCTGTATTTATATATTCACAATTGAATGTTTGTTAAATCTCATGTTCGTCTAAAACAAAATCAATATTATGCTATTGAAGTTAACTTTGACATGTGTTTAAATTTAGTTTAAGTAATGTAGATGATGGCACAATTTTTATTATGTTCTAAATGTTAAATACTTTCTGATGGGTCATGGGGAACCAGTGGTAAATTAAAACACAGTCTAGATTCCAGTAGAGTTTATCACTTGGTAGAGAGAAAATGACCATTAAATTCTGAGGTCAATAAGATAGAAAACAGCTGTATTAGTTAGCTTCATTTCAATTACTGTGATAAAATATGCTGATCAAAAGCTATAGGTGGGAGGAGAGAATTTATCCAATTTACAATTTCAGGTCCTAATCCATCAGTGAGGGGAAACCAAGGCAGGAACTCAAGCAGCTAGTCACAGTACATCAGCTGTCAAGAGCAGTGAGAGAATTAAGGCACCTTTGCTGCTCACTGCTTCTGCTCAGGTATCTGCAGTCACCCCTCCCCAGTTCGGGGCCCAGCCCTTAAAATGGGACAGCTCAAATTCAGGGTATTTTTACCCACCCAAAAACATTCCAGCAATCCCCCAACAAGCATAACCATGGGCCACCCTGATCTAGATAATTCTTCATGGAGACTGTCTTCCTAGAGGATTTTAGGTTTTGCCACTTCGACAGTTAAAACTGAAGCGCATAGCATCTGACTGGTAGGGTTTAAGAGACTCACTTGGGGCTGTGAAACCTTAACTGAAAGAAAGGAAACCATTGCCTTGGGCATCAGCAATAGATTTAATCATTCTATCACACAATATAATTTTATCAAGGCAAAAAAGGTATACTAGAATTTTATAAGGGGGAGCAAACCACTTCCAATAGAAGGGATGTGTAACCCTGAATTATAGTAAGGACGGGTGGATAACTTCTTCAAAGAACACAGCTTTTGAGTTTTGTAGGAAACTTTGTTTATATGATTGAGAGCTATATGTATTCTTTTGGCATGGATGTTACTCAGCACACCTTGTCCTCAGTTAGGTGCTGACTTATGCTGGGTGAATGAAGAGAGTTAACTATGTAAAGGCAGAAGGGGGCAGACTACTTTGATCAGAAGAGGCTTCTACAATGGATAACTAGTAGTAGAGACAGATAAAAACAGCCCAGATACCAAAACTCTATCATTCTTAAAACCTGCATTATGGAGACCCGATGGGACATTGTGTGAGTATTAGGGTAACATAGGAATAGCTGCATTTTGAATTTCCTTATTCTGGCTATCATAGAGAAGATAGCTTGTTGTGGGGAAAGGCTCAGTGTAGGCATCTTACTTCGGAGACTAGGACGGAAGCATCAGTCAGGAAAGAGCATTGGTGATAACAGAAGCAGAGGGATTTTAAAGAAGTTTGGTTCAATTTGAAAGATCAGTCTCAGAAAAGAATGTATTTACAAACTCTCATGTATAAATATGATACAAGCCCTGTGATTTCTGCATGTGTCTTATCTAACACATTAACCAGATAACTAAAGGCAATGTATGTTGAGTAACACCCATACCCAAAGAGTATATATATTCTTAGCCACATAAACAAAGTTGCCTACAAAATTCATAAGTTTTAAGCTGTGTTTCTTACTTACTGTAAGCCATAGTTACACATTCTTCACATTGGAAGGTGTTTGCTTCTACTTATAAAGTCATAGCATAAATTATTTGTCTTAATTAAATAATGTTGTATGAAAACTTAGAGGTCAGTTTGGTTCTAGAATATACAAATATGCTATAGATCCAAGAAAAAAATTCCAGTGCTGTAATGCTTGGTTTTATTTTCTCTGGGCTAAAGACACAGTTTATTAACTGTGTATATCAGAATTTATGTTCTCCATCACATTCCACTAAAGGCAATTTAAACTGCAGAGTCCAGAAATAGCAATTGTCAGCTCTCAATATCCAGAAATATATTTTACCTGGAGCCCCCAGTGGCCACACCTTTCAGGTCTATAGCAAATTGTTTTACCAGGCAACACACAGACACCACACTCTCCTAAGATTCCGAGAGGAAACAGAAACCAAGGGACAAATCACTCACCGAACAAAGATAAAGTCAGAGTTCAGCACCTACACCTGTGATCATCCCAATCTTAGGACCTTAGACACCAGCATACAAACACACAAGAGTCAGGTCAGAACAATATGTCTCCATTGGAACAAAGCAACCCTGCCGTAGCAGGCCCTGAATATTCCAACAATGCTGAAATACAAGGAAAGGACCTTAAAACAGCCTTTATGGAGATGAGGCCCTGCAAAAGGAAATGAATGAATCCCTTATAGAAATCCAGGAAAACACAAACAAAGGAAGGAAATAAATAAAACATTCAAGACCAAAAAAAAAAAAAAAAAAGGGAAACAGAATCAATAAAGAAAACCCAAACTTGGGGAAGGCTGGGAATGAAAAAGTATTTAGAAATCCAAACAGGAAATACAAAGGTAAGCTTCAGCACCAGAATGCAAGAGATGGAAGAGAAAAGTTCAGGCTTTGAAGACTTGAAAGAAGGAACGAATACACCACACAAAGAAATGTTAACTCTAAAAAGCTCCTGACACAAAACATCCAGGAAATCTGGGACACCATGAAAAGACCAAATCTTAGAATAACAGGAATAGAAAAAAAGAGGAGAGTCCTAGGTCAAAGGCATGCATAAAGGGAGTGCTTATTAATTTTCTCGGTTGTGGACTGGGGTGGGTCATGGCTGGAACGGTTGGTTTTGTTAAGGATCCATTTATTCCTTGCTTGCTCCTCAGCCAGGTCCCAGGCCTCTAACTAAGAGATCAATAGTCTACGCTTGTATGTGACAGTGGAGACCATGGTTAGTGTTTGTTGGTTTGAGTTCTGTTATCTGACCTTCCATTTGTGCTTCTAAATTTGGTAAGTATCTTGTGCAGAGACAGGCTGTGTTTTAAGGCAGGTTTTTTCTCTCAAGAGAGATATCATTTCCTTCTTTCTATAGCATATGAATGTGATATCCTACGGTAGTCCCTCGCTTTCTTCACAAACCTCAGATTTAGCAAATAGGCCATGAGTGACAACTGTAGAATCCTGGGCTGCAGTGTATTAGCATGTTGATCTCTGCACACAAATCTTAGTAATTTTATTCCCATGTGTGAGCAAATTCTGCTCCATCACACTGAGAATTGCTCACCACTTGCAGAGAAAAAAAAGGTCAAGTGTCAAACTTTGCATCTTTAGCATACAGGCCCCCTTGGAGTATCCTCTCAGTTAAGACCGCCCTTTGTAGACACTATTAAACATGGGTTGTTTAGGAGTCTAACAGTTACTCTTCAGGGTATACACTAAAACACTTTAGTTTGGAGTACCTCATTGAATGGCTTAAAAACTCAATTATTAGAAGCCATTCTTGAGATGGGGGCTATCCTCACTTGGGTTGAGGAAGATGAAGAGGGGAAAGAATTTGATGGCTTTGTCTCCTTCTAGGGACGTTTAGATCTCATTTCAAACAAAATAAACTTGCTTTAAATTGTTCTACACACACCCAAGGGTCAGTATGCCACTTACAATAGAACCCAGTACTTGGCTTGATAGAGTGGAAGACACAAGGTTCCCCTGCCCTAAAAGAACAATATCACCATGACTGTTAAAAGTAACGATGAAAAAGAATGCTGCTGTGCCTTTTAAAACAGAGCAATGTACTCAAAGAATCTTTGCATAAGCAAAATATTCCAAATAATAAATTCCTGTAGAGTTGCAGGCTACAAATCAGATAAGAAACAGACAGAAAGGCAGGCTAAGGGTATTAAAGAAAGAGGGTGTTTAAATACAGCCTTAGCACAGTCAAGGAAATAGAATTTTGCCTGTTGTAATAGAAAAATTGCTCTCTTGAGGATGAAATGTAAAGGATGTTATACATTACTAATTCAGGAAGAGAAGGAATATATTCTAATAACTGTGTATACGTGGCAGTAACTCTGTATAATGCCATAATAAAGAGGGGGCATTCTGCAAGCTTTACTGAGTAATTCAGGATGCCTGAGATTGTGAATGTCACATTTAAATTAAAAGTAAGAGCTAGTTTTCAAGTTAATCACCAGGAAACATATCTATACACAAAGGTATACGGAGAAGCAAAAGTAAGAATACACATGGTTGCTACTCTGCTGTACAGCCCTCTGTACACCTCTCAGCGGGTGGCTTATGCTAGAATCCACTGCACACACTCCTATTCTAGGTTTGCTCCTATTCTAGATTCTAATCTGCTGGATAACAGAATGTTTGGATGCTCAAATCTTTTAAGTCAAAGAGCACAGGATGGCAGAGACTCAACACACATCACTACTCACTGTAAAGTACCTCTAGGTTAGTTACAATGTTGAGTTCAATGTAAATGCTCTGTCGATGGTTGACATATGATATTGTTTAGAAAAGAAAAAAAGAGTCTGCATATATATTTTTTTCTAGAATATATTCAACCTGCTCTCAGTTGAATCAAAACATGTAGAAGCCATAGTTACAGATGGATGGATCTTGGTATATCTGATTCTTACTTGAATAGAATATGTATATTATATATATGTATGAATATATACTTTACTTAAATATATATTTACTTAAATTTATGTATAAATTTATGTATAAGGCCGAATGCAGTCTTTCCCAGAAAATAAGATGCTCAAGTTAATTTTTGTGTATAAAGGCTTAAATTTTTTATTACAATATTTTCAGGCATTTTTAAAGAATAATTCGATGGACCACCAATGACTGATTTTGGACAAGCGGTGTTTCTCTCATTTCCAGAAACTATCTATTACTATTAGAAGCAGTCTAGTTTTGGTACAATTTTATTGAACTGTTTCTGCATAGGATCAAGAATCTTTCACTGATGCAGAGCATTGATAGGTAGTGAAAGAATTTACTCATCGATGAGTTTAGAACATGCAACAGAAAGAAAAATTCACTAAATACACTGCCAGGAGCAGCAGCCTGGGCAGTAAGAGTAGCGATGAACTGCCATGTAGCAATTTCCTCCAAGACAGAACCTTTCATCTTTGAGGGAAGTGGATTAAGTCACAGGATGGTGAGCATTCCATGTTGCACAGAATCTCCTTAAAACTTAGGAAGTCTCGGCTCCTCCAGCACCAAGTCTGCCTGCATGCTGCTGTGGTAATAATGGACTAAACCTCTGAAACTACAATCTAGCCCTAATTAAATGTTTGCCTTTGTAAGAGTTGCCTTGGTCATGGTGTCTTCACAGCGATAAAACCCTAGTAGGACAATGTACATGGTATCAACTTAAAATATGTGTTAACATTGTCACTTTATGAGTGCAGATATAAAGATGGTAGAATGCTGCTCTCAGTGCTACTGGAGATCACATGAAAAAGACACTAAACTATCTTTGTTCTAACCTGATGGCTGCTGGAGACACATGTAACTTATCTATAAAGTTACAAGTTGGCTCCTGCAAACAATTCACCTCTCTGCTCCACAGAGCATTGTGGAAATCATAACTGCGTATTCATCTTTGTGCTCCACAGAGAGAACTGTGGAAATCATAACTGTATGGCAAGCCTAAACCTTAATTTTTGGTTTGATATATCCATCCAAAAATATTACTACTAATACCTGTACCTCAGTTGTGTTTTTAAACCTCTGTTTTTTAATATTAAATTTATTTTTCAATGTCAGGTTTTTGTGACATTGCTTTACAAGTCATTATCTTTCTCTTTGGTCTCATAGGGATATAAGTTATTAGAATTCTGTCTCAGTCACCAAGAACTTCATGATAAATGCCTTAAGTATTTTAAGCCTTGTTCGTAGCTCACACGTTGTGGTCTAATATTTATAGGAATGACTGTGAGGTGAGAGTATGGATTAGAGAGGCTGTCTGTGGTGATGGGTCATGAACAGGCACCTTTCTAAACTCGACAAGGCCTAATTTTAAAAAGGTATATAATTTAATATTTAGTAGATGACAATAAATGCAGAAACTTTAATAGAATCTCCTTTATCTTCTAGGGGCCACTGACCCCTGGCACAATTTAGATTAAAAGTGAAAAAGGTCGATCTGTGGAACCATGGAAACACGTGGCCTAGCTATCAGAGAAGCAACGCTTCGCAACATTAGAGGGTGGGTGCTGGGGAGAGAGAATCTGTCTCCGTAAGCTGGGTGTACCCTGGTGTGTTGCCCATATCCCCCTGGATCACTAGTGGCTTTTGAAAAAGAAAACATGTGGGAAACTGACATGAAAGTGTTTAGGAGAGCTGGAGGGTGAAGAGTCAGGCGGGATCCACAGAAATGCAGTGTATACATACGTGAAATTCTCAAAGAATAAATAAAAATATAGATTTAGAGTATTCTAGCTAAAGAGGGTTTGTACTATATATATATATATATGCGTCCAGAATCATCTTAGGACACATTTGATCCCACGAGTTTGGAAAGAAGGGATGTACTATACAAAAACACATCTTCTTTAAAAATATATATATTAAGTTTGCTAAGTATGGGGTATGGAAAGAGAATTCAACATACAGGATTCATTATTTTAGGCATGAAGTGTTTTCTCTGTTCAAGAAAATTGCAGTGGATGGTGAATTTTGTCAGATATAATGGGTCGGTGTATGATTATACGATGTGTAATCATAGCAATTCTATACCTTGTGATATGAACCCGGTTGCCAGACTTTCTTCACAAAATACAGACACAGGTAATGAACCATAAGAATAATAATGGTGAGGTCCAGACAGTACTCAGCTCTCTGCTGGTACAGAATCAACAATAGAATACTACAAAGAAAGCCTTCACACCGTGCATAAAAATGTTACCTCAGCAGAACCCTGATCAGCTAGGCAGCCCCATTCATGAGTTTGCCTGTTAGAGCAGTACTATCACTAGAGAGATGTTTGACACTTACTTTTGGTTTCTACCAAAAGTAGAGAGGGGTGAAAGTCACTGAGCTACCCCAGCATCTGTGAGGAAAAAAAACTCTCATCTCCTGTTCTGATCTCTGTGTTCACATTCATCTCCATTTCTTTACTGACTGAAAATTTACTACTCCAATTGCTCAAGCTCAAAGTATAAGGCCAACTATATTTATAACAGCCTGGCATCCTCTCGGACTAGATGTTGTGTATTTCATGAGGTGTTTGTGCCATTGTGCAATGGTGTTTTTCTCCCGTATGTTCTATCCTTCTTTCTTTATGCTTTCCCCTTATTTGCACTGCATGAAGTTGTTGACTTACTGGATTGAAGACCCACAGTCTATTTTGTCATCCTCTGTTGATTAGGAACCCAAGTTAACAAACAGTCAACTGAAGCCAAAAAAGACATCATGTGATGGTCAGATTTACAGGCTTTACCAAAAGAAGGGTTGCCAAGGGCCGTCAGTATTCAGGTTCCCAAGGAAGGCAGCAAAAGGGGTGTGCCACCGGCTGGTGGGGCCAAAAGGTAGAGATCCAAGGTAGGTCTCTAAGTTACTCCTTCAAAAATAGGTTTTCCAGAGAATTCTACATAAACCATAAACGCATTGGTTTACGTATTTAAAGCATCATATTTTGCTTGTATTAGCAGCTTAGAGCTCCATACAAATAAATGCCGGTGGTAAGATATGACCTAGAAATTTCCAAACTTATCAGCCAAGATGCCTTCAAATATAATTTAAAAATAAACGTGGCTGAAGGGATGGCTCAGCAGTTAAGAGCACATACTGTTCTCAACTGTTCTTACGGAGGACCCAAGTTTGATTCTTAACAGCACACCGTGATCATAAATGCCTATAGCTCCACTTTCATGGGTTCAGATGCTTTCTGCTGGCCCCTGCAGGCCCCTGCACTTATGTGCTCCCCATGATTAAACAACGATGTGAACCTTTAAAAGATTAAAATTCGTAACCAAAGTGCTGATTGTTTAACTGATGAACTGACATGGATGTCAATGTCCTCCCTGAAAGAACAATACCTTGTCTTCAGTAACCTCTGACACAAGATGCTCAGGGAAAGAGGATTCTTTTGCATCAGGAAGATTCAACTCAAAATTGCAGGTTTTGGCTAATCATATTTATATATGTATATGCAAGTAAGTTACTGTCCTTGGTCTTGGACTGACCACCATGGAGCTGAAATTCCTGTTCTTATCTTGGAATAAAGCACATAGCCAATGAGCTGGTTCTCCAGCTCCAAGATGTTTATCTTATTTTTAAAACTCTATTTTACATTATGTGTATCTGAATGTGTGTGTTTATGAGTATGTGCTTGTAGGTGTAGTACCAGTGAAGGTCTGACCAGGGTGTCAGATCCCCCTGGATGTGCAGTTACAGGGAGTTGGGAATTGTTTTGACATGGGTGCTAAGAATCAAACTTGAGTCCATTGTAGTAGTAGTGAGTGCTCTTAACTGTCCATCCATCACTCTACCTTACATTGACTTATAAATCTAGTTCATCAAGTATTTGTAGGAAAATTGAGCATCATCTGTGAGGTATTCATGGTCCATCACCTATAGAATGTATGTTTGAAGTACCACCAGTCTAATACAGTTTAATGTATAGAATATATATGAAAACAAGGACCTGTAACTTATTTCAACAAATGCTGTTTTTGCTTCGGAGAAAAACAAGACATTTTAGGGGAAAAAGTAGATCAGAAAAAATTGCTAATATTTTTAATGTAAAAAAGGAACATTTGACAGTCTCTTTTCAGTACTTATAATAATGATGGCATTACTAAAAGCCAGAAAATGTATTTCTATTGCCTCTGCGCTTGTTTATATATTAGTGGAATGTGCCCTTCACCAGATGTAACCCTTGATGCTGATAATACCCATGTGCTATGATATGAGCAAAATGATTTTGTTTTCCCATTTTCTTTGTAATGTCTGTGATAGTCTGTCTGAGAATTCCATTACTGGGAAATCTCTCTAGTCCATTAACATGTATATATTTTATATATAAATGCCTGTCACCTGGAAATTTATTAAGTGGCTATCAGATATGGATATCACAACAGAGACAAGTGACTGTTTGTCTTTAAACAGATACTTGACAGCACAGCCTTATCTAAAGGAAACAGGAATGGATTCTAGTAGCATTAAATTTGTTAAAGAGTACTTATTATGCTTCTGTTACAGCCCACACACCAAAACAGGTGTAGGAACACAGTCGTTAAAATACAAGGATATGGTCCTTGTTGATAGGAAAATTGTAACCTTGTGGGAGAGGAGATGGCTATCAGATTATCACCAAAGACATACAGAGGGAAACTGTGAGATGTTCCCTGAGGAAAAAGCAGCAGCTGCTGAGAGTGAGCAGGGAACTTGATATCAACTTTCCATGCAGAGGATGGGTCCCACAAGCACAGGACAGTGGTGTGTGCCGGAAACTACTCTGAACGAGTGACAGCAGAAACTACTCTGAACGAGTGACAGCAGAAACTACTCTGAAAGAGTGACAGCAGAAAGGATGAAGTTTCTGAAACTGTGGCACGTAAGGGGCAAAACATGAGGGGACAGAGGCAAGAGATGAGGGATGGGAGGTAGCCCTATTAACTGTATTGAGTTGCGGACTAACTACTGTGCACAAAGTACCCCAAACTCAGGTAGTCAACTGACTAGCTACTGGGATTAATGAGAGAAAGAGGAAAAGTGAATGGTAACGGGTAACTAATAAACAAACAAATAAATGATTTTTATATAACTTACCAACAGAAAAAAAGACTGAGAACTCAGAAGTCTGCTGATACTTCATTAGTGTCTAAACCGAACACAGTTAAGAGGTCTTTAAGCTTAAGACCATGTAGAAAGCTTATGACCTCCATATCAAAGCTTTTAACAAAAAAGGTCTCCTAATCTTTTCTATTGGTCTTTTTAGAAAAGACCATTTTTTAACTGAATTCCCACTTCTGATAGTGACTACCAGGTTCTCCTTGCTTACTCTCTAGGCTGACAGCAAATGTTTCTGTTTTCCAGGCTTCCTGCCTTCACAGGCTGTGGTGAGTGTAAACATTTGCTTCCCATCTGAACTGATGGTGGATCCACTGTGTGGGGCCCTCAGTTTGTGAGAATTTACAGTCATCACTTCTACTGATTCTTGGTGACAACTGCTTTTTAGAAAAATTACTTTCTACATATTGTAAGACTTATTCATATTTCCCCAATGTTTGATTTGCCAAACATTTATTTTACATAATTATGTTTTAAGAAACTTTCCTTTATATTTTCCTTCTTAATTTCAAATTTAACCATAAAACTCTACCTTGTAAAAGTCTTAATTTTTTTCCTACTCTTGAATTGACAAACATTTTAGGGTTATAGTATTTATATTTACAAATTACTATTTATAAATTATATTTTAAAACTATAGTTATAGATTAATCTATGTAAGCACAACAGCAAGCCATTCATGAGCTGTTCAAGAACAAATTTATTTCTCTTGTTAATGGACAGAAAGTTGCATTTTTTTTTTACTTCTCACTAGTTAAATTGAACACTCTTAAAGAAAAGGCCCAAACTGGGTTCCAGCTCAAGGGGAGGCCCCAGGGCCCTGACACTGTTACTGATGCTGTGTTGTGCTTGTAGAAGGAGCCTAGCATGGCTGCCCTCTGAAAGGCCCAACAAGCAGCTGAAAGAGTCAGATGCAGATACTAGCATCCAGACAATGGACAGAAGCCAGGGACCCCTGTGGTTGAATTGGGGAAAAGCTGGAAGAAGCTGAGAAGGAGAGCGACCACATGGGAAGACCAGCAGTTTCAATTGACCCAGACCTCTGAGATCTCAGACACTGAGCCACCAACCAGGCAGCATCCGCCAGTTCACATGAGGTCCCTGATACACATACAGCAGAGGACTGCCTGGTCTGCTCTCAGTGCACCTAACCCTCAATAGACTTGAGGTCCCAGGGAATGGGGAGGCCTGGGGGGTTGGGGCATGAGGGGTGAGGGGTGGGGGACACCTTTTGGAGGCCAGGGTGAGGGTGGAGGGGAGGAGGTATGGGATGGGGAGTGGTCAGGGGGCAGACTGGGAGAGGAATGAAGTCTGGACTGTAAAATGGGATTAAAGAATAAAAAAAGAAAACCTATACGAGCAAAAACAGTTACAGTAAAAAAGCACATTAGAGGTCCCTCTCAAGGAACTAGAGAAATGCAGTGTTCAGCAAGTAACTTAAAATAAATTGTAAAGGCACAATTGAAATTATAAGCTAAAAGGACAGGGGTATACTGCCGGTGTGGCCACTGTACTCTGGAGCTTGAAGCAGCTTCAATATCCTGCACAAGTTCTGCATAAGGTTGGACCTATTAGTATTCTGTCATGGAGATGGGGCAGGGGCTTGAGAGGCCCCACCTCTCCATGGAGATCTATAGGCAGTTAATGGCAGCTGCAGAGGAGAGTTTTTTTTTCCCCAGTGATATAGCCATTGGCAAGTTGTCTGTGCTCCTGTAAATAAACCCACTGAGGCTCCTGTAGGCAATTCTCCTGAAACTCATTGGGAGCTGTTTCAAAAGACGAGAAAAGACAGGTGTGGGGGCAGGGCTACTTGGTAATAGACAGTGTATCAGTGGAAATGAAGGGGACAATACAGGGTGAAGGGTTGAAAATGCTCAAAATACCTTCTATCAAAGTGTCATGAAACCAATTCTCTATTAACAGCTAACACAAATAACAAGCTGTATAATTATTTTGTTGAACTTGGATAAAATTATCATAGTATTCTGAGTAAGAAGACCAAGGCAGTCCCTAATTATTATTATTATTGATGCACATTTCTTTATATTTTTCAGATTATACCATTTTACGGAGAGCTCAACCTGGTGTGAATCTGGCTCTGTGCTCTGCACCAGACTGCAGTGCTGTGAAACTTAGTATATTCTTCCTCTTTTACAACCACCAAAACCAGAGTCAGGGTCACCGTCCAATGGGAGAAAGAGGCAGAGAGTTATTTTTGAGAGGTGTAATAAATGGGCATAGACAGTTAATGAATTAAATGCAAGCTAAAAAAACTATAGACTAGGGGTGAAGGAAGACATAACAATTTATTCTTTAATAATCAGGGAGCATCTAATTCCTATAACTGGTCACAAAGGACAAAAGCATAATAAAAGAAGTTGATTAAAACTTAGGACTTTAGCTGATTAAACAGGTTTTTTTAAAAAAGTACCCTGGTCAAACAGATGAAGTGAGCTTGAAAGGGAGAGAGCCTTGCAATATTCTCGTTAGGATACCCCAGAGTAGAGTCACTGGGCTTCAAATGGCTCCCCTCTGATAGCATGGGCTTACCCAGGTAATGTTTATGAATAACTCCCATTCTCTGTCTGCCCATGACTCACTGTGGTATAAGCCAAGGTAGCTGAGTGTATAGAATCTCCTATCACAGGCCTGAGCCTAGTATTACTCCAAGGAGATGGGTTTTTCTCAATAGTGAAATGGCTTAGAAGCATAGTTTTAAGTCTACTTATAAGTGTGGATCACTTGTTTAAAGTCACCTCATTCTTTTTGGAATTACTGGTTGTTTATTGTTATTAACACGTTTTCATGAAAATATTTTCTCTAGTAAACATTTTGCATCTTTATTAACATGGTTGCTTCTAAGCACATGTGCTAATGTATAAAAACAAAAGTCCAAGCCTTCAGCAGAACGTGCTGTATCACACAGGACTGCAAATTTAGAAACAGCAATAATAAGGCTCTCCCATGGGACCTCCTCATTGCCAAAGAGCAGGGAAAGCGGGGAACCAGAGTGCTGGGTATCAGTGGAAGCCTATGCCTCAGAATTGCAAATCCTTCAGGACATACTCATGATGCAACTTCCTGGAAAGTCAGACTAGGAATGATGACCAGCAAAAGGCCTACAGAATTTGCTCTAGAACAAAACTGGAAGCTGCCAAGAAAGAAAGGAAACAACTCTAAACTGATAAAAATAAAGGTTGAGAGATTTGTTTCATTTTGAGACAAATCAGGAAGATTTTTTAATTACTCCAGCTCATGGGAAAGGGTTAAATTAATAAATATTTCAGTTCTCCAGCTATGGCTTAACTGATTATACCATTGACCCTGGTATGTCTTCTACCAACATCAAATATAAAATGAACTGGGATGTGAACTTGGTTTTATGACTAGCCTGTAAATAGAAGAACACTGCCCAGGTCTATACTGGCCAGCTTAGCCCTTATGCTGACATTCAGTTTATGGCAATGGCCTTGAGGGGAACTAGAGATGGACTAGATTGTATTTTCATGGCAATCCACAGCATGTGAATTATCTAAACTCCATTGTTCGTTTGTTACTCATTATGGCTTTTCTCTGTGCCCTTGGCTGACAGATGTTAAAATTAAGATACTTCCCCTCTTCCAAAAGAGTGCTTAAGCTTAAGTTTCATCAGAATATTGTTTGGTCTTTCAAATCTAAACCCACTATCAGCAGCCTATCAGAGCTGTCCACATCGAAGGGAATTCAAACTAAGACCAGGGTTGCTGAGACGAATCAATTGGTAAAGTCACTTTCTGCCAATCCTGATAGCCTGATCTGGATCCTCAGCACCCGGTGGAAGAGAGGACTGACTCTGATCTCCATGTGTGAGCTGCAGCACACATGCACACACAGAATAAAAGCAAAAGTTGGCTGTTAATGACCAAAATGTAGCAAACGTCTGTTTGTTGTGTGTCTGTTTTCATGTGTAGCAATTACTTTTTGTCTAACAGCAACTAGGAAGGAAATCAGAATTGTTCTTTTAGACAGATGAAAAATGAGCACACTTCCAGAAAAAGGAAGTATTATTTACTGCTAGGAACAGACACCATGACAAAGGCAATTCTTAGAAGGACAGCATTTAATTGCGGCTGGCTTACAGGTTCAGAGGTTCAGTCCATTATCATCAAGGTAGGAACATGGTGGCATCCAGGAAGGCAGGTATGGTGCAGAAGGAGCTGAGAGGTCTACAGAATACTAGCTTCCAGGCAGCTGGGGTGAGGGCCTTAAAGCCCACACCCACAGTGACACACCTATTCCAACAAGGCCACGTCTACTCCAACAGGGCCACTTCCTGGGCTGAGCACATACAAACCATTACACTTCCCATGGCTATAATTTGGGTTGCTATTTAGCTTGAATTTGATTTGAGACCCCTGAGTTTATACAAGAATCAAATTACTGAGTTCCACTTTTAAATTTAAAAAGAGAGGATAGATGACAGTTTTATTGTTGTTTATCTATATACAATGATATCCTAAGGATTGATTGACAGCTGTCGCAGTCTCTATGACATAGTTACCTGCCTTGTTCCTGATCTAAACAAGGCAGTATGTACTGTTAGGAAAACATAATGGTGTCCTTATTTCTGCCCACTCATCCCCTCCCCCAGTCTAGATTTCTAGGTATTTTACCATTCTCCCCTAACTCCACTTTCTGTTAAAACTAAACCTCAAATCACTAAAACTTAAGTCTCAAATCCCCTAGGATGTAGCTCAGTAGCCCTAGTCATTCATTTAACATTCCTGTTAAATGAATTAACAGCCATTTCCTGTTATTCTTAAGCCAAGCATGCTGCAAGCTGGGGCCATTTTCTAGCACTTTGTTTCAATGGTATTCCAGAAACTTTACCACTGCTGGGTCTTAAAAACATAACAAAGTTCCTCTATGTCCACCTCACACTTCAGGCAACAGAGATTCCAATTTTCAAGCCATCATTTATGTCTTTGCTGGCTTCTCCTAGCAGAAAACTGGAATGTCCTCAAAGGAGGACAAAGCATGCACCATGCAATACCTAAGGGATGGTGGAGGTGACCAGGACACTGCCTTTCCACAATACAATGATACCTAAAGGAATGTGAGACCACCAGGATGATCCTACTTCCCCTCAATCCAATGATACCTAAGGGAAAGTGGAGGCTGCCAAGATCTTATTTTCCCATAATGCAATGGTGTCTAACAAAAATGGAGGCATCCTAGGCTCTGCATGCCCACATACAGTGACACCTATGGGAATAGAGAGGCCACCTATAACTCACTGCTTCTCTAGGATGCCACTGCACCATGGAGAGCTAATAACTCTTCAGGTATTTAGACTAAGTAAAGCAGGTTTTAAAACACAGCAAAAACAATAACATATTGTTAGCTAATAGTTTAGTGATTTCCAATCGGCACCAACCTGTCTTCAAAATATATCACAGTAGTTATAAGCCTTGTACTTCTACCAAATTGGACAGGCAGTCCTTATAGCTGAAGCAATTGCTTCCAACCATAGTATAGCAAGAAAGTCCAGTCAATATATCAAGTGCCATTTGACATATGCTAGCCACATGAAACCACAGTTTTAATTTCCAATTCATATAAATTGTGTGTCATCCTCTCAATCACTTTCCTAACTAAATGCAGCAAGCACAAGAGGAAAGATGGCTGCATATGTCACATCTATATAGATCCAAAGGACCCAAAGAATGGACAGGGCTTTTGCACTTGCTGTGCTCTGTACAAACCTGTTGACTTGATGCCAAGTGAATATGATTGTCGCCCCTCGTGAGTTTTTCCTTTCTTAGTCAATGGGCATTAGCATGAATATTTTGTCATATTTTTACTATGTTTATGTTATCTGCTCCTCTGACCTAAATAGAGTCTGAATGCTAGAGAAACTCTGGTTATCCTATCTGGTAGAGTTCTACTGTAGCTGGATTGACAGCAAACACAAAATTGCTAACCACTAATGTATAGTAAGTGTTATGTGTTGCCAGTAGGGAAATGCTCAGTGATAGGAGGTAGAAAGAAAGACTTTCTAAGCAGAGGTGGCAGAGTCTGTGTCCACTAACAACTCAAAGTGGGTCTTCTGGACAAGGACAAGGAAACAGCTCTTTGTCCAGGCTGCAATTCCCTCTGTTAGGCAGAACAGAGCTACAGCAAGGACTGACAGTTATGGCCAAAGAAATGTACCAGGTGGGGTCCAGACTAGGACACTACCTTTTCAAGCTTTATTCTATGCACTTTCTTCAGTAGATCTCAGGAAAAGAGGCTGCATGGGGCAAGTGTGTTGCTCAATTTACTTCTCTCATGAAAGGTTCTAGTGATTAGACACTCGTGTTACATCAGGCAAACCATCTAGGGGTAAGTTAGGGCAGCCAGATCCCCCAAGATCATCCAGCATGGGCAGTTATCTGTTCACTCCACATTTTTCCAGTTTGACATCTAGAATTTTGTACTTTGGAAAATCCCTCTTTTGTATCTAGAAAATTGTACCCCTGATCACCACAAACAAAGTTGTACTTTTTTGACACTCTGTCATAAAACTATCTCCCCTTCCCCAACCCCATGGACGTTGGACAAGAAGTAGGACACATTGAATGATCCTGTGAATATATTATAATGTAATGTGATTGAAGCCATTGCCCATGGTTTTTCAAATCAATCAGTGAGACAGAGATTCTGCAGCGGTGGCTTCGAATCTACCTCTTTCAAGTACGTGTCCTGAAGCCATCTTTATTTGTATGGATGGATTATATTGTGACGGTGTCATGTGTCTGCAGAGGTTTCTACTTGGATTGTTCTAGCAGTGACGGTTTGTACACACCTCAGGCTCTGGCTTCTCCTACCTGGCACTGTTGAGTACCACACCAAGATAATGAGCTGGAGGTACAGTGATGCTTATCATGGCTGACAGAGTTGTGTGAAAGTCCTCAAAGCAAAAGACACTCGGGCATGCCTGAGTGCACCTGCCGCAGGAGGCTAGTGTCTCTCTAAGCATTAAGTCTTTCATACTTTTGACAGGTAACTCTGCCCCAGTTGTTCAAACCTATATAGTGCTGTGAATTTAAGCTCACTGGCTTCTCTTTTTCTTTCCTCTCCAAGGAGTTGTTTTCAGTGATGATGTTCTCAGGACATCTGACTCAGTATTATATAAGGTGCAGACATTCACTACTGTACGTGATTCAGAGGCTACTACACATGCTTCCTATGTGTAGTCAGACATTCAGAGTTTCAGCTACCTCTCCTGTAGGAGGAACTAAGCAAGGACTGCCCAGGGAACACACACACACACACACACACACACACACACACACACACACACACACGATAGCTATTTCCCAACAAAGGCAACTTGAGACACTGGGGACCAATGGGACACTGGGAAGCAGGTATAAAGGTTCATCTATTTCCTGAAATAAATGAGTTCTGCTTTTACCACTTGCCTGACTCCCAGGATCCTGTGCCTCCCCCCATGCCTCCAAGGGTCTTAACTGGGGAAAACAACACTCTCTAAATATACCTTGCTTATTACTTTTAAATTTAGCCTCAGGCAAATTCTTCGGACAAGGGCAGAAAGCAGCCCCATTGTTTGCCAAAATATCACAGGAATATAATATTCAGTGTGTATAATACTTCGTATAATGCATAGCAGAATGGATCCAGACACGATGTTAGTTATTTTAATATCAAATATTTATCAATCTGGCATAATAGTAAAGCACTAAAGTCCTGTAATCCTGTAGGGCATGTTAAATGCAGGTCTGATATTTAGACATTCTTTCTCCTTGAACATATTTGATATCTCTGAGCCTCAGTTATCACTTATTTCTAATGTTACAATTCTTACCTACCTCAAAATTTGTTAAGAGAATTAAATAAAGTGCCACACGGGGTTTCAATATGGGGTGACTATAACGTGTCAAAAAGTATTAGTGATGGGGTCATGAGGATAATTATGAATGAGACAGGTTCCACTTTTTTAAAACATCACCTAAAATACCTCTCTGTAGTGAGCACATCATATATCTACGCTTTCCAAACAGTAAAGATGGCTTAGAGAAGGAAGCCCCTTCATCTGCTCGTCTTTAGAATCAATGTGTCTTGAGAATTACAGTGTGGTTCTGGCAGGAGGCTGTTAAATATTTAAGAAAGTGTTATGGATTGAGGAATTCGCTACTTTAAAGGAAGAGTGAACTATTATAAGGCTGTGGGAGAGTATTATTTTTCTGAACTGTGATTATTTTCTTGTTCTGCTGTATTGTTGTATGGGCTATGGAGATTATTTGCCAACTTCCTTCATGGGATATAATGGAAGCTTCCTTGGGTAATATACTGGTTACTATAGAGCTATTAATTACTCCTCATTGATTTTTTTCCTCTGACATATTTTATGTTAGCGATTCTCATCATGACACTTTGGGATGAGTCTGTGAGGTTAGGAACTAAGGTGTGTATGCATCATAGCTCCCTCTTGTTTGTGGGTTCGCACTTGTGTGTTTTGACTTAGTCACTGTAATTTAAATGAGAACGAACCCCTTAGGCTCATACATTTGAGTACTTGGTCCATAGGTGATAGAACTGTTTGGGAAGAATTAAGAGGTATGGCCTTGTTGAAAGAGGTTTGTCAAAGGGCAGGCTTTGAGGTTTCATAAGCCTTCTCTCATGTCTGTTTCTTGCTTGTGAGATGTAAGATCTCAGCTGATGCTCCAACTGCCTGATGCTATCTGAAACCACTTGAAGGCATAAATTAAATGAAATGCTTTCCTTTACAACTTGTCTTGGCCATGATGATTTATCACAGCAATAGAAAATAAACTAGTAAAAATTTGGTACTAGTGGGCTGTTATCACTTTGAAGAACCTGACCATGTTGTTTTTGTGAGGAATGTTGAAGACTTTGGGACTTTGAACTAAAAACGTGGTTGAATCCTGTAAGCAGAACTTAGTAGGCCATCCTAGGAGGGATCCAGAAGACAGTACTACTGAGGGCTACGCAGACTATGGAGGTCTAGCTCAAGAGGTTTCAGAGAAGGACAATACTACGACATGGAATAGAGAAAACTCTTTAGATATTTCTCTGTACAATGGGATTGCTTTCTGCCCTTCCCAAATCAATGTGCCTAAGGTGAAATTTAAAAGTAATCAGACTTTTTTTTTTTAAGCAAAGGAGACTCAAGAAAGCCTGACATTGACTCTGTCGTGTGGTTATTAGTAACCACTCTTATGCAGGTCTACAATCAAAAGGAGCAAGTAGAGAAGAAAGAAATTAAAAATGTACAGTTTGAAGAGAAAAAGAACACTGGGAAGTTTAATGCTGGAGCCAAGGCTTATGCAGAAAGAATTAAGGAGGAGCCTTATCTGAATTGGAAAAAGGGTTACCATCAGGATAAGACCCCACCCAGCTAAGCTTCCAACCTGTGAAAAGAAAATGCCTAAAGCACTTTCTGGTCCCACAAGGAAGCAATAAATAAGAACTCCTACAAATGTGATTCAAAGGCATCTGGATCCTTCTCAAGCTGTCAGCTGACCTTCCCAGTATCCTCATGTGGCTCTGAGTTTAGAGTCATAATGGTACAATATGTGAAGAGGGGCTTGTAGAATCTTCTTCTTCAGTTGAGGAGAACTGTTGAGACAAGGCAATGTGTAGCAGGAGCGAATGCCTGAATGAAGGTCTCAAGAAGGCAAGAGGCCCTGAGAGATCATTACGTAAAGCTGTGAAAGTGAATTCTGTATTTCCTTGGAGACCTCAAGATGTTGGAGGTACCAGAACCATGGGATAGCTGCCAAGAAGAGCTGCAGACAGGGAGCATAACCAGATCAAGAGAGAGAAGTTTGTTGCAGGTAGCAAAGACAGAAGAGCAGAACCATTTAAGTCCTTTGATGTTAGACACAGTATTGAGCTACAGGATTTGAAGTTTGGCTTGCAGGGCTACATCTTGGTTTGGTCCAGTATTTTATCGTTGTGCCTGTATTCCTCCATTTTGAAATGGTAATATCTATTTTTGCCATTGTGTATTAGAAGTATATAATTTAGTTTTTTGTTTACAAGGGGCCTTTAAAAGATTGCCTGAAGTTTCAGAAGAGACTTTGGACTTCAAAAGTGTTGAGACTGAAAAACTATTGGGGGACAAAATTGGACTAAGTACATTTTGCAATATAACATTGCTATGAGCCTATGAGAGGAAGACTGGGGTGGTTTGGATGAGAATGCCTCTCATAGGCTCATATATTTGAATACTTGGTCCTCAGTTGGTAGACCTGTTGGGAAGAATTAAGGGTGTGGTCTTGTTGGAGGAGATGTCTCACCTGGGCAGGCTTTAAGGCTTCAAAAGCCTCCCACCATCCCCAGTGTGCTCTTTGACTCCAGCTTGTGAGCTCTCAGCTGCTGTTCTAGCCTCCTGCTGCGGTGCCTTTGCTACACTGTCATGGACACTCACCCTCTGAAACTGTAAGCCCAATTAAATGCTTCCTTTTTAAATTGCATTGGTCATGTGTTTTATCATAGCCACAGAAAATAAACTAACATAGTCATTTTCTAACACGGGTCATTAGTTCTACTCCATGTAACAGGTAGCATATTCTGTGGTTATGCAACAACTTTTTAAAGAGTGCTTGAATGCTGATTTCATGAAGGTGGAATTTCTGCTCTCTCATCTAGAAAGTGTTAGAGGATTAAGCAGGATTCTGTGTGATGTATTTAAAACTCTCAGATTTATTCATGAATGTGAGGCAAGTCAGAGATGGAGAGATCTGTCTTGAAGTTTGGAATATATAAATATTCACCAAGGAAGTTGAACACAGAGGAGCTTCTGGAAGATGGTAGTGTGTCTTATGACTTTCCTCAAAAAAAAATCATATTCTCCTCAAGGTTATTATCTGGTGTTTCTCTCGGCTAATATTTTGCTTTCTAGCACAGGTTGGCTGCATGTTTGCAACCCTCCTCCTTTAGCTTCCTGAAATGCTGGGATTGCCATTACCACACATTACTATGTCTGCCACTCTCCTGAGATTTCTTAACAAAGAATCTAATTCTTCTGAGGCTGAACCCTTATAACAGGCTGCTCTGTTAGATGGGTTCTCCCATGATGCTCTAGGTTCAAAGAGAATAATGTCTGCTCTGAATTGAGTGATAGTTTTGTTTTGTTTTGTTTTGTTTTATATTGATCTTGAAGGGGGGGATTCTTGAATAGGGTTGGCCTAGTGAATTGGGAGAAGTAGCTTATGTTTATGGTCTTAATGTTCTGAGAAAGGAGCAGCCTGTGACTTGTACAGGTATGACGGACATCACTGAAATTGACAAGATTTTAATAAGCACATAATTTGGAAAGTATATGAAGTAGGCAATCTTCTAATAAATGAGAATTAGTAAGAGTTAATAACTTGTGCAAAGCAGGGGGAAGTGAGGTTTTGATTGGATTTTTATTTACTTGCTCCTTTGAGAGAGGATCTCTTGTAGCCCAAGCTAGCTTAAAAATCACTATGTTGCTGAGGGTCACCATGAGCTCCCAGCTACTTGGATTATAGGTGAGCACCATTATGTCCAGTTCATGTTCTTGGAGCAACCCCAAGACTCTGTGCATGCTAGGCAAACACTCAATTAAATGAACTATATCCCAAGTGCCTGAGTATGTTCTTTCATGGTAATTTGTCCATTACCTAATAAAGAAAAGTCAGGTCCCATCTGAGCTAACTAGTGCTGTGCATATTGATTATACCAGCAGCATTGAAGGAGATTGCGATCTCCTTCTCTAAAGGGAGGAAGGTTTCATAGGGACTTGAAGTCATCCTGTGAGGATCCAGAATCTAAAAACTGTATGTCTTTCTTAAGAATCAAAGCATTTTCATACAATCAATGAAGTTTGGTGTTGTGCTTATCCACACTCACTGCTATCATTAAGTTACAGCTGTTAGCAGTTCTTCTAGGCTCCGCCTCACAGTTACCTGGCAATAGCCAGGTATTCCTGACTCATTATAAAAGGGGCTGTTTGCCCTCTTCTCATGCTTACTCTCTTATTCTCTTTTCCCCTTCCCTCTCTGTCCCTTCTCTCCCCATTCCCCTGCCCCCATCCACATGTTCATGGCTGGCCTCTACTCCTCTCCCCACCCCCCTTTCCTTTTTCTGTCTCAACTCCCTCAATTCTCATCCCCATGTCCTAAATAAACTCTATTTTATACTATACCAGTCCTGTGGCTAGTACCTCAAGGGGAAGGGATGACTCAGTATGGGACCACAGAGGCATCCCCTCACCTCACCATACTGTGCCTCTATCAAACATATCCTTGGCTTCCTTTCACTTTTTATAAAACACAACAATGATGGGAAAATTGATTGGTGGTTAGGATAAGGTATGTCTGCTCTGGAGGAGGACTACATGGAAGCCTCCTGGTGTACTCTTGTGTGTGTGTGTGTGTGTGTGTGTGTGTGTGTGTGTGTGTGCGCGCGCACGCACGCTACAGTCAGGCATCCCTTTTCTTCCCACACTCCTCCAAGCTTCCACCTCTACCTCTGGCATGATTGTGCCTGACACTGGGTGATAAAGGTTTTCTCTGGAATCATTTAATCAAGCTAAACTCCTTCAAAAGACTATTTAATTTTAGAAATTAATAGGAGCTATATGAATGAAAAATGCTAATGAGAGCTGGGAGGAGGAACACTGTGTTCTTTTCATAAAATAGAGACAGAAGTCATGAAAGCTATTCAAATCCACACAAAAGGATCGACATTTCACACTACAGATGAAGCTGGTAAGTACCTTTGAGTAGGAAAAGACTGGGTATAAGGAGTCTAATCCTTAATAGCACAGAGATTGGACATAACACAGAAGCAGAGACATGCTACAGCTGAGGTCAATGTCAACGTATGGAGGTTAAAACTACAGCATTGTGATACAGTGCAACAATGAGTTGTGAAATCAGTCCTAGATCATTCATAAAGTTGTCAATCTCCAATCCAGTCTTAATCTAAAGCAAGCTCTCTGCTCTAGAAAGAAGGGAGATGTTTTTGTGGAAAACAAATAGCTGGAAGTGAGAGTCTGGGGCTCTTATTTCTTCCACCATGACCCATTAGTAGGTACAGAATTTACTACATGGGCTAGCTCACTGCTAAACACTTGGAGATCTACGAGCAGAAGATGCAGAATGTAGGGTCAACTGGAAGCCCTTAGATGAGAGATTTAGCAGTGGGAGCCATCATTGTCTAGGCTTAAAGGGATTTCTGATTCATGAACATCAGTGCCAAGAACCAAAGTTGAGAAATGTGTCTAACTGAAAGAAACAATTCCTGGGTACAAGAGAGAAGACTTAATCTAAGAAAATGTAGGCCCTGGGGCCTTGGAAAATCAGAGCAAACCTAGCTTCTGTGTTAAACAGATAATTTAGAGGATGGCTAGGAGGAAATCAAAGATGGGAGTCAGGAAGAGAGTATGAGGACAGTGCAGCCTCGAAGTTTTATGGAGAAATAGAAACACAATGCAACAACAAGTTTGTGCCAGACTCAGGAGTATGAATAGTGTATGCCCCTGGCTTTAGTTAGGTCCTACAACAGTCAGAGCTGTTGCAATCGAGGTGAAGCATAAAATGAAGAAACAACAGGAAACATTGATTTGTGTGTTTTTGCAAGCTGTGTGTCCATGGGAACAGTTGAACAGCCCTGAAAATCTGGGCTTCTTTTTCTCCCCAATTTTAACTGGTCAGTGGGTTGAAAATGAAGTCAGAGCACAAATCCCAGCTCCACTC
Organism: Rattus norvegicus; assembly: GCF_021556685.1. Lineage (NCBI taxonomy): Eukaryota > Metazoa > Chordata > Mammalia > Rodentia > Muridae > Rattus > Rattus norvegicus. Next base: position 82,270,260 of record NC_141541.1, read on the forward strand.
TGAGAGTTCCTCATATACTGCCATTTTCCCTTGAGACATTCTCTACTTTTCTTCCTTCCTGTTCCTTCCTTGCCTCTCTCCTGGTAACGGTGGTTGGGAGATGTAAGATACCTGTGCGTAAGGGAACAGCCATGGCCCACTTCAGAATCATGAAAGTTCCATCCCATGAGTTAAAGAAATGTAGTGATCTTGAGAAGCATTCTGCAGTGTGGAGGGAGAGGAAGAGGGATGGGAAATCTCCAGCTTCAAACGGCCATCCTTTACCTCTATGTGGTAGCAGTTTTTTAAAATGAGTCTTGAGTTTTGTGTTCTAAAAAAATCTTCCTGTTTATGTCATTTTCTGACTCTGTGCTTATGACATCAACACATCTGCAACAATTTCAGCTTCTCAGTAAGGAAGGAGTGTTTGATCTTGTCACAGACACACTTGGCACACATGGAACCATTGTAGGCTGAGCTGATATGAGTCTTTGTTTTAGACAATTTCATAAGAATTGGAGGTCTTACAGCATGAACCCCTTGACATTTGCCTGTCCACATTTCACATGTGAACTTAGGTCCTTTCCCAGCCTTCTTGGTGTAAAGGTTAATTACCCTATTATCAGGGCTCTGAGACAGCCTAATTTTACTAAAGGCTATATTGCAGGAGAGCCTATCATGATATGTCAAATGGTATGAACCATTCTGACTGCCTTTAAGCGGCACTGCTGGAAGAGGAAACAAGCTATAGCATTTCTTTAATTCTTCTTCAGAGAAGGCTGGTACTTGGGAATAAGGAAAAATGAATCATGGAAATGTTCCCCACGCAACCAAGGAGACTCTGATGACAGAAGCTCCAAAGAGGAGACAGCCAAAGGGTGTCACTCTAAATAAAAGGAGGGCTTATATTTGGAGAAGGGTCTCTTACCATCTCACTCACAATTATTTACTTAGGTGAGCTTGTTTAATTGCAGCTGGGTCCCAAAGAAGGTACATTCAGATACTAAGATATCCTTTAGAGAGAATCTGACCAGAGCATGGTAGTTTGATGGCAGTCTCTAGCTGTCGCATTTCCAGAACCCATGATGGCATCAATTCCTGGGCTATATTTCTCACAAGCTGCTCCCGGCTAAGACTGGACCCACAGAGGCCATACAGCTGGCCACTTAGCTGATACAAGGCTCCTCTGGTAGGCAGCCTTCTGCCTGCAGCTCTTTCCATGTCTTTCTTGTGATCGGTTTCTGGCTCATCATACCTAGTCCCTCTTCTTCCCCATGCCTGCTGCCTTTTCAGATGTTAGAGCTGTACCAGGGCCCTTTTTCCTATACCTCCCCCTTGCCCCTTACCCATGAGGCACTCCTCCCAGGTGACCACATGACACACTAGCAAAGGACTGACAGCTGCTTTCCATACAAGTCTTTCTTTACACTTATGACAAAAATTACCCAAACTTTATCAAACTACCAAACATTAGATGCTGTGGATTTCTTGAAATATGTGTCCCCTTCCAGCCTTCTCTCTCAATCTATTCTTCTCTTCACATTTTCTCCCTCCTGATTTCTCTCCTGGAGGAGGACCTTGGCATCTTCACTGTGGCAAAATAGAATGAAGTGTTGTGTATCCTTGCTGGTAACACTGAAAAGAATGTGTAGAGAGCTGAGTGAAAATGAGAACGTGGGATTATTACTCTCTGATCTAGTTTCAGGATGAAGAAGCTGGTTTTCATGGATGTAGGAGAAAGCAGGGTTTTAGGGGTATGGTTGAGTTTGAATAGATGAGGCATGTGAGAATGGCCTGTGAAAGACAAGGCTGATGTTGAAGTTGGATCTGCTCTCAGTTTTCTTGGACAGTAAAATGTGTGATAAAGAGGAATGACAGCCACACTGCCTGGAATCCTCCCAAAAATATCAAATGTTTTCAGGAAGGCAAAAGGAGTACATCTGATTGAAAGAACATTCTCCAGGCTTTCCCCAACAGGAAGTAAGTATTCAGGCAGAGACAAGTCTGTCTTTTCTTTTTTAATTTATGTAAAGTTTTATTTCATGTCTCTTTCACCCTTCTTCAAAAAGGCATGTCAGTAGCAGACATATTAAAAAGATATAAATACAAGAGTCAAATATATCCATAGTGATACAAACTGTCTCTGTGTCTGTCTGTTTCTACCTCTGCCTCTGTCTAACTCTGTCTCTGTCTCTTTGCCTATGTCTCTTGCTCTCTCTCTCTCTCTCTCTCTCTCTCTCTCTCTCTCTCTCTCTCACACACACACACACACACATACACACACATACACACACACACACACAGGTGTGGTGGTGTACACTGACTATTTATGAGGCCATGATTTTATATCCCCAGCATCCAAGCAAAATGCTGAGCATAGCAATGGGTCCTTATAACCCCACTGATAGGAAGATAGCAATAGGCAGGTGCCCGGGCCTTGCTGGCCAGCCAATCTCACTGAATCAGCCAGCTCTGGACTCAGTGGTAGATTTTACCTCCAAAAATAAAGTGGTGAACACTGGGTATCAACCTCTGACCTCCATATATGAGCATACACACATACACATGCACATGTATATACACATTACACACAGGCACATAAATAAATATACATATGTGTGTGCACACGTGTGTGAGCTCACACACACACACACACACAATTACATTTACCTTCCAAACAGTTAGAAATTTATAAACCACCCATTTAATAAAAATATGGGTGCAGGTCTCTGTTGCTATCATACAGATAAAGATGTACGTTTCACGTGAGTTATGGGATCAAGGTGTTTGTGATGTGGTGGGTACTATGGCGGTTGAGATAGAGGTCTACAACCCAGTATCATGACACCATGCCACATCACAGCTTCATAACCAAACTAGAATTCAGCTTAAATTATTTTTGAAGATGATCCTCTTATTGAATTAGCTTTAGCAAACAAAAAATATCTTTTATAGAATAGTGAAGAACTGAGTTATAAATTACCCAAACTTCCCTTGGATATTTCCTAGTGCTCCTTTGAATTTTAAAGCTTACTTGAGTCATTCTGAGAGACATCAGTCATGTGAGTCAATCATCACATATTTAAAGATATAATACACACCGAGATGTCTGCTGCTAATTTTCAATGACACATCTAAAAACATCTAGCAGAAGAACCTCTGAGAGTTTAAAGTATCGTCTTAAGTACATTGATTCATGTGGGAAGACCTGTTCACTGTGGGCAACACATTTCCTAGGCTTGAGATTCTGGATTGAATAGACTGGAGGAATCCATCTACGTTCTAGCATGTCTAAACTCGTGGTCCAGCTTCCTTGTGCATACATTGTGACTGAACAGCTGATAGATGCTGATGCTATCTATAATTTCTCCACAGTGATAAACTACAACCCAGAACTGTGGACTGAAATAGGCCCTTTCTCCTTTAAGTTGCTTTTATCAAGATATTTCATTATAATAGGCAAAAAGCTAAGATATATACACAATATAAATACCAATTTATTATATTTATTGGGGAAGCTAAAATGAAATTAATATATGCATGTTAATTTATAAGACATTTAATCTTGAAAAACCCCAGTTTAAAATAACGAGCATGTATTTAATAAAAAAATCTGTTGAAGAAATGAGACTATTATAAAGCAACAGACTATGAAAACCTACAGTTTAAAAACCTCAAAGTTGTATAAAAGTTTGCTCTGTAGACAAATATATTAAAATTTGAACACATATAACACATAAACTATATTCATAACTATATATATACAAACTCTGTCTATTTTTTAATTCAAAATTACACTTAAAAATCTAACTATTCCTTCACAACAGCCACACCAGCTCACATACTCACAAGGATGGAGGAAATTCTGGTGAAGAGATACAGGCAGTCAGTGGCTACGGAGGGAGGGAGCATCAGTTTTCTCTAGGGATGAGCCCTCTGGTAGGTCATCCGATCCTAAGTGGCCAGCCCTACACACACACACACACACACACACACACACACACACACAAGTTGAGTGCATAAGAAGAGATTATGAATTTGAGAGGGAGTGGAGGTCATAGGAAGAGTTGGAGGGGGAGAAAGAGAGGTGAAGATAATATAATGATATAAATTCAGTACTTATGCATGAACTTCTCAACGTAAAAAAGAATATTGTACAGAGGCAAAGTGCCTGACTATTTCAATGTTTATTATAGAACATTTATGAGACGAGAACCTAAAGCAGTTTTGAGACTACTACAGTAGAAACCGTTAGTACTGTTCTGAAATATGTGCCTCATATAGAATTAATGAATGCGAAGTTTGGAAGGCACATTGCTAAGTGAAAGCGAGAAAGCCACGAGCTGCACATATAACCAGCACAGTGATTGAGCACATGGAATCTGGTCATTTGGGTTTAAATACTGGCTTCGCCGTTCTCTCCAGTGAGGGAAACCTTCTCAGAAGCCTCACACATTGATGACCTCACTTGTAAAATCAATGTCAAAATAGTACTTACCCCAGGCCACAGTAAGCTTGAACTAGTCATAAATCAAGCAACTTGAAGAGTTTGGCACAAGGCAACATTTACATAACGCTTAATAGCCTCACATGTAGAATGACCTTATTTATGTTAAAAATCTGAAATGATGACAGTACCGAAGGGCTGATAGCCAGGAACAGGAGAGAAGACATAATCATAGGAAAGGATCAGGGAATCATACATAGGGTGATGCCTGTGTGAAATTTGGGGCTTCAGAGAGGGCAATTCTTGTTTGGGTAT